>NC_047062.1:10235271-10597814 GCF_902459465.1 Asterias rubens | reverse complement strand
TCGGCTGTTAGCCAACACCTATAAAAGAAGAAGAATAATTATTAAGAAAAAATCAAACAAAAAAGAACAAAAATAAGAGGTGTTACGTGCTGAATGCCCGAACACCTAAAACCTAAAAAAAAAAAAGAACCGAACAAACACAAGAGGTTGACATTGTGAGTTAGAGCAGGGCAGACGATTCTGAATCATGGTGAATTTACAAGGCTTTGCGAAAAGGGCACTATACAAACTCTTATGCGCGTGGGGGTATTAGGCAGAGGAAAACTACCACTGGGCTTAGTTTCACAGCATCCAGTTGTTTACTGTGTGATTCTCGAGCGGCACTCGCTGCTTACTATACTGCTTATAACTTTTATCCCAATTTCACGACTTTTGCGACATTGGGTTGCCGTTGATATCCAAGTTTCAAAGGTAGCTAAACTCTCTGATCATATGGAGCCATCTGTTTTTTGTAGCAAAGTTCGCGCTGTCCCTACGCACGTCACTACTACACAAGCCATCCTTGCGCGAACTTGACATACACGTGATGTTTCCAACCCCCTCCCTCCATGCAGCCTGCCAATCTGCATTTTGTGTACTTCCTGTGGATTAATCCCGCACTTATGCTACTCTTAAAATGTGGAGATTATGCTAACGAATGGAAATATTTGCCAATCGCTCAAACTTCGCAACATCCGCCGTGTCTTCGTAAGCTTTGGTACAAATTCGGAACGTTCACAAGTAAGTATTCACCACCTCCTTTACGAAAATCGGTCAATTTAGAACTCGCTTCCCAAATTTCAGCGAATGATGTGAAGACGGTCATTCGCCATCGATTTTCGGATACAATGTTGGATACAACGTACATGTATTACAGTGTACTAGCGGGATGCCGCGCTTTGCGCGGCACCCCGCTAGATCAGGAGGATTCTAGTATACAAATGTTGTAAAAGGTAATGTGGGGGCAAGGGAGGTATTCTTACAGGTAATAATAATTCAGTTACTGAATTGCCCAAACTGCTTTCATTATAGTTACGAACTTTGTGAAACATTTGCCTTGTTATTTTGAGGGTATGACGTCCAGTTTGGTTAATTTATATGGAGATGGGCCAATCGGACAATGTATAACACGCTGAATTTGGAATCAGCAGTGGTATTTGGTTCCCTTAGCAACAAATCCATAGTCACCGATAGCCATGGATTTGAGTGGTCTAAGTCTGGTCTCCCCCCCCCCATCAATTATCACCGCTGCTAATAGCAGAGTCACCGATAGCCACGGATTTGAGTGGTCTAAGTCTGGTCTCCCCCCCCCCCCCCCCCCCCTCATCAATTATCACCGCTGCTAATAGCAGAGGAGAAATCCGACTAAAAAGGCTTGTATGAAAGTGGTACCCTCTTTTAAAACAAACTTCTAATCACAGCCACTAATAGCCGCGGAGTTTATCTGACTGAAAAGGAAGCTTCGAAGAAGTTCTGGAATACAGCAGATACAAAAAAAAAACGCGCCAGTTAGTATGGACTTTAACGACAAAGTCAATTTCTGCAAAATTGTATTGAAAATAAATATATTTAATGATTGGTTGCTGTAACTGTTGAATGATTTTTGCTTTGTTTCCACTGACGTGTACACGATTTTAGAATCTAAGGCCCCATTCATCGTGATATTACATTGAGCGTACGTCCAACGACGCATACAGAGTTGTCTGAGCACCAAATAAAGCGAGTTTTCGGAACATGCTGTGAAACATCTTATCTACTGTTTTTACCACCGCTTTTGGGAGTAACAGAGCGTCGGCCTCATTAATTTTTAGTTTATTCTCATACCAATTAATTTTCATGTAAACTTTCTGGTCAACATCCGCCGGGGCGCGCGCCCCGCGTGACGAAGTCCCCTGATAAAACATCCAAGTTTATATGTTATCATAATTATCTGTGGAACCCTATACAAACTAAAATAATAGAAACGGTAATTTTATTGGTCTTTAATAACTACTCCTACATTCTCTCCCTTAATTCACTTTCAGAAAACATTTGCCTAGTTATTTTGAGGGTTTGTATGCCAGCTACCCCTACATCCTCTCACTTAATTCGCTTTCAGAAAAAATTTGCCTTGTTGTTTTAAGGGTTTGTAGGCCAGTTTGGTTAATTTTGTATGGAGAAATTCGTAAAAAGTACCCGATTCAGCTGCACATGAGGGCTCTTTCGATAACAAAACCTGACGTCCGATTGCTTAATACAAAACGGATTTGGCAAAATCTACATCCTAAGTCCGGACCAAACTGCGTTCTAACAATTTTGTTGCTTCAGAACTTTGAATGGAATGTTCGTTTACAGCTTCAAAACAGCCGTTGATGTTTCACAAAGTTCGTAACTATGAAAGCATACTATTCTTAAACGGTGATTTCATGTCCTCTTTTGTAGGTTTAACTGGCAACATGTACAATGTATATTTAAAGAATCAGTAATGTATTTACTTTCTTCTTGAAAATGTTTCAACTTTTGCGTGTATACGTTCTGTGTGTGGGGGATGACATATGGACTGTACCACTAATGGTGCAGAGTTAAATGGAACAAATAAAGTTTCACAATGGGTTGCTGTTTGATGCGTTTAAAAAAATGCTGGAAAGTTGGGTAGGCCTACATGAGTGACTTAATTGTAATAAACACATATGTAACAGATGCATGTATTAAAGCCTATTGTTTTTAATTTAACACGCGAAATTAAACCCCCTTGTACAAAATGGTATATACACAATGCCATTTACCCCTCTGCGAAACATCAATGAGTCACTCTGGAGTGTTAATGGGAGTCCGAGGTTGCCACCCACTTCAAACCTAAAGAGGTGGCTCTGTGTGTAGCCTACAGCTCCCCCCTAGACCAACAGGTGGCCCATATCAAAACCAGACAACCACAGAGGTGACTCTGTGTGCAGCCCACGGCTTCCCCCTTCGACCAACAGGTGGCCCATATCAAAACCAGACAACCACACATGTTAGGAGATATCGCTCGTGACTCCAGCCAATCAGACAACTCGTAAGAGGGAGTTCGGTTCAGGGTTTTGTAGACTTGCAACCCGACGTATGTAACGACACAACCTTCTAATTTTCAATCCAAGATGGCGCGGGTTACGCTTTTAATAGTATAAATGTACATCCAATGATGTTTTTTGTGTGTTAACATTCCCTAATGTTTTGATCACTGCGGTTCGTACAGATTTTTTTTTTTAGACAGACTGTCGCTCATTTTAACATGGAGTGAAGGTCAATATGGATTGCAATGATAGCATGAACATCTGACGTCACACTTCGAGGCTCGTGAGTATCGCCATCCAATCCCCATCCAGGGTCGTGGCCATTCGATAAAGGCCCTAGCCTAGTCACTACTCTTTTGTTCCCATTCATAAATGCCTTTTTGTTTAAAAGGCGCAAAAAAGTATAGAAACTATGTAAAACTTATCCGTTTTCCGACATCCTTGAGCTCTGTACGTGTATTGCATTTTTATGACTGAGACAGTTTTCGAACATACATTTGTGCGAGTAATTAGTCTTGGTGCTAGACTTTTCTCGTTTTCCTTTCACACACAGCGCGGCCAACGCAACAGCGCCCGCATCGTCCGTAACGAGAAACGTATTGCACCAAGACTAGCGCGTAGTATGCATCTAAACGTATCCGAAAACATTAGGTTAAAAACAGCCCCAGTTGGTCTTCATCCACCGTTTAACACCCCACGTGAACGCGCTCTCCACCAATAGGAATAGCGAAACTGTCTAAGGTATTTATGAATATTGATAAAAAAGAGACTCGGTTGTTTGACCACCAATTATTTCGTTGACGATATTTCGTCGATATATCTTCTTGAATGTTTGCTCATGTGTTGTGAAAGACAGAATAATTCACACAAATACCCCACAGAACTGTTTCTTACAAGTTTCCCTATTCGACTTTTATAAATCTAATATGGCATCAAATGGTGGTTTAGCCACAGCGTTTAACATCGCTATCGGATGCTCAGCCATTCTCGGAAACGGTTTTGTGATTTTCGTCATGACGGTCCGACGTGAACAGTTCAGCTCCTTCACTAACCGACTTATCCGTCACCAATCCATCATCGACCTCATCTCTGGTATGGTGTTTCTCCTCATGGTTGGGATCAAACAGAGCTCACTTCTGGAGAATTTTGAGAGAAATTTATTTGGTGTTTTTCTCTGTAGATTCATTCACTCAAGTTTTTTTGTTTGGGGTTTAAGTGTGACGTCCACGTACAATCTGGTGGTGATATCGCTGGAGCGTTTTCTTGCCGTGTGCTATCCGGTCAAACACCGCAACTACTGCTCACTCTTCAAGATCAGAGTTTCAATGTGTGCTGCTTGGATCATCGGTTTTACACATGCACTTACATATGTGTTCATATTCAAAGTTAAGCAATCAAAGTGTATGTACGAGTGGTTCTTTTTAAACATTAGCAGAGTCCCACTCTTTTGTTCTTCATTTTTAGTTGAGTTTACTATACCAGTAGTTCTGATATCATTTTCTTACACACGAATTCTTCTTTTGTTGCGACGCAAGTTGATTAATGGCACAGTCAACCAGCAAGCAGATGGTGTATTGAGTAAAGCAAAGCAAAACGTCATAATGGCATTGTTAATAGCTGGCGTTATGCTTTTCATTTGTTGTACACCATTGGAGATGATGCGGTTTTTGTATTGTTTCGGAATTACGGGGGCACCAACCGAGTTGGTCAGAATAATTTTGACCGGATTGGTCATGTGCAACATGAGCGTGAATCCAGTCGTTTATTGCTTCAAATACCAGTATTTCCGTGCACAGGTCAAGCAACTTGTACGACACCGATTTGGTCGAAACCGAGTGCGTCCTGGAGAGGAGTCTAACGGGACCTCATTAGCCATATTCCCGGTACAGCAGACTACAACAGCAACGGTAAGCTAAGAACCGAAATCTGGCAGCAATTTGCTTTTGGATGTTAGCATTGGTCCACACCACAACTTTGTAACCACCCGTAACAGCTGTGTTTTGGTACCCTTGCCAGTCTAAATGATTTTTTTCAAAACAGTTTCTCTTATCTCACAGAACTGAGTAGGCGTGAGAATTATTGCATTGCACACTTCCCACCAGTATAGGTCTTTTTGAACACGACAAAAACTTTAATTCATTATGCTGGCGCATGCTACCCCTAACTCTTGCAAAATCACTCTTCAAGATCAAAGTTTCAATGTGTGTTGCTTGGATCTTCGGTTTCACTTATTCGCTGAGGTTTTTCTTCGTCTACACAATCAATGGGAGTAAGTGCGGCTTTGATCCATCCATTAGTCCCACAGGATTGAAGATTGTGGTCTGTGTCAGTATTTTCATGGAATATATAATTCCAGTGATCTTCATATCGTTTTCGTACTGTAGAATACTCCTCGTTCTTCGACACAAACTTGACAATGCTAACGCCAATCAGCAAGATGGTGTCTTCAGTAAGGCTAAAAGAAACGTAATCACTACGATGCTGATCGCTGGTTGCATGTTTTTCATTTGCGGGACTCTGATGCAGACGTTTCGTCTACTCTATACCACTGGTGTCCTGACTTCGTCAACACCTTCACTATATTTTTTTTAAACCAAACATGTAAAACATTAGTCATGTGTAACATGAGCGTGAATCCAGTCGTTTGTTGCTTCAAGTGCGAGCATTTCCGTGCACAGCTCAAGCAACTTGTACGGAGCCGATTTGGTCGAAACCGAGTGCGTCCTGGAGAGGAGTCTACAGATGCGCCATCTTTATCCATTAACCCAACACAGCAGACCGAAACCAGACCATTGTAAGATCTTCATTATATGCAGCTTCATCATTTACAATGATATCCAAGTCGAGTAAATAACAAGTTCCGCAAGTCGATGTCGATGTTGCGTATCATGATTTCCGCAATAGCCACCGTTTTTATGCAACAAGATCTCTGAAATTGAGGATATCACCTCTTCAAGTTGTTTGTATGGTGAGTCTATACTAATTGAGAGAATTAAAAAGAGTCGATTCTTCAAAACTGAAAGAATATCTACTTTCTCATTAACTGCTTGTTTGGTTTCGGCCGAATTGAGACGTTACAAACATCAAGTCAGCCGTTTGTTCGTTACGTGTCATCGATCTATTTTGACATCATCGTTTTGCGGAAAATGAACTAATGTAGGCCTACCTCTTTCGCACTCCATACACAAATGTGCACTCTATACTACAGTGGATTATAAGAGGTAGAATAAAAATGTTAATTAACATTATGTCCGCTGTTTTTCAAACATAATTTTAGTTAAAGACAGTGGACACTATTGGTAATTGTCAAAGACTACTCTTCACAGTTGGTGTATCTCAACATATGCATCAAATAACAAAGCTGTGAAAATTTGAGCTCAATCGGTCGTCGAAGTTACGAGACAATAACGAAAGAAAAAAACACCATTGTCACACGAAGTTGTGTGCTTTCAGATGCTTGATTTCGAGACCTCAAATTCTAAATCTGAGGTTTCGAAATCAAATTCGTGAAAAAAAACCTTCTTTCTCGAAAACTACATTACTTCAGAGGGAGCCGTTTCTCACAACGTGTTATACTATCAACAGCTCCCCATTACTTGTTACCAAGTAAGGTTTTATGATAATAATTGTTTTGAGTAATTACCAATAGTGTCCACTGCCTTTATTGTAATTGGCTAACACGACAAAAACGATTCATTGAACAATGGATTGTTGTTCCCCTTTGGTACATGAAACAGTTTGTACACACTACAAATTTAAAGCAATTTTAGCACAATCAGAGAAAAGAGGCTGTATAATTTCTAATGACAGAGAGCGTTTGAATATTAAACATTTTTAGTAACTGGTACTTGGGAACTCTTGAAAATGTGTTGAGTTTTGGTGAAAAAAAAAAACAATTGTCTTTTTATTGTTCGTCTAGAAAATGTTTTCAACCACTTTGCCAAGGTATTTATTCGGCAGTATTTATATTTAGTTTAAAAAGCACAAGAGATTCGTTGGAAAGAACCGTATAGATCAGGCTTTAATATCGGATCGTTTGGTCCACTACGTTAATATGATGTGTCCATATTTTTGTTAGATAGATGTTACTCACGATAATTGTAAATAATAATTGGGATTTAGTTTGGTTCAGTTTTAGTAATAACGTAACACGACGGGAAGTAATACTTGATGTCGTGATCACGTGACTTATCTGAGCCTGAGAAATCAAGTGACAAGAGTTAGCCCAACTTTAGGAACAATTATTGAAGTGATGACATTTCTAGTCAAATCAAGTCTTCGTTACCGCCCTAAATCAAAACTAGGAGGAAGTGTCTCTTCATAAGAATTCTCACGAGAGGGCGGTCTACAAATAGACGAATGTTGCAACGTGGTGCATACCGTTAACCTTCCCTTAGCACTCAATGCTTAATGCTAATGATATAAAAACATACTTTTAAAACATTGAAAAGTCTCTCGGCCTCAGATAACACGTGTTATTTTGTCACAGTTGCATGCTCACGCCATCAATTTGCTTTATAATTAATAATCTTGTTGGAGTTTGTTTGCATAAGTCTGCTGCCACCTAGTGTCAAAAAATGTCTGACATAAGGCACTCTCTTCGCTCAGCCCAAACTAGACTGGGCCCCTGTCTTTATCCACAAGGACAAAGACAGGTCCCCGCCGCTAGATCCAGCGATTCCATTGTATACAATGATATCATTGGATACGTGCAGTGACATGAGCTTTCCATGCCCAAACAGTACATGCAGTACTGCCGCATGATCGTCGCGTATCTCTGGGTGCGTTCGTTTAGCTTCCCGGTTTGCCATGGTGCGTTCGAATAGCTTTTGACGTCATTCCAGGGGCTTAACCGGGTCAGCCCCCAGTGCCCTGCTTGTGGAGTGGGTCACTTTGGCCCCAGGTGAACGACGTCACTACAAGAGCGGTGAGTGATCGTTCGTTTAGCTCTTGTCAGGGGCTCACCCGAGTGAGAACCACAGGGTAGACCCACAATGTGAAATGAGGGAGGTCAACGGTCGAACTACACGCCGGTTTTTTATGCCGGTCTCTGGCGTTATTCACGAGCCTCGAGGAATGACGTCAGACGTTCAGGTTAAGCCCAAACTGGCCTAGACATTGTTTGTTACGTCACACTTCGAGGCTCGTGAATAACGCCAGAGACTGGCATCCAGCCGTCGTGCATCTTCACCTTCCACATATACATTAATTTACCAGAGAGATACGTAGTCAACATGCATGTACTGTGATAATACACATGTATACACAGCATGCAGACGACCGAAAGTAAGCTTTCCATACCATTGGGTGCGTTCGTTTAGCTTCCCTGGGTCGACCCCGGTCTGCCCCCGGTGCGTTCGAATAGCTCTGACGTCATTCCAGGGGCTCACCCAGGTCAGCCCCCAGTGCCTTGCTTGTGGAGTGGGTCACTTGGGGGCTGGCACCAGGTGCATGACGTCAATACGACAGCGGTGAGTGATCGTTCGTTCAGCTCTTGTCAGGGGCTCACCCGAGTGAGCACCGCGGGGTAGACACAGGGAAGCTAAACGAACGCACCCTGTGTTTGATTGGTCTGTGATTTCACTGCATGTACTATGTATAGTCACTGCATTGTATCCAATGGAATCACTAGATCTGAATAGAAAGTACATGTCGTTATCCTTGCGGATAAACTCAGGGTCCCAGTCTAAGCCCAAACTAGCCTGCCTGGAATTCTTACGTCGAGGCTCGTGAAAAACGCCAGAGAGTGGCCTCTAGCGTTGGTCAATCACTATAGATTCATATTATACAGACGACCGCAATATGCCAATCAGAACACATACGTAGTGAGCTTACGTCACTGCACGTTTAATCAATGAAATCACAGCATCAAATGAAATCAATCGCTGGGTCTGAAAAGCAAGTACCCGTCTTTATCCTAACTGTAGCCCGTCGAAAGGGGTGCTTAGACGGGGCGAGGGCGCTCTTTAGCACGGACTTTGCGCTCACGGCTCATTATAGTTAAAATCTATACAGGGTGCACCGTAAAGGTAGAATTCAGCGGTAAGCAACGTAAAAGGGATGATCTCGTTGCTCACTAGTAAACATGATTAATCAGGATATGTTGGCACACTCAGTCCCACCATAGAGTAAGGTCCCACTGAGTAGACTGCAAACAGAAAATCACAGTTTTCACTTACTGACTCGGAAATAGATAATAATATTTTTGTTTGACAAAGGAAAATACACTAAATGGACGTTCCTTTTCGCTGCTATATGCCTTAATGAAGGTTCATATAATATTATCATTATATGTATTAAAGTGTTAAAGGCAATGGACACCATTGGTGACTACCTAAAACAATGTTAGCATAAAACCATAAATGAGCAGATGTAGAGCTGTTGATAGATGAAACAGTGTTAGAAATGGCTCCCTCTGAAGTATTAAACGAACTTTTTGAGAACGAGGTAATTCTCACTCAAATATATTGAAAAAATAGACTTCAGGCCTAAAACACTTTCATTGTTCTCTTGCAACTTCTATGACCAATTGAGTTAAAATTTTCAGAGATTTTTAATTGTATGCATATACTTGGGATACCAAGTGAGAATGCCGGTCTTTGACAATTACCAAACGTGTCAATTGCATTTATAACTCAGCTGTAACTAATTAAACGTTTATAATGGTAAACTTAATAATAAACTTAACACTTCACTTTTTGCACAAAATGAAATTGTCAGTTTACTTGATTCTAAGTGAAAATTTAAAAAGCAGCGAGCGATGAATCTTATCTCCAATTCGCTTGAATTTTGATGACAAAGCACTAAGTAGATCCTAAACATTGCGAGTCTATATGTTGATGACGTCATGTGTTGCGTTGCTATCAATTAATTTAGTAATTTTATACCAGTTTGCTCATTTCTACGGAGAGGGAACGTTTTTTGTTAAAGGATTTGGGTACTTTTTATTTCAAAATGTCCACAGATTTACATTAAACTTACAGGGTTTGAAGACAATGATAGTGGAAAGCTTCCCTTCAAATATTACTAACTGAGGTTCTGTAGTTTTTCACGGGGTATTTCAACGGCGAAATTTGGCTCGTGCACGTGCGTTTGTACTAGACATTCTACGCTCACACAGCTAGTGCAGAAATTCAGCATGTGCACGTTATCGGACAATGGTGATCGTAAGGGCAGAATTTGGCGGTAAGCAGAGTCATGAAATTGGGCCCTGTTTGGGGTTGGTTACCATTTGTAGGAACGAGTTAACAATAATGTGCATCCATGGTGATTAATCACTACAATAAATTGTGCATAAGCGAGTTTAACTTAACTAAACTCCACAATTCCGAGGGTAAGGAGATATTTCAATGACACTTCCAGGGGGGGGGGCTGCATTTTTTGAGTTGTTATGAAATCAATTGAATTTTAAAAACAGGGCCACGGACATCTACGAAGGACATTGATAATATTAGAGTAGATTGTGTAAAACAATGAGGGAAGCTGTCACTGTATTGATTAGGCTGTGTATCAATAAGTATATAAAGTGCAGGATTTTGAAGATTGAGCACTCTCGACCAAATAACACCCGAACATACGCAGAAAGAAACCGCTCTTGTCTCAGTGTGATTCGAACTTGTCTCAGCATGGCCAGCACAATGCTATTCACAGCAGTAATTGCTGCCTTCTTGTTCCTTGCAGGTATGTAATTTTATTGTGTATTGAATAATTTAACTTGATAATCATTTGATCTCAAAATTTTATTTTTTAAAGGCAGTGGACACTTTTGGTAATTGTGCAACACTAGCCTTCACAGTTGGTTTATCTCAACATATGCATAAAATAAGTAACCTGTGAAAATTTGAGCTCAATCGGTCATCGAACTTGCGAGATAATAATGAAAGAAAAAAAAAACCTTGTCACATGAAGTTGTGTGCGTTTAGATGGTTGATTTCGAGACCTCAAGTTCTAAACCTGAGGTCTCGAAATCAAATTCGTGAAAAATTACTTGTTTCTCGAAAACTATGGCACTTCAGAGGGATCCGTTTCTCACAATGTTTTATACCATCAACCTCTCCCCATTACTCGTCACCAAGAAAGGTTTTATGCTAATAAATCTTTTGAGTAATTACCAATAATGTCCACCGCCTTTAAAATAATTTCAAGTGATATTAAGATGAAATGTAATTGAAAACTAGGTGTTTGGTTGGTGAAATCAGAGCAGACAATCCAATAATCTTTTCTTGGAAGTATTTGGCTCTGAAAAGAGCCGGTTGCTTCGATCAGACCGTTTATGTCTCTGAAAAGAGCCAGTTTGTTTGATCAGACCGTTTATGTCTCTGAAAAGACCCGGTTGCTTCGATCAGACCGTTTATGTCTCTGAAAAGAGCCGGTTGCTTCGATCAGACCGTTTATGTCTCTGAAAAGAGCCGGTTTGTTTTATCAGACCGGTTATGTCTCTGAAAAGAGCCGGTTAGTTTTATCAGACCGTTTAATCGACGGTTCAAACTGCCAGTGACCATACCTTCAGTAGCTCCCAGTTACCCATAGATTCCTACAGGTTGTTGCAGGTTGGTGGACAAGAGGTTGCATAACTAAATAGACCCCCATATCAAACAATGCTAAACGCAAACAAAATATTTAAATAATTCTCAAAAAATATTTAGAGTCCCTCAGCCTCTGGACAACAAATCAAATTTATGTTCAGAACACTAAACTTAGATTTCTCCCCCAAACCGACTCGCCGCCTAATTCCCAACTTAAAAAGGACCAAATTTAAATCAAAAATCTAACAAATCTCCGCGAAACTTTGAAACCCAGAACCCCAGGTTGTGAGAGATTCTTAACACTGTTTATTCACAGTCTATCCCCCACGCCAAACGTACATACAACAGCCCCTTTAACCCGACAGCAATTTAGCAAGGGTCCCTTGCTTTATATAAGCATGGTTGGGAAATTTTACACTTTGTGTGAGAGAACAACAATGTTCGGACAGTCTAATGTCCCTATTGTGAAATTTTCTCAAAGTTGCCTTACTTTATGGACAATGTAAGTCACATTTCACAACCATGCTGAGATTAAGCAAGGGACCCCTGCTAAATCGCTGTCGTGTGAAAAGGGCTTTATAACTAATACGTATACGGAGCACAAGTCTACTTTTTACAACCTTGCGCAACAATGTCACGTAAACTTGACAGGTGCAACGGCTGGACAAGCTCGTTACGCTGAACTTTTCCCTTTTTTAAAACAGTCCCACTTTTTAAAAATTACTTGATATATTTATCAATTATATTGTTTAATAACACAATATCGAAGTATTCAAGGCGCTTAGTACAGATATTTTTACAAAAATAAAGGTTATTAAAGTTATGATTTCTGAGACCTAATTATGTAGCACTTTATAAGGTGCTATAATGCTGCATTCAGCAGCCATATCCAGGGACACCGGACGAACCCCCTCTCTTTTCGATAAGTGCACTGGGTTCTTTTACGTGCGTATTCACAACACACGGCACCAATGGCTTTACGTCCCATCCGAAGGACGTAGAATTGGTACAATGTCTTGTGTCACGATCTGGGTCTCGAAAAAAATATTCCACACAAGAAATAATTTTCCTCGAACGGGATATCAAGACCTCAGATTTAGAACTTGAGGTCTCGAAATCAACCATCTAAACGCACACAATTCATGTTGACAGGGGTTATTTTTCTTTCATTACTATCTCGCAACTTCGATGACCGATTGAGCTCAAATTTTCACAGGTTTGTTATTTTACGCAAATGTTGAGATACACCAACTGTGAAGGCTAGTCTTTGACAATTGCCAATAGTGTCCACTGCCTTTAATCGCCATCGATTACCGGGCTTTTGATATTAAAACAATTGACATCAAGGCTTTAGTTTTGGCACAAATGATTTAATCCCGTGGATTGTTAGCAAATTCTATTGTTCTTTTACAATAAAAAATATATCACATTTGAAGGTGACATGTTTAATGTATGGCGTTTCTATTTAGGAATGCTTTTAAGTCTATTAGTTTATGACGGGGGAAAAAAGCAAATAAAAGTCCACAGCTGTGCACAAATCCGAAGTGTAGTGGGGAGGGGAGAGGGTTTTAAAAACGAGTAACTGCAAGTTGTTGATAGTATAACACATTGTGAGAAACGGCTCCCTCTGAAGTAACGTAGTTTTTGAGAAAGAAGTAATTTTCTCACTAAATCAATTTAAATTAAAATTTAGACCTTATCTGAATTCAAGCATCTGAAAGCACACACCTTTGCGACACATATGTTTGTTCTTAAATTATTCTCTCGCAACTTCTACGACCAATTCAAATCGAATTTTCCCAGGTTTGTTGTTTTATGCATGTGCTGAGATACACCAAGTGAGAATACTGGTCTTTGACAAATACCAAAGGTGTCCAGTGTCTTTAAGCAAAGAATAGTGTGGTATAGATGTTGTATTATTATTATTTATTTCACAATATTTGTTTTAAATCAACCTTTCTTAGTATTTTTTTCATCGGTTCCAGACTTTATACAGGATCCATGTATGACATCTCAGGGGTTTTCTAACCCAGTAATTGTGTGTTACTAAGTCACAAGACGGCGGGCGCTAATGTCTCTACTACCAAGGTCTTGGTTCTCATTGGACTGGTGCTCGTGTTGGATGCGTGTGCACGCTCAGGTTGGTATAGGAATCGGAAAAAGTCTGGTCTTCTCGATTTATGTTTGCTGTATGTCGAAGATAATAATATTTCGATTTATATAGCGCCTAATATAAAGTTATCGCTAGACAGTCAACAATTAGTATATAAAAAAAACTTGGTATATGTTAAAGGCAGTGGACACTATTGGTTATTACTCAAAATAATTATTAGCATAAAACCTTTATTGGTGATGAGTAATGGGGAGAGGTTGATGATATAAATGTAATGACATTCTGGCAGGTGACCTGTTTGGCATAGTAAGATTTGTCTCTTTAGTGACTTGTGCTTAAAGCTTTATGGAAGTGGATGTGGGTTTCTTGATTCTTAAAGTCTAAATTCTAAAGCATCGAGTCCAAGCAATTGAAACTTAATATAACAATTCCGCCACAAGCAAAGAGTAAGAAATGAATCCCGCTTTTTTGAGGTGCAGCACATAGATGGATTAATTCAACCAAGATAAAGATGCAAAAGATTTCATTAGTAATTCCAATAGACCCTTTGCACAACACGGAATGCACCTCCTAAAGCAACTTTCCGTCCGCCATGACAGGAGCCAAAGTAACACTTGTGGGAGTGCCAAACACGTATTTTGCATGACTGTGTTAACAACGAGTGACCTTTGGTGAAACTTTCTGATCAATTGGAGGCGCTCGTCATAGTGCCTCCAAGTGATCAGAAAGTTTCACTAAGGGTCACTCTTTGATTACACAGTCATGCAAAATACGTGTTTAGCACCCCCACAAGTGTTACTTTGGCTCCTGTCATGGCGGACGGAAAGTTGCTTTAGGAGGTGCATTCCGCATTGTGCAAAGGGTCTATAGCCTTTTTTAGATATGATGGACACTATAGGAAAGCACTATTTGGTTTGGGTGTTTACAATGTACCCAAACCAAATAGTGTCATAGTATATTGTGTCCGCCATATCTCAAAATGGCTTATTCACATAAGATTACGAGTGACTATCAGAAACATTCAAGGTGTTATTCCAAGCCATTCAGGTGCAAAGTTAATCGACAAGTAGTTCTACCCGAGCGTCTAACAAGCCAGATCTGAATATGAACATTCCAAACTATTTGGTAGAATTTATGGCAGTAAGATTTTATGTTTTTTTTATATAAGTTTATGTGTCATTCCTCTTATAAAGAGAAGTACAGTATCTGTATTTTTGTACTGAAATGGTTAAATTTATCATATTGTAATTTTTGTAAAATGTAAAGGCTTAAATGAATTCTCTCTTTGTAGATAATGAAGTGAATTGAATCATCCAAACAAAAGGAATCCAAAGCCAGTGAAATCTTTCTGCTCAAAGAATGCCACTACTAACCATTTAGAACTGGGCAATATTTTACATTATATTTATATCTGTTTTGACTTTTACTCTTTTGGACCACTTGTTTTATAATCTTTTGTTAGTGGGCTTAAATTGGGAAATATACTCTAAGTTTTGTTTTCTTAATGCTTTTCATTTTGCTGTTAAGCGCTTTGAGGAATGTTTTATTCATAATGCGCTACATAAAAATACTGTTTTATTTTTAATATTATTATTAATCTGAATAATCATTTAAAAGGTTGGCTACACCAACATATCATGTATCAATCAGAAACTGTCTTGGAAAATTTCAACGGTAGTTATAATATTGGTCTTGAAAAAAAAGAAGAGCACAATTTGGGGAGGCAAAGTTAACCCTCGTATCTGACACCCAGTTAAAGCACAGTTACAAACAAACATACACGAGCAATTTCACTAGTGGACGAAGAGCGTCTCTGGCATGCACTAGAAGGAGCTACGGATGAAGTAGTAGTAGTAAGGGCGGTGTTACTAGCTTTAGAAGATTTGTAAGAAGACTTAGACGACGAAGCAAACAGGGATCTACTCCTAGAGGATGCGGTGGAGGAGGAGGAGGAGGAGGAGGAGGTGGTGGTGCGAGTTGATTTTTTAGAAGAGCAGGAGGAGTCTTCTGGTGTGAGTGTGGAAGAAGAAGATGGGTTCTTGGGGTCAACCTCTTTGTCTTTGATGTGGAGGGACTGGACCAGGAACTCACGCACGTCTTTCTCAGTTTCTTTCTGTTGGCGAGAAGAAAACAAAATGATGACAATGACTGTTCATTATCAAGAAATATTGTCATTTGTTAGCTTTCAACTTTCCTGGGTCGATTGTTCTTTAAACGAAAACAAGTTGGGAAAAATGACTTATTATTATCAAGAAATATTGTACTTTGTTAGCTTTAAACTTTCCCGGTTTTATTGGCTGTGTAAACCGTGTAAACCATTGCATGGTACCATGTAAGGAAATAAGGTCTCCTACTTCGAAATGAAGCTCCACACCTTGCAGGAAAAATTATAAATGGTGAAGTGCCATGTATATGAGAAGCCACTATTATTAAAACCTTAACTTTTAAAAAACCTATATAATTCTGTTTGCTCTCTTATAAGTAATCCAGTCTGTAAATATTGAAACTGAAAAGCATATATATCTTTCACAACAGACAAATAATTGTTACGATGTTAGAGTAGGTATTTTGGGGTGGCCTTTTATTCTTGGCTCTTTCTTTATGTTTCTGCAATTTGTTAGTTTAGCTGACAGTTTGGTATATTTTTAATGTTAGATATTAAGAAAACCAGTCATGCATCTTGGGCCAAATTTCGTGGCTCTGTTTCCATGAATCTTCACTTATGGCTCCCTGTAAAAAGCGCACGATTCTATGGGCTGCAAGTCCATAATTCTGTGGTAAGATGTGGCATGAAACTAGACCCCAATTGTTGTACACAAACTACAAAAAAACCCAAATCATACCTGCTGGAATTTGACCTTTGCTTGTTGAACAAGCTCTTGTTCACGCGCTCCATACAGGTTCATCCCAATGGGCAGCATGCGTTTCAGACAAACAACCACCAGGCTGGTTGGTGACCCTTGACCTTCGACCCGACGATCCCTAGCTGCTTTGAGGCCAGCTCCAGGGTCTTCTGGCGGGGTCAAACCCATCCTGCGATTGGATGTTGCAGACGCAAGCAGGGCGGCATTCTCTGCTTCCATCTGGGCCACAAAGTTCTGCTCTTCACGACGGCAGTTCTAAAAAAAATTATAAATTTGAAATACTACCATAATTCTACTAAATACAACATCATGAGACCTGGAATCAGCCAATCAGATTCAACACATTCTTTCTATTGCCCAAATATTGTTGTTCAACACAGGCAAACTTTTTGTGTCATAAACATTTAGATATAATTTCTGTAAAATGATAACAACACACCCACAATCTTTTTGCTTTTGAAATGTTAATACTCGCTCATAACATGGTAAACATTGGAAAATTTCATTTTGGGGCATGAACTTTACTTTGACACTTTTAATTGAGTGTAAGACGGTCAGATCTAGCAGCTGTTTGAGGCCGATATGGGTTTTATGGTACAATCACCAGCAGCTGCAATGGACTCTAAAAGGACAAGCTCTGATCAAATGCGCAAAGACATTCAACAAATGCCTAAAATCAATTCCTCTGAAACACGCAATACATGCAACATATAAAAAGTGACAAGTGGAAGTAAAAGAGACAATTAGTCCATTACACATGTAACTTACTGCAGATCTTGACCAGCAGTTGAAGATACTGGAGACTTCAGTGAAGAGACTTTCAGCCTGCAAGGAGGGACACTTTAACCACTTGGCTCTGTAAAGTCACAAACAACAAAACTCCAATTTCATTTTCATACCTTGCAAAAAAGTAATGAACGTTGAGGCGCCAGATATGAGAGATATATAAGAAACCGCTGTATTGCTCTATTGTATCGGGGGACTAAATAGATTTAAATAAGGCCATTGTGACACGAGGCATTGTTTCTTGGCAACCTCATCTTTTTGGAATTCCTTGGCTGGTGCATGTTTCCCCCAACTCCATAGTCTTGTCTATTTTTTTTAAACAAGAATATAAATTTCCTACTTTCAGCTCCCGCAAGTTATTTTCATCTAAGACTTTTGCTTCTTGTAACCTCTTACCAAAAGTGGCCTTAGCATTGTGTGGGGCAAACTTGCAAAAATAAACCACACAAACAAACAAACTTGGAGGCAACCAACTGCACGGTTTGTTATATTATGCACATGTTGGGATACACCAAGTGAGAATACTGGTCTTTCACAATAGACGCTTCCCATGAAATATGTAAATTGCACATAGTGCGTGCGCACTAACGTTTTGGTTGGCAAAATGAGGGAAAATCGCGCTGTGCTGTACACGGCTAATGGGTGCGTGACGCACACGCGATTGCGCGTCTGCTTAGTGCACAACTCTATGGTGTTTGCCAACCAACAGGGTCTGTACGCATGCGTGAATGTAATTAACATATTTCATGGGAAGGGTCCATTACCAAAGGTGTCAAGTGGCTTAACGTTTGCTTCTACCAATCTTTGGTACATTCTTTTACTTGGACTAACCTCTGAGAATCAACAAACTTGATCAGTAGTGGGTAGAATGCATAAAGATCCCTCACAATCAGATGATAATCCTGCAAAAATATAAACAACTAACATCTGAGAAATAGACAAACGTTTGCAAAGAAACAATAAATGGAAGTTCTAAAAAGTCTTATTTTTGTCTACAAAAATTCAACCATAAAGCAACGCTAATTTGGTTTCCTAACACTTTAGGTCAATGAAAAATTATTTTCAGACTTGTCACACACACAAACCAAATCCCCCACCACAGCAGTGTGGTTGGGGTCCACGCGCGAGTATCAAATGTGCACATTTTAAAATTGCCCCGACCTCTAGTATTGCAAACTCAGCCTCTTCCATCTCGTTGCCTCCCATGGGAAATTCCTTCTTAAGAACCTCCTCAGCTGAGAACACCTTTTCCATCTTGCCTCTTAGCTTGACGATTACAGGAAGAAAATGAGTCTTCAATAACTCTTCCTTGACATCGTTCAAGATGGGCTGGGCATTGGCTGCAGGTCAAAACAAAACAGATTAACACACAAACCAGTTTATGAATTTTCAATAAAAGCACTCAGCACTATTAGTCTATGCTAAAAAAAAAAGAATAACAAAAAGAAGCTTATACGCAAATCTCAGATAAATGTGTCAAATATCAAAAACATGTGCGAACAAACATATCCAATAGGAAGACACTATAAATATATAGTAAACTTGCAGGTACATGTACTAGCAGAGTATACTCTTTGAAACATTGAGACCAAACCGGCTCTTCTCAGAGCCAACACTCACACAAAAGAGATTTACACATGGTTGTACCCTCAAGTTTACTATTCATTTATAGTTTCTTCCTATTTTTCCACACCATGCACCGTCTCAAACAATCAAACAAATCCAAGTTTTATGTTGTACTGACTATAATAGGAGCCCGGTTTTGGCTCGCCAATGATGCAGTGATTGTGTGTGAGGTAGAAAGTGTGTCCGATAGCCCGATATTTTGAGCAAAAGTCACGTCATGTATTTAGTGCTGTTGAAACTTACAGTCTTTGAAAACTAACAAAAAGGAAAAAGACATTTTCTTGTAAGAGTGAGATATACTTTGTAATTGTCCAAAAAACTAAGTTTAGTGCATTGCACATAAAAAGCAATCTCTAGGATATTTGAGAACAAATCCTCTCTCAATACTTAACATCAAAGTCAACCAATGCCTACAAGCTTCAAAACTGCATCAACCCATTATTATTGATAGAGTTGCAATGGGTCATACAATCCTCATAATATTAGAAATCCTAAACCCAATATTCTTTATGACTGTTTTCTAAAATAAATAAAATTTGGTGCACAAAAAGTGATCAATCTTTAAATACCCCTCCCCAAACTCCTTTAGTGACCTTTTTATGGTTTTCCTGTGAAGGGTAACTATCAATTTACGAAGAAAAAAAAGAATACCCAAATATTTTGTTCTTAGAAGGCGTGGCTGATCGAAATTTGAGAGAGGATATTGCGAAAAAAACTGAAGAGATGTAAATACTGACCGGCTATACGTGTCATCCACGGTGAATCATCAGATCCGAGGTTGTGTTTGATGAGCGTCAACACGTTACCCAGAGTGATGTTCAGATGGGTTGAGTTGACCATGGTCCAGTAATTGCTATATAACCAATCAAAGACAATGAAGAGGACAACAATAAGCAACTGAGTAAAAGAGTCTTACAATATTTGCTTATCACATAAGAACAGCTGCATGTAACCGTGATAGAAATTGCACAATTTTGAGATGATAGTCAGTGGGTGATTTTTGAATGCTAGGTGGCAGCATGCAGTTACAAGGTAAATTTCCATTGTTTAGGTCGTTATGAAAATGTGCACTATAACCAAGAACAATGGATTTATCTGGCAAGTCTGCTGACACCTAGTGGCTCAAAAGTTCCCCATTGTTTTATATGCCCTCTCTTTTTTTTAATGTAATCCCCTAGAACACTTGGAAGGCAAAACTTCATGTTTTTTTATCGCGATAATAAATATTTTGAATCTACGTAACACAAAGCTGTGTGAATCAGTAACACTTAGGCGTGTCAAGGGAGGTCTGAGTTTTGGGATAGTAAGGATTTGATAAATTCTAAAAATAATCTGACTAAAGGAAAGTGACTTATGATTCATGCAAGTCATTCAATGCAACTACGGTATGTTTCTATCACAATCAAGACAAGTGTACATCTCTTTCACTATACCAAGCTTAGTTCAAAAACAAATGCACGCAGACTGAATTGTTCTGTACGTCTTTCTTTGGAGTTTAGCTGCTACATGTACAAGTGTAGATAGCATCAATTTTTACCTGAACTTGACATCCTTCTTCAGGGTTTCCTTATTCAGGTGTGAAAGTTCTCTACGCAAATACAGGAGCACTTGTATGACATGTATGAGTGCTAGGGATGCTAGTACTTTATGCCCAACGTAGAGTGCCTCTGTGCAAGAGCGCTAGTCTTGTACTAGTACTTTTTGCCACTTGTTAAGTGCCTCTGCGCAAATACATCAGTGCTTGTATGAGCGCTAGTGATGCTAGTACTTTTTGCCAAACGTTAAGTGGCTCTGTGCAAGAGCGCTAGTCTTGAACTAGTACCTTTTGCCACCTTTGCCGCTCGTAAAGTGCCTCTGCGCAAACACACATGAGTACATGAGTACTTGTGCTAATTTTCAGCAAGGATTATATTGTGTAGAGTATGAGCAGCAAATTCTACCGTCCTTGAATCAAGACTAGAGAGGCGCTTCAACACTTTGCAGAAAGTATTTCAACATGAAGAATTACAAACAGGTCAATCAGAAATCAAAGTACAGAAAGCACAATGACCTTTAAAATACTCTTACACCATGACATGCAATAACTACCTGAACCAGGAATGGAATAAAATACTTCAACAACAAAATACAATTCTGTCAAGTGAAACAACTGCACAACGGTGTATGTACTTTTTGTAGGACAAAAGACACAATGTCCACATATTTACATTAAACTTACACAGTTTGAAGATAATGATAGTAGAAAGCTTCCCTGAAAATATTACGTGCTGAGGTGCTGTAGTTTTTGAGAAATGAGTAAAACAATGTCATGAAAATAATTTTCGTCTCGGTGATCATGAGACGAAAATTATTTTAGCATGTGAAAACATATTTTCATTACATTGTTTTACTCATTTCTCAAAAACTACAGCACCTCAGCAACTAAACTTTTAAGGTATGCTTTCTACTATCATTATATTTGAAAGGTGTAAGTTTAATGTAAATCTGTGGAAATTGTGTTTTGTGTTACAAAAAGTAACAAAAAGAACCAATTACCAGGTACTGAAACTTAAAGAAAACCACTAATTGAACTACAGACTGGAATAAACACATATTCACCCTTGCCTCCGGCAGATGTTATCGGGACCTTGTGTCCACCAGAAATGAAGATAGCTTGGGGTAGAACAGAATCATTAATTAAGCAAACTTTATGTTTAGATAATTGTGATTCATCCCAACAAAGAGGAGATTAGATTATGTAAAGTTAAAATCCTGTTAACTATTTGTAGTAAATCCTTCTGCTCCTTAGAATATGCTCATTTGGGGGCACCCGCAAAGAAAACACAGAAATCTCAATTTCTGCAAGTTCAAATAGGGCTATATGTAGAAGAATGAAAAATAAAAAAAACTACAGATAAAATAAACAGTCAAAAAGGCAACATAATCATTTCATCAATGTTTTAATTGTGACGTCTTCCCTGATAATGCTTATCAAATAAGTTTATAAACATAGTTTTTGCTTAGCAGCTCTATGAAAAAAAAAGCCCTGGTGTAACATCCTCTTCATTTGGCCACAATGTTCCGCTCATAGGACTGGAATGCTGAGTCTTAATTCAATATGCACACATTTATTCTAAGCCTACTGGTCGATGACATGACATGTGTGTGACTGAGATGATTTTCTTCTATAAGTTTTTGCAGGCGATCACCCTTTAATTTTGTGCAATGAGGCAACAAGTTATACACAAGTCAATTACTCAATTTCTTGTCATATTGACATTAGATAAAGAATGACCATATAAAACTACTTGATTTAAATTCAAGATGAATCCTTTCAGCTTTTAACACTTAAAGACACTGGACACCTTAGGCAATTGCCGAAGATCAGTCTTCTCACTTGGTGTATCTCACCATACGCACAAAATTAACAAACCTGTGAAAATTTGAACTCAATTGGTCATCGAAGTTGCGAGATAATAATGGAAGAAAAAAAACCCTTGTCACACAAAGCTGTGTGCTTCCAGATGCTTGATTTCGGGACCTCAAAACATAATTCTGAGGTCTGAAAATCAAACTCAAACATTTTAGTGGAAATTTACTTCTTTCGCCAAGAAAGTTTTTATGCTAGCAACTATTTTGAGAGATTACCAATAGTGTCCAGTGCCTTTAAGGTAAGTTAGCACTCTAGCCAACAGCTCTATAGATCCCCTCTATCATTCTGAACTTACCTGCATAGCATAGGTAGAATGACTTCAATGACGTGGGGTGCCTCACAGTATGTGGCACCCGTAGTGGCCATCTGATCTAGTTCCTTCATGACGGCTTCCAGGGTGGGGATACCTGATGTGAGTCTCAAGAGCTCCTCTACTCTCAGAAGGGAAGCAACAAGTTGTTAAATGAAATACTGTCAAAGAAATGCAACTCAAAGACTGCTTTTGTTTGTTACAACAATAAATAGTATCTACTACTGATATGGCACATTAAACAATGATGTATGGATGTGCTTTACATAAGTGCCATGGTCAAATTGGGTCAAAAACATTTCTGTATTCTCTTTCAGCTCACTGGGGAGCGTACAGCCCTGAACATGTTACCACCAGACTAATAGAAAGTAAATTTTACTAGTAAAATTGCAGGGTGACTGTGTACAAATATTTGTTGAGAGAAATGTTGGCTTTGAAAACAACCACCTACTGTTACAAGACTCACTACTCCTCCACAAGAAAGATTTATAAATGGTTTAATACCAGCAGTTACCCCTTATCATCCACACCATGCAAATCTTCAAACATCACCTTCAAGCTGAGTAAGGATTTTGAAACTTTGCATGGTTGGATAATTAGGTGAGAGTACAGTAGCACCATGTGTAAATCTGTTTTGAGTAGTGTTAGTTCTGAAAAGAACCGGTGCTTGACGACTCAATGTTTCTATCAGTATGATCCGATTGTCTTAAAGAAACTGGACACTTTTGGTTATTGTCAAAGACTAGCCTGCACAGTTGGTGTATCTCAACATATGTATAAAATAACAAACCTGTGAAAATTTGAGCTCCATCGGTCGTCAAAGTTGCGAGATAATAATGAAAGAAAAAACACCCTTGTCACACGAAGTTGTGTGCGTTCAGATGCTTGATTCGAGACCTCAAATTCTAAACCTGAGGTCTCGAAATCAAATTCGTGGAAAATTACTTCTTTCTCGAAAACTACTCCACTTCAGAGGGAGCCATTTCTCACAATACTACCAACCTCTCCCCATTACTCGTTACCAAGTAAGGTTTTATGCTTATAAATATTTTGAGTAATTACCAATAGTGTCCACTGCCTTTAAGGAGGAGAAAGAGATTTACATGGTGCTACATGTACCACAAACCTCACCTGATAATAAGGATAACAATAAAGACTTGTAATGCTCACATGACCACCATGCTGAGTGTTCAAAGTGCACCCAACCTGCCACCTAATAATCTGTTACACTGCCGCTTTAACCACATTCACAACATAGAGCAAGGACCTGGTCCTTGCTCTATGTTTATACTGACCTGCTCCTTCACGGTTTGCTCCTTTAAGCTCCAACTGGCCGAGGAGGGAGCTACCATTGTGTTTATTGAGGTGGGGCTCTAGGAAGGCAACGGGAAAGGCTCCAGCAAAGGCTGCCAACAACTCTCCAATAGCTGGTCTATGCCTGATGTAAGACAAAAGAGAAAACTCGGGTAATGTTTGACAAACATTTGCTTTTAAAAGTGGGTCAATTGACCCCTTGCATGCGCCTCACACAATAGCGACCGATGCCATGCTCACCATGGTGGTGGTCAATAGGTTTACATGTTAACGCCGCATCGCCTAAAATGCGCACTTCTCTGAATACTATACGTTGACATTGACCTCCAATATGGTGCATCCAAGATTATTCGGATAATGACGTCAGGTGAATTGGGTCAATACTGAATATACATCTTGCATGACGGGTCACATGCCACCTACCTTGCTGCCTGCCTTCTCTCCCAAACAATTCTGATACTCTATTACTATACCTCATAAATATTCATGACTGAGAGTCAAATTCTCACTGGTCCATTCAACATCACACGCCATTTACTATATTTGTTGTTTACCAAGCCCACAAGCGAGTATTATGCAAATTGTAAATACGCATGACAAGTAGACGGACAACCAGTCAGCCCGGACACCAGTCTACTTGTCATGCGCTTTATGATTATGGAACTACTCCCCGGTCCTTGTACGCATGCGCGTTCATGACAAAAAAATACCTTGGATGCATTTCCACTTATATTGTACCGGTATAGCTGAATATGTATGAGGTGTAGTACAACAGATAATACTCAAAAACAAACTTACAGTTGACAGTTAAGTCTCATTTAGAATTCTAGTAAAAGCAGAAAACATTTGTTTCTCTACATTAGCTATTAATTACTGCCACTTATATCATAATTTTAGTAAAAGTTTTGCTTGTGCGGTGCCACACGTCCAATGCATAAAATATAGCATTCATCCACTGCATTATACAAGCGCAGCATGGACACACTCACAAGAGATGCAGTTTTCTTCAGCTACAACTTTTCTTTCTCATTCAAGAATTTTTTTTGAAAAGTCTAAAAATTCAGAAAGATGGGTTGCACAAGTAAGTCCCCAAAACTGATCAAATTATGAAACAAGTCTCCCTTTCTAACAGGCATTATACTTGGTCCTTGGAAAAAGCATTGGGAATATCTATATAAGAGCTGAACTTGGCTACGTACATGTGAATTGTACATGGTGTGAGCTTTATGTGAAAAAAATAGACTGCTCAGGCTATTTAATCAGTTTTCTAGAAACTATAGACTAAAGTAGGAATAATATCATGCCTGTTACAAAGAAAAAAAAGTTCACAATGATCATGTTCAAATTTCTGTTCACAATTCAAATTTTGATAAATGCATCACATGAAGGAGTGGCCCGTCCAGTTGTCTGCATTGCTTTATGCATGGTTAGCTATTTGTGTTTGCACCACAAAGCTGTGGGGATAAAAAAACAGAGTGTTAAGAATAGCAGTTTACTTCATCGATGAATTGAAAAGCCAAGGTGTGATTAGTTATTAAGATCTCTTTATGTATTAAAATACGTTTCAATTTGTGAGTAGAATTATTGAAAACGTGCCTTGTTTATGGTGAGATTAACATGTGCAGAAAATGATTATAGTGTATGAGTGAATGGCGTTTATTATTTCATGCTTGCAAGAAAGGTGAGAGCAACCATCAGAGACCAAGATCAAGGCTTGATTAGTTTCGGAGGAATCCGTCGCGGAAAGATCACACCTGAGGTGCTTCCTTTTGTTGATGGATTACATGTTGGTGAAAGGTGATTATTGTTTGCTTGGATCCATTGATTTGAAGACTCCATGGCTGAACATGTAAAACAATTGTAGCAAAAAGTGAAAGTGCCAGAGTGCTAATAGTGAGAGCCCTTTTTCCAGACAAAAGCAGCAGAATCTACTCAAACTCTTATATCTGTTTCTTGTCGGCCATTTTAATGCTTCGTACTGAAAGCCAAGAGCTGACATACACCGGGTCAAAAAGGCTGAGTCACACCAACCTAGTTCTCAAAACGTCTAAACCTGTCCCACAAAAAACGTAAAATGGGTTTTGGCTGGCTTTAGCCGGACACTGTCCATTATTTGACCCTGTAGTTACTTAAATTTTGGTAATCAGTTGGGTCTGTCTGTTTATGCACTGAACGTGCTACAAACGGACCCGGTCTTTGTGCAAACTGAACACATTGCTACTCACACCCACTCTGTTTGCAAACAGTTTAAGCCCGTTCGGCCACATTTTTCAAAACATAGTGAGAACGAGTTCGGTGTGATGAGGCTTTAAGCCACAGTCACAGCCAAAGTATCCCAGGTCAAAATTCCAGTTGAACCTAGTTAACTGGTGTCAACTGGTTCAACTGGATAGAGACCAAACTCGTCCATTTTCCATATTAACCAACTGGGTTGGACTAGGTTTAACTTAGTTCAACTAGGTGGAAATTATAAACCATTAGGTTTCTGTCCATTTTCCGTATTAAACCAACTGGTATTATCTGTGTTTAACTAGTTTATCAACTGGTTTTCAACTAGTTCTAGTTAAACCCAGTTCAACTGGAATTTTGACCTGGGATGAGCAGAAGCCGCAATTTTTGAAATGCCTTTAGTGCCACCTTACTGTTGCTTTATTAAAGTGAACCATGAATGAGTTTACCACCAGTGCACCAGAAGGGTCTACACAGCTGCTGAGACTACAAATACCTATGATGTACCAGGCTATATTATGTCAGCTGATAAGGAAGGTTCAACATTGTTCAGCTATTTACAAAGTATTGGATCCTCAACTCCGTTTGTGTGAGAGTTTTTGTTTGAGCAAAAGAACATCCAACAAGGGTTTCAATTGAAAAAAAGCAAGACAATTTATGCTTCATCACAATTTTTGTTTTATCAGCTATGGACACACTTAATGAAACGTCTAAAACTCAATAACCTTATTTGATTGAAATGAATCATTCGGTTTTATGATCAAGTCGTCACGACATCTACGTCATTATGTGCCTTCAATTTAGAAGCTTGAAAGTGGCCTATTTATAATAGATTTTTGGGGTTGAACAAAAAATTGACTAGAATGGGATTCGAACCAACGACCTCCGGATTAACATGCCGGCGCCCTACCAACTGAGCTATCTAGCCCTATATTGGCAGTGTCCCTATTTTGTCAATATCTTTGTTCGGGTGCCAGTCAGAAGCCATACAACCGTTAACTGCCGTGTAGCCAGGGATCAAACCAAATTATGATACAACCTGGGAAGCGGCAGTCAGTAGGTAGAGCGCCGGCACATTAGTCCGGAGGTCGTTGGTTCGAATCCCACTCTAGTCAATTCTTTGTTCAACCCCAAAAATCATTTAAAAATTTACCCAGTCAGTTTCCCTTGTGGTTTATATTGGTGTTTATAAATAGTTCAAACAAATATGTATCACATTGAATTTTGGTTTCATCAAATCCCAACACTTTAGGCAATCACTTCCTATGCAAAATCACTTCAAACATTGGGAGCCATTCTAGTCAACATTACGGTACCTTTAAAGCGATAATGTTCGCAAATGTCAACAACACAAACATTCCAATATTTTGGAATATGATTTCTTCTTATAGCTAGACCCTTTTCACAGCACCCAGTGCACATACGTGTAAACACACATCTCCTGTCCCCAATTTTGTGCGTCAAAAGGTGCACAAAAGGACTGGACTCCCCAGAAAATGCAGAATAGGTAAACATGTGTACCATCCTTTTGTAAAAGTTTTGACAAAATGGCCGTGCGTATGTGGCTGCGCGTTGTGAATAGGGTCTAAGCATGCAAAGCATAATCACACTTTAAAAACACTTTTCTTAGATAGTGGTGTCTTGTTGTAGCAAATCTGTTAAGTGAGCTGAAACCGCACAAAGAGTTTACAATGACTATGCATGTTAGTGTCACACAGTTACAGCCTGTTCACACAAACGCTCATACATGTATGGCACACCAAACGTGTAAATACTTAAACAGCGAGTTATCCCTAATCATCAATTCCAGGTGTATGAACTTCCCATACAAAGACACACACACACACGCAAGCTTGTATACGCCTTCAACCGTGGACTGACACTATTGCCTCTCTTTTGATTATACTCAAACAGATCCCATTGGTTTCGTACACGTTTTCGGTAACACAATGTACACCATCATTACATGGTGTTACCGCAAACATTTCTATATCATTTAACTAGTGTTATCAATCATGTATGCAGCTGTTATGTCAGGCTTTATTCTACATGCATTAGCATACACACAAGTATTAAAGGGTTTAGGTACCTTTTGTAGATCAATTTTATGGCCGAGACATGATTCCCTGTTCAATGGGCATAATATGCAGTCAGTATGTACTATAATTTTCCTGTAGAAGTTTCAGCTTCATTAGTTGTCACATTTTTTTAGAAAATGGAGCAAGTTTTTCAGGAGCGCCGCGTAAATCCGTTGAACATGCCAAAATAGTTTTCACCTCAATGAGACAAAAAGTATTTTTGTGAAATTTGTTTTACTCTATTCTCAAAAACTACAGCACCTCAGCAAGTAATTTTTTGAAGGAAGCTTTCTATAATAATTGTCTTGAAACCATGTCAGTTTAATGTAAATCCGCAGACTTTTAATGTGTCGTACAAAAAGTACCTACATGTGAAACCCTTTAAACAAAATGAGACAAACAGTGTGAAGGCAAGTGTCAATCGTTTATGAGCATGCAGTGCTGTTTGTGTGTTTGATGTTTAGTTACTCCAATTACCTGTCGATGCTCTCCTTAACCTCCATGCTGAAAGGCGAGAGAAGTGGTTACCACGGTTACCGTGGGACGGAACATTAGAAAAAGATAAACATGCCGTGGGTATATAAACATGTAATGATGTCGGTGCATCGGGAGAACAAAATAAATATTAATATAAACTAATTAATAACTGTCACTAATTAGTATATGATGTTCCTCTTAACTGATGGGGGAGGCAAAAAGTCATCTTTCGGTTTAGAGACTCTGAATGAAATTAAACTCGGTAAGCATTCAGTAACTTGTTTATGGTACACAATATTTTACAGGATGTTTAAGGGTAGGTAACTTAAAGACATTGGACACTGTTGGTAATTGTCACAGACAAGTCTCCTCAACATATGCATACAAAAACAAACCTGTGAAAATTTGAGCTCAATTGGTCGTCGAAGTTGCGAGATAATTATGAACAGAAAAACCCTTGTCACACGAAATTGTGTGCTTCCAGATGCTTGATTTCCAGACCTCAAAATCAAATTCTTTGAAAATTAATTCTTTCTCGAAAACTACGTTCAGAGACAGCCGTTTCTCACAATGTTTTTTATTATCAACCTCTCCCCATAACTCGTAACCAAGTAAGGTTTTATGCTAATAATTATTTTGAGTAATTACCAATAGTGTCCACTGCCTTTAAACTGGCTTTAATTAATTTTTTTGAAAAAGTGGATATTTTAGCAACTTTTTCGCATACATGTACACTGTCCATCTTTATAGCTACATGAATTGAACAAACTCCAGTTCAAACTATTGAACTGGACACTTCAAATGGGTTACTTTCTCACACTTGATAATATCATCAGTTATTTGGTCAGATTTAAGTAAAAAATCTGGTTCAATGCTACTATAATGCGCAGTTCTTATAATAGCTCTTTATTTCACTGGGAGGGCGTCTCAAAGTACTCATTATTTTCTACAAGGAATGTGGAGGAATGTTTCAAATATAAGACCCAGATATCTACATACCATTTTGTAATGTTTTACATGTACAAGGTGCTGTGGCGCAACATATTGCTGATCAAACCAGGTTAATCCCTTCTCTTTATAATAAGTGCACTGGGTTCTTTAATGTGCGTTTATACACAACACACGGGACCAACGACTTTACATTACATCCCATCCTAAGGACGAAGCATCGTGGTTACAAGTGTCAAGACCCGTGTTGTTTTTTACGTAGCAAGACAAGTTTACATAGGAACATTTTCTGCTGAGGTCAGCGGCTCTTTGAAATCGTGCTCTTGTCTAAATAATAGTGAGTATAATTTGGTTTCTTCTCTTTTAAAAGCGACCCTTTTTCAGCCTTCTGCGACTTACCTGTTTACATAGATTGACTTATCAGCTCCCAGTGAGTAAAGACTGCTCAGGAGTTTGTAGCAGGCAACTTGAACCTGATCCACTATGGAAATAAAAATAATAATAACACAATTACATTTACTCAACAATCAGGCCTCCTGAAATTATGCTTCAATAAATAATAATAATTTTGGAGGCTAATCATCCAAACTCGCAGCTAAGAGCTGAATTGCAAAGGACGCGGCTAAAACGTGTTCGAGAAGTACATGTACAGCATGCAAGGGCCCCTTTGGTAGCCAGCCACATCAACCCATTATGACCACGTAGCACAGCGAGAGATCAAAAGTGTTATCGGATGGTCGGGAAAACTCTTGTGGCATAGCAGAGAACCACTGCACAACTCAACTCACTTATGGCCCTGGCCAGGTATCGAACCGGGTTACCTTGGTGAGAGGCGAGTGCTTTTACTTACGGAGTAAAGCAAAACATATCATTAAGTAACATTAAACATAAATAAATAAAAAGAGTACGAGGCCGTTTTGGTAAGCACAAGCTTGTAAAAAACAGCCAGACAGACAAGAAAAGGAATATCTTTGGGCGAATGTAAAGCTCAATGATATGTTTATTGTTCAATGCGCTATATAAAAAGAAGTTTCTATTATTATTATTATTATTATTATTATTACTATATTATAACTTTTTCATAAACTCAACGTTTCGATCAGTATACTCTGATCGTCTTCAGGATTCAAGAATAATCAACTTACAGAGTATATCCTGACCAAACTGGTGCCTCCCGAGGTGGCTGAACAAGCTGGTTAGAACCGGTATGAGAACACCTGGTACGTAGTTGACCACCATGCTACCCTTGACCACCTGTGTTGTCTTAATGTGCGTGAAGCGACCATTCTTGACATTCTGGACGGTGGCCGTGAAGTCATCAGCAGCGTGCTGGAAGAAGCTGACAAGACCCTTTTTTACCACGTCAGAGCTGTGCTTCATGACGGAGCTAAAGGGAAGCAAAAGGGTTCGTAGTAAGGTTCTTTTTTGGATTTTATTCTTTCACGGAGTGCACAGAGGTGATTAAAGGCAGTGGACACTATTGGTAATTACTCAAAAAATTATTAGCATAAAACCTTAAAAAAGGGTAGTCATTTTATGCATATGTTGAGATGTACACCAAGTGAGAGGACTGGTCTTTTACAATTACCAATAGTTTCCAGTGTCTTTAATGGATCATGCAGCTCTCAACTGATCCATATAACAATAATGACAATATTATTAATGGAGTGTTATAAGGCACACATATGTACCAACATGGTACGCAATGCGCTGGAACAGAGAGAAACATCTTGAAGACAGGTTTTTAACAATGTTGAATTACGAGACCGGTTTCACAAGGTGCTGTGGTGCACTAAGCAGTCACTGCCAGACACGAGAGCAAACCCCTTTCCTTATATATAAGAGTAACTTGGTTTGAATATGAATATTACAAATAGTACAAGGCCTCAACCGATAACGGTGGGCACGATGAAGGTAATGCACCCCATAGGTAACACTTCACGTGATTGGTTCTCAACCAGAACAATTTACAATCTATTACTGTGGTAACAAACAACTTCAACTACATGTATAATGACCTTTCTTTTTTACTAAGCATTCATTTAATTGTACCCCATCCGATATCCCCCCACCCTCTGTAACTGCACAAAAATTGGCGCACATTCCAATTAAAATTTAAGTATTCCTGATTACCTTGCATCCATTGACTGAGCAACAACCCTCAAGCACCGGATGATACTCTGAAGGTCCCGACCTGCATCAATGAAAACAATTAAAGAACAGTTTAAAAACATTAATGTTATAGGAGTGGACCAACAAAATTACCTATCAAACAACAAACAGTATCTTTGTTTGTATGTATTTTAAATTTGAATTATCAAGTTGCATCCATTTGTGGTGATTCGTCTCTAGCCGCTTCCAAGGTTGTATTATAAACTTGGGAGAGTGAATTACCTCTGACTGGCATCCCCGAACAACGATATTAACAAATTAGGGAAAACAGCCAATATAAAGACAAGATAACTCAATTGGTTGAAAGCCATGCAAGAAAAATACAAACCCTGCTCTGGTCATTTTATTTTCTGTTTACCCCAAAATCTTGTCCTTTTGTCCCCAACAATTTTAAACTGTTTTCAAAATTTATTGATAGCTTTTGGTTTTATCCCAAAAATTACTAATTAACCCACTTTCAAGACTTCGTAGAAACTCACCAAACAAGTTGATTTTCTGACGAACTAAATGTGACAGCTTGCAGAACAAACTAAAGAAAATAAAAAACAATGACATTAGCATCAGGAAACTTGGTTAATGACAATACAGTTGGAACTGCTGCCTCTGCTACATGGACACATTGATTAATAGGTTAATCGTCTGTTTGGCTAAAACTACAAACACTGGTTTTAATAAGTTTCACCCAAATAGACAAAAAGGGGAAAGTTTTGTTTCACAAATCCAATTCGTTGCAACTATTTAAAGTTGTTCTTAAATTATTGAAATAGAAGCCAGGTCCAAAATATCGACATCATAATTGGTATCACATAATTGGTATCACATAATTGGTATCACATCTGACAATGAGGAATGATAACAAAAGTTACATTCACAGAAATAAAGGTGAAAATATACTGACACTTAAACAAATGTTTGGTACACGTACCAACCAAACCATCTATTACGAAAGGCTCTGGGGATTTCTAATAAAAAGTCAAGCACTTTTATATCTGACTCTACTGAAATAAAATCAACTATTCCTGTGAATCTAAAGTCACGCTTGAATCAAGCATCTTCGTTTGTTACTGTTGGTTGATAATAAATATGTCGCAAAAATGCAGAAACATTGGAGTTTTCAAAAATGTCCTATCTATGGTTTGCAAAAACTTTCTATCTGGGGTTTGCCAAAATGTTATTTCTCTAGTTTGCGAAAAATGTATATTAAATTTGTACATATTTTGAATCTCGAGTTTGCAAAAAAGTCATATCTCGAGTTTGCAAAAACGTTGTTTCTCAAGCTTGCAGAAAGGCTGTCTCCAGTTTGCAAAAACTTTGTATCTCTGCAAGTAATTGTTTTGAGTGTACATGTGTACATCCCGGCCATTTTAAGCCAGATACATAATTTTGACAATTTCAAACTTGTGCGTAACGTAAACAATACTTTAGAAGAAGCAAAGTTTTTGCACTGAAACACCGAATAGGACTTTCTGGCGTACGGCCGAGTAAAAAAAAAAAATTCTTTAGCATCCACGCCCGCTTCCATTTTAGAGGCTGCCTCCTTTTTTTTCTTCTTCTTTTTGGGGGGGAAAAAAGGGTTATTTTAAACGCTATCAACTAAAACAATCTGAATGTCTTGTCCAAAATGTTTCATTTTTGTATTGTGTGTTTGAGCAGTAGAAAAAAACAATGGATATTTGACATTTTAAAAAGAACGCCGGCCATCTTGAAATAAAAGACTCCTTCCTTTTTTTGAGAAACCCGGACGCTGAACATGCTTTTTTTTTTTTTACTCGGCCTTTCAGTCAAACCACTACCAAACTAATTGAATCTCTCATTCATACTATACTATTTGGCACTGTGTTAATTATTTTCTAGTCAGTAATTATCTGTATCTAATGATTATTTTAGAAAAATTCCAAAAGAAATTCAGTTCAACCCGTTGCTCACAATTTGTTATACTATCATCAGCTCTTCATTGCTCATTACCAAGTAAGTTTTTATGCTTACAACTATTTTGAGTAATTACCAATAGTGTCCACTGCCTTTAAATTTCAACAGATGACTTTTTAACTTTCAACAGCTTGTATGAGATGAATGTATGACAAACAACCAGTGATCAAATACGTACAAAATACCAACATTATTTTTGAAAGAGCACTTTTGAGATTTGCTCAAGAAGACCAAACACCCAAACTGCAAGTGCAAGCAACCCAACTAAGGCTGGCGCGGATAGTATTCTGCTTGACCCTTTCATGTTTTGAGGTCGAGAGAATTGTGAAAATAATTGTTACTACAAAGGGCCTAGTCCAGAAACTTGACAAAACTGCCAAGTGGGATTAAAATGTCATGTGGAAAATGCGAGAACTTTTTGTCACAACCAAAATCTCATTAAATCTGAAAGTAGTCCTTAAAATTCTTTTTAAAAGGACCATGCCTATTAAAATTATATTTATGCTAAGTGAGTAAGTCTCCAGACCATCGGAAATAAAAACCTCCACTACCTGCAGAGAAATGTTCTGCTGTTAATAGGAAACACTGCATGCCAGTCAGGGTTAAAAAGCAAAATTTGCTAAGCAAAGCTAGAATTTGCTAATCGAAGGTAGATCAAAGTGGAGGCCGATAGGTCTAATACATCAAATATCAAACCAAGGGCCTTTGCAAAACCATGGCTCACACTTTAAGTCAAGCCATCAAAGAGCTAAAAACTGAATGCCAACATTTGGACATGGATGATGTAGCCAAAGGCTGAGCTCAAGCCTGAACCGTGGTTTTGCGAATACCCAAAATGGCAAAAATCACACAGCGACAACAGCAAATGGATGTACAGGGAACACTAAATGATATGAATATATTTGTTCCAGTCATGCATACAACTCAGCCTCTCTCACCTTGCTGCCATAACAGTTTCCACGGGGGAAGCGCCTGCCTGCGGTTGCCCACTTTTTTAAGGGAAAGGGGGATTGATTGGGCAGATATATTTTGGGGTGGGGGTTGATGAGCAGCAGGAAGTGGAATGAAAGGTCAGTTATAAGGATTTTTTTGGAATTCATGATTTAACATTTTTTTTAAAGGTTATACCTTTGTGTTGTGAATTAAGCTATCATGGACAAAAATGATGTGCTGGCCATTTTTTTATTAAAAAATACATTTATATAATTTACGCCATTACTTTGAATGTGAACATTACATAATAATAGTTCCTCTTTTCAGAGCTCCTAGCCTAATTTCAAAAGTAAAGCATCGGCAATTATGGCAGAAGAAAGTTCTTCAACATCCAGACCCTGTTGGGTTGGCGGCAAATGAAATACAGCATATGCTTAATTCATTTCACTAGGGAATTTGTTTTCCCTCAAACCACCAATGAAGAATTTTTGCACTAACTCTTCGACAACAAAATGATTGTCATGGCCTAAAAATACCACATACATGTACATGTAGCAGCATTACTGTGACATACAGCAGAGTTCTTCCCATGCACAAGGTTTTCAAATTTGGGTCCAGACTGTCCCAACATTTTAACAAATCTTGAGGAGAACCCAGGTGCGTTCCACTCGCGCAAACGTTGCCAATGTTTGCGCACGTTCAACAACAATTTCAAGTGAAACAGTGCGCCGCCACTGTTGGCGAACGTTGACAACTTTACCCAAACATACTTCTGAGGTGTTGGCGGGTGGTTTTTAAAATGGCGGACAAGCATACGGTGTTATTTGGTTGTCAAACATAATTAAAGTGTATATTCGATAGTTGATAATGCAGATTTGAAATAAAAAAGTTCATGTCAGTGCGGTGTGGCCATCTTCATTTCAGGGCGCCGCCATATTGACATTGCGTAGTGCGCACCAATCGTTCCAAAGATAAACAACGTTTGCACGAACAGTTGCGATTCATTTGCGCGAGTTGAACGCACCCCTTGGCAGCCCTGCAAGTTACAATTTTGAAGTTGTCTTAATCTGTTACCAGGCTAATCTCCCTCAAATGGATGGCTTTCAGAGCTGTTCACTCATTTATACCAACTAAATCGCACAAAATGAACAACGTATTTTGCAGAAAACTAAGTAAATCAGCAATTAACATTGACGATAACAGCGTGCAGACAGCGTGACATAGTTAAAATTTCAGTCAAAATGTGTCCAAAACTCCTTTTTTCTAGAAATTGTGAAATACCTACGGGAGATCTTATTCTCAAATACAACTTCTGACCTGACTGACCAATTTACAAACTCATGTAACTTCCCATGCATGAGCAGATGATATGAGGGATATTGTGTATCCTGTTTGTAAGTGTGGTGTATACCACTGTTGGCCGATCTAACTTCATACCTGGTTCATTGATTACCGGAAGCCTTTTATATAGGAAATGCAATGCATACTTTTTTGAAGATTTACGTACGAACAAAATAATTTTGGACCTCGGGTCGATGTTGTAAAAATGATCAAATTCTGAAATAAGAAGTGCCTTTGAATTGTGAAATGAGTGACATTGTTTGGTGTTATACCAATGTGTGTAAATCACTGCGTGTACTCAGTACTTTCCCGAGTCCTGTGAAAAAAAAAAACACGTCTCTTGACGGTATGAGATTTGAATGCAATTCAATGTTTTGACGTAAAAAAAAAAAATTGATTTTCAGTGAGAGCAGAGTTGTGCTGACAAACTCGCTTTGCACGGCACATTCGCAAAAAAAAATATGAACCAGGCTTTAGACAGCAGTAGCTGAAATCTTGTGCGTGTAGTCTGTGCATTTGTGTGGTGTATTGACTTACTAACAGGATACTGGGTAAATTTAAAAGCAGGATTTGCATTCTGGATTACCTTACATGCAATGACCTGACGACTCGTCACGATATGAACTCATTCTATCAAGACCTTTCAAGACCACGGTTTGAAGTATATAAGTTTGCATATTTCAAGCTTTTAACATGTTTATGGACTTTGATATGATATTAAAGTAAGGTACTAAATTAAAATTTATGGTCTTTGAATATGATGTTGAGTTAATTGGTAAGGTGAACTATTAGTATGCTTTAAGATAACAAATATGTAACTGAAGAAATGGGTTACATGTATGTGCGTGAAATTAGTCTTAGCATCAACAGAACTGTTTTGTTAAACGACTGTTTGGAATGAGGTACAATGTGTTGAACGTCTGATGCTCCTGTGTACATATGCAAGGAGATGTGTGGCAGACTATGGGAATGTTCAATGATAAAACTATAGTAAATGATCCAATTAAAGACCTGGACCCTATTGGTATTTGTCAAAGACTAGTCTTCACAGTTGGTTTATCTCAAAATATGCATAAAATAAACAAACCTGTGAATATTTGAGCTCAATCGGTCATCGAAGTTGCGAGATATTAATTAAAGAAAAAAACACCCTTGTCGAACACGGTCACACGAAGTTGTGTGCTTTCAGATGCTTAAATTTCGACACCTCAAGTTCTAAATCTGAGGTCTCGAAATAAAATTTGTGGAAAATTACTTTTTTCTCAAAAACTACGTCACTTCATCAGAGGGAGGCGTTTTATACTATCAACCTCTCCCCATAAATCGTAATCAAGAAAGGTTTTATGATAATAATTATTTTTTATGAAATTACCAATTGTGTCCACTGCCTTTAACTGCATCAAGCTCAGCAGTTTGATCTGAGCTCACAGTACAGGGGTTTTGTGGAAGACTTGATAATTATATGAAAGGGGCGATATCCAAGTTCCAGGCAATCAAGCAGGAAAAAAACATTCACATTTCAATTCGAAAACTTTTTACAAAAATGCCTATTTTGATTTAGCTTAAAGGGTCTATGTACTTGTTGTAGGAAAAAAATCACAATGTCTACAGATTTACACTAAACTTACAGCGCTTGAAGATAAAGATGGTAGAAAGCTTCCCTGAAAATATTAGTTGCTGAGGTGTTGTAGTTTAGAAATGTGTAAGACAATATCATGAAAATCATTTTTGTCTCAGTGATCACGAGACAAAATTTATTTTAGCATGTAAAAACATATTTTCATGACATTGTTTTAATCATTTCTCAAAAACTACAGCACCTCAGCAACTAATATTTTAAGGTACGCTTTAATATCTTCAAACGGTGCAAGTTTAATGTAAATCTGTGGACATTGTGTTTTTTGTTACAAAAAGGACCAAAATTCTTTAACAGGCCTTTTCTAAACAGTACATTGCTTCAAGAAGTGTTTCTTTATTGTACATAGCTTCGGTAAGAATTTCCATTAAAATCCCATAGTCTGCCCTAACTGCTGTGAATATGCGCATTGTTTGAAGCTTTGCATGGTGTGGATAAAAAGGAAGAAACTATAAATAAATAGTTAACTTGCGGGTACAACCATGAAGACGCGCAGAGTATCCTGTTCCAAACGTCAAAACCACACGGGCTCTTTTCAGAGCCAACACTCCCACAAAAGAGATTTACCCATGGTTGTACTACAAGTTTACTATTCATTTACAGTTTCTTCCTACATGTATGATGTGGATAATTAAGTGCATGAATAGTCTTCTGAATTTGATTGTTTGTCGTATATGTTTGTGTTGTCCCTACTTAGTATCACGTATTTACCTTGTCACCATCTCTTTCTCGCGGTACGATGCCGAACCGTATCGTCCACTCTGGGGTGAGTTTGGCGCGGACACAAAGTACGACGAGTGAGCTAAGAAATACTTCTCAATCAGGGGTAGCACCACCTAGAAGATTGAAGAAAATACAATGTAGCAGACAAATGTTAAAAACAAACCTATTACAATATTATGTGTTGATTTGGGAGTCAAATCGGGGGCCAGTTAAAAGAGAGGCAACTATAGTTGGGATTGATTGGCCAAACTATAAATTGGGATCAGCCTAACTGTAATTGGAATTGGCCTAGTTAAAGCTGACATGGTCTTAACACTGGGGGCTTTTATAGTTGGGGTGCAACATATCTAACGATGAGCTTAAGTCTTTACCTTGGTGAAGAACTTGTAGCTTTTTTCTTCCTCTTTCCTTTTGTGGGGTGCTGAAATGTAAACAGAAAATCAAAGTTAAATAGAAAATTAAAACCAATATTTATCTGAATATTTGTACATATTCAGAAATTAAATGGTTCTGATTTTCTATTTAAAACATGTATTACATTTTCATCTGGCTAAGAAGGACCAACAATTTTGAGTATGATTTGAATTTTTAACACAGCATTCTACAAACTAAGGCTTTCAGTGACGTCAGTGACACTGAGAAACTATCTATTTATTGATAAACAGATCTATCTGATTATTTCCACATACCATCTCTCCACATAGGTTTGAGGTTAGTATGGGCCTTGTCTACATAGTGTAGTAGCTTCTCCAGAAGATTGTAGGCAAAGCGTTTCTCGATCGTGCTTGCCCCTCGGACAAGTCCGTCTGAGTCATACTGTCTGCTACTCCTGATTGAGTGGGGAGAAATCAATTCAAAACGGTCAGAAGGAAACTTTAAAATGTCACTATTAAAGGCATTGGACACTATTGGTAATTACTCAAATAATTGTTATCATAAAACCTTTCTTGATTACAAGTAATGTGGAGAGGTTGATAGTATAAAACATTGTGAGAAACGGCTCCCTCTGAAGTGACGTAGTTTTCGAGAAAGAAGTAATTTTCCATGAATTTGATTTTGAGACCTCAAGTTTAGAATGTGAGGTCTCGAAATCAAGCATCTGAAAGCACACAACTTCGTGTGACCATGGTGCGACAAGGGTGTTTTTTCTTTTATTATTATCTCGACTGAGCTCAAATTTGCACAGGTTTGTTGCTTTATGCATATGTTGAGATACACCAACTGTGAAGACTAGTCTTTGACAATTACCAATAGTGTCCAGTGTCTTTAAGTTAATTTTTAGATATAGGTGCATTTTGGCAGTCATAACCACTAACTGTTTTGGTTGAATTGGCCATTGGTTGATCACTGGCCAATGACCGAAATAGTTATTGGTTACAACTGCCAAAACGCACCCTAGTTATTTCTTACCATTACAAATCAGTAGAGATAGCATAGACACCAATGTAAAATGATTCAGCAATTTGTGAGTTAGATTTCACACTATTGTCTGGTTCAGTGACTTGCCTGGTCTGTATTAAATGCTTCAAATTTCGTTTATCAGACTCAAAATAAAATTGCTAAATGGTTCGGTATACAAATGGCATTCTGTATTTGTATTTTTTATTTATTGTATTGTATTCGGTCAAGCATTTGCATAGGAACCTCCAGATTCGCAACAAAATGGTATCCTTGTGACCCACATATCTTTGGAAATTGTGCATGGGTGTTTGCCATCTCTTATGTGAGTTTAGTCAGCAGAATCCCAATTGAGCACACACTTGCGACTGAGCAGATCAAAATAATAACAACCAGATTTGTATAGCACCATTCCATCTAGATCATGGCGCTCAGCAACAACAGGCAATGAAAAACAAATACAGCAAGAGTAACTGGGAACAGGTGGGGTTTTGAAGTGGTTTTTGAATGAAGAAATAGTGCCCAGTGATCTGATGCCAGATGGTTTACTGTTCCAGATGTCATTCAAATCTAACTCACAACTGACTTATTACCACATGGTTTGATCAAAAACATCTCTGTGACTTCTTTAGACATTTTGCACAACTTTGAACCTAGACTGCAGCTTATATTATAAAATACACAAACATAATTGTATAGCATGATAAAGAACAACCACAGCTGTAAATGATTTTTGGTTTTTATTATTGATGGTATATTTTTACATGGCGGAAGAATTTATACATAAAAAGATATACAAAGTTTTTTAAAACAACAACAGTACGATTTTACGAGAGAAAAGAAAAAAAAGGAATAAGTAGACAAAATCATTTATCAACTTCTGTAGACGTTTCATGCAAGACAAAGCACCATCTCCCAAACTGAATTCACTGACGCTACAAACTCAGTTCATCGCTCAGTCAGTCCAGTCCATTCAAGTCAACAAATCAAAAACAGGCAGAACAAGTAGCTAATTTGCATGTCATTACAGATTCATCACTAAACTTGCATTCAACAAACTCATGCAGGAACACTGATACCATGTTGAAACAGTGCAATATTACAACAATTAAACAAAATTGCAAGAGGGAAGGAAAAGGGAAAAGTTAATTCGATGAAAAGTAAGAATACAGAGTGTATTGGTTCTGTCTGGAGAAAGAAATCTGATACAAATGCATGCAAAGTTGTTAAAACTTTTTCTGGTACCTTGCCAAGTTTTATTTTGAAAACCATAATGATTCATAAATGACAGTTAGTCTGCACTTTTATTGAAAATTACTAAAATTGTACTAAAAGATGTAATGGGGAAGAAATACAAATTTGGTCTGTGCACTGTAAGAAAGGGTTGTTAAACCAACTTATTTGGGTTTGAAGGGTCAAGGTACCAGAGTATGAATTAATTAACCAAACCCAAGAAGGAAAGTTACAAACTTTTAAGAATACACATTGACAAGATTTCAACATCTGAAAGTCTTCATAACAACACATGAATTTTTTTTACATGAATTCACACATTAGATTTGTAAATGACAAGTGGGGGGGGGGGGAAGGGGAAGAAATTGAGATTACACACAATACTAATGCTTTCACTGATGTTTGCAAGCACTGTATACTCAGTACTTCCCTGAGTTCTGCGAGGAAAAAAACAACAGAACTCGGGAAAGTATTGAGTCGGCTTTTACAGTGCCTACACACAGCGATGTAACTGTAAAACAAACTAATATTCTTTACCCTTGATGCAAACTTAACATCTATTAAAAACAAAACAAAAAAGTTTTGACAAAACATTCAACTTTCATTCCGACACCAGGTTTACCTCTTGTCGTCTTCCTCTTCGCTACATTGGTGGAAAGATTGAGAGATTTGAAATAAATTAAGTGAAGACGATAGACGGTTTTGACCATTTTCTTTACATTGTTCTTTAGAAAATGAATATTCCCAGCAAGAATTGTTATGAGAGATGCCTACCTGTACTACAGTACTTAGGGTGGCTCATACATAACAAATCACATAGCAAAATGAATTTAAATTTGTCAATAATAGAAAGAAGTGAATCTCATGGGGTTCTTCTTATGCCCAATATATAGTCTTGGTCGATACGCTGGAAAGAAACACCCAAAAACAGACACTTTGCAGGTAACGCCTGACAATTGAAAAACAGATTAGTTCATACAAGGGAGTGCACAAGGTTCTTTGTGAAAAGTTCCACTGGCAATATAGGATGGTAGCTACTACAACAGTTCTCAATGTTTGAAATAATTTCCACAAGGAATGTAGAACTTGACAAAAAATTGCTGCCCTCTCACACAAGCTAATTTTGCAACCTTTCACAACCATGGAGAGAATTTCACCCACATTGTTTGTTATTTTCCCGACATGTGAAAAGGGGTGTACATGTAGGTGGATGGTGTGTGTGTTGCCACATAACTTTTTATGAACTGTTTTCTCTTATATTTTTATGTGCCTTTGTAGGTTGTTTTTGTCTGGATTGCCTTTTCGCTTTTTGGTTATCCGCAGGCTTGTTTTCTGTAGTCTTCTGTTTAGTGTTATTTCTCTGTTGTTTGCTTGGAGATAAATAAATAAATAAGATAAATAAATACCTGTGCAATCTGTAACCATTAACTTGCAGGAACTTGAGAAGGACTTGAGCTAGCTCTCGATCTTTCTTCTTTTCTTGATCAGTCAGGATGTCAAAGGGTACCAGCTGGGCATGATTACCGATATCTGCAATCCCATAATAACAAAATGAATAAAATTGGACAAATGGTTGGTTTACAAGGTCCAAAATAAATGGGTCTTATAAATTCAAACATTAGCTTCGTTCTTCTCTCTCACAAAATTCTTTCAAATCCCTAAAGAAAGTTGATTTGAAAAAAAATCCCAACAATTTACAGTTCTAATACTCTTACCTGATGAATCTAACTCCACCTTGGTCTTCTTGGCCCACACATCATGGGCATTCTCAGCAAGACGCTCAGCCATGTTCTAAATTAAACCAAACAAAACAGTTTGAAAACAGCTTTTATAAAAATTAAAAATAAATTTATTGCTTCCTATTTTTGTCCAGTATATTTCAGGCAGTAAGCTCTAAATAGGATATACCACAAAAGGGCACGGTAGTGAAAGGCAGTGGACACTATTGGTAATTACTCAAAGTAATTATTAGCATAGAACCTTTCTTGGTGACGAGTAATGGGGAGACGTTGATGGTCTAAAATATTGTGAGAAATGGCTCCCTCTGAAGTGCCATAGTTTTTGAGAAAGAAGTACTTTTCCACGAATTTGATTTCGAGACCTCAGATTTAGAACTTGAGGTCTCGAAATCAACCATCTAAACGCACACCACTTCGTGTGACAAAGGTGTTTTTTTCTTTCATTATTATCTCCCAAGTTCGATGACCGATTGAGCTCAAATTTTCACATCTTTGTTATTTTATGCATATGTTGAGAAACACCAACTGTGGAGGCTAGTCTTTGACAATTACCAATAGTGTCCACTGCCTTTAAACATTTCGTAGACTAAACTTGGAAAAAAAAATTTTAAAAATGTTTTCAAAAAGCATAGTTGGTTTTTGTCTTTTTGGAATCGACTTCATCTTAATCAGGTAACCAAATTCTTTAGAGACTATTGCCTTAATGTCCAAGACCAACCTCATACCCAGTGGTGTAGGATCTCGCCGCTTCCTTTCCCCCTTATCGTAACAAACCTCTGTGCAACTTTCAAGTATTCGGGTACAAAAATGTCCACAGATTTACATCAAACTTACAGGGTTTGAAGATAAAGATAGTGGAAAGCTTCCCTTCAAATATTACTAACTAAGGTTGTGTAGTTTTTGAGAAATGAGTAAAACAAGTCACAAAATAATTTTGGTCTCATGAGACGAAAATTATATTAGCGTGTAAAATCCCATTAACCAGTTATGATATTATACCACAACCATAGCATAACTGGTTTATACGTTTTTACATGCTAAAACTGAGACGAAAATTTGTTGTTTTACATTGTACTTATTTCGTAAAAACTACAGCACCTCAGTTAGCAAACTTTCAAGGGAAGCTTTCTACTATCATAATCTTCAAACTGTGTAAGTTTAATGTAAATCTGTGGACCTTGTGTTTTTTGTTAGGAAAAAGTACATAGACCCTTTAAAATATCCAAATATATTGGATATTTTCATTAGTCATAATGGTTAGTCGTGTTAGAGACATACACAGGGCGCACTATCGAGTCACATAGAGAAACTGCTCCCATCTCATTCTTCTTTGATCTTGTGAGATGTTTAACTGTTAGGGCGACTGTGTAAAAACATTATTCATTTTAAGTGGATTGCGTCAAAATACTTGCATTTTAATACTCACGGAAGGGTCTTTCAAGCGCCACACATGTGCTCAATACATGCATTCTGACTCAAAAGGTTTTTACAAGCGAAAAACAGTAATGCTTAAGCCGTGAACGTTCCCAGTGGACTTTTTCTACCGCTGCCATGCGGAAAAGTTACCGTGACCAGCTTTTGTGTAATTCTACCGTGCGTTCCCACATGAACTTATATTCCGCGTACAGCCCCAAAACGTCCAATTAGAACACAGCTTTAGTCAGCCAATCAGAGCTGTTTATCAGCCCATCCCTGCCAGGGGTAACTGATCATATACATGTAAGGTATTGATACGGCGCGCTATTGTCCGTAGTACATTGTAGCATGGCTGGTCCAAGACTTGCTCAAGCTGCAAACGTTTCTTACCTGCATCTCCCTAGTGAGTGTGATGTTACTCATATCAATGGGTCTCGGATTGTAGCCATGTGGGGATTCCATGGCACCCTGCAAGGTCAAAGGTTAACAAAAGGTACATTTCTCATTGGTAATTACTCAAATGATTATTAGAATTAAACCTTACTTGGTAACAAGTAATGGGGAGAGGTTGATAGTATAAAAACATTGTGAGAAACGGCTCCCTCTGAAGTGACAAAGTTTTCGAGAAAAAAGTAATTTTCTAAGAATTGGGTTTTGAGACCTCAGAATTAGATTTTGAGGTCTCAAAATCAAACATCTGAAAGCACACAACTTTGTGTGACAAGGGTGTTTTTTCGTTCATTATTATCTCGCAACTTCAACGACCAATTGAGCTAAAATTTTCACAGGTTTGTTATTGTATGCATATGTTGCGATACACCAAGTGAGAAGACTGGTCTTTGACAATTACAAATAGTGTTCAGTGTCTTTAATATGAATCAAACAAAACTCAATGAAATTATCTCACATTTTATCCAATACCTGAAATATAAATCAACTAATCTATCTCATTGTATAGTGTCAAGTTAAAAACCACAGGGAAATTGAGCGGATTAATTTTAAATAATTTCATGTTTTAACCCCTCGAAGGCGGAAGGCGTCTTTGGCCGCTAAATCTGTTCCAGAATGTTGTGGACTGAGTATGTGGTATTTTAACCGTTGAATGCAGTCTATGACCCGTACAGCTGTGGGGAAACAAAGGCTGCTTTGTAGTCATGCGTGTAAGCCGGGCATTGAGGCCTGATAATACCGGCGTTCAGGGGTTAAACAAAGAAAATTGACTAGAGTGGGACTTGAGCCTGTGACCTCCGGACTAACATGCGCTCTTCCAACTGATCTGAGCCATCTAGAAATTGTTGATATCTTTGATCAAGGGTGCCACCAGTCAGGAGCCATTGTACCTGTTTAAGATACAGCCTTGGAAGCGGCAGCAAAGAGGTCACCTTTTTGAGAGATAAGATCCAAACTCACCAGACTGGTTTTGGAAAGCCGTCTCGGCCGATGATGTGTATGCTGCTCGGGTACTTTACTCTTCTCAATAGCCCATCCCCATGCCAGCACTGCCTTAATACTCTCTCTGATCACATCTCGGTATGCATCTTTCTCCTACAGATATCAAAATAAGCAATCGTATCAATGTTTCTCAAAATGTGATACGGGAGGAGTCTGTATGCAAATTAGCAATGCAATTGACTGACTCTGGTAAAACCCTTCACTAGTCTGTATGCAAATTAGCAATACAATTGACTGACTCTGGTAAAACCCTTCACTAGTCTGTATGCAAATAAGCAATACAATTGACCGACTCTGGTAAAACCCTTCACTTATAGTCTGTATGCAAATTAGCAATTCAATTGACTGACTCTGATAAAACCCTTCACTAGTCTGTATGCAAATTAGCAATTCAATTGACTGACTCTGGTAAAACCCTTCACTAGTCTGTATGCAAATTAGCAATTCAATTGACTGACTCTGGTAAAACCCTTCACTAGTCTGTATGCAAATTAGCAGTTCAATTGACTGACTCTGGTAAACCCCTTCACTTTGACATATTTTTTATTTTATTTTATATTTATTGGTTTATTTTATAAAAACATTACAAAGGAATGAACAGTATGACAACCGATATGGTTGAATTGCACTAGAACATACACAGTATAAACAATTCTTTAAAAAGAGCGCAAAGGTTAAACAGTTTAAACACAAAATACAGGTAAATGAACAACATTCAAAAGTGAGTTTTTAGTGTTAATTGTGAAAATTTGCGCTTTTACATTGGAGTCTAGAGACAATTCTCTAGCAACCGGGCAAGCTTAGTGGTCAAGTGGTATGACATTAACATGTACATCCCAAAGACACACGGTTGTTGGAATTCCACTTACATCCCAAAGACACACGGTTGTTGGAATTCCACTTGAGTAATATGCCTTTGTGGATTTTTTTCCCACAGTACTCATTAAAAAGAGATGAGTATGTTGTGTTTAACACACATCGATGTACATGTAGAGTAAAACTCAAGTACCACTCTTTACCCGCTGATGCCAATTTAACATGTATTAAAAAACAAGGAGAAAAGTTTGTTAAATGTGAAATGAGGAAACGGAATAAAAACTTGGATATGGCGGAGAAGGGGAAATGAGAGTTTGAAAAAAAGACAATACCTTTGGGTGTAGAGTGCGATAAGGTCTTAATGTCGGATGTTCTTTCATAGCACTGTTTTCAATCTCACCATGTGTCCAACCAGATTCAAACTGGGGAGAAAAAAGTAAATAGTAAAAATGGTACTTATTTTCTGCATTTTAATGGGGGGTTTTTTTTTTTGGGGGGGGGGGGCTGTACAGCTCGTTGAAACAGTGTTAAAGCGCTTTACAAATGCATTTAAGTTAAGTTTAGCTAAATTGAAAAAAACATAGGCGTGAGCGTCATAGCTGCCAACATTTGGAGGCTACATCTATGGCTACAACCGTTGCTGAAGCTGTTGCTAAGGATTTATCTTTACCTAAAAGCTGATGGCGAAGAAATTTAGTCACTTCAGACATGACCTTAGATCTGAATATTAGGCGATATGTTGAAATAAGGGCATTTCCATCACTTCAAGAGTTGTTCATTCACAAAAACATTTTCAGTGTTTTGAAGTTGATGAGTAGTGATGCAAAAACATAGTTTTGTTATATTGAAATACAAACAGGAGAATTGACAGTTTCGGTTCTACAAAACTACTGGACTGTGTTCTGCTGTGAAATTACACAAAAAACACACAATTTCAAGGGATATTTATGTGAATACTTTTTACTTTTAAAATATCTTTGCAACCATATTCATTTTAACCAAATGCTTTCTACATGTATAGCCCAAAGCGCCCAACAACCTGCCCTGTTAACCATGAAGATGTGACTATGTTTTTAGTGGGCTGTGTCAATCAGTCAATACAGGGATGTAATATTGAATCAAGCTGTCAATAGAGGGCCTAATTATTGATAAACAGACTTGACCTCTGGCTCGTTATTTGACTCACCATTCCAAGGGCCCATGCATCATGAAGATGCTCAGCAAAACGATCGCTGAAAGACAACAGGTTCTCATTCAACAGCACCCTGTTGAAAATGCAAACAAAACGACAAAAAAAATCATAAATAAATAATTTATCCAAAATGCAAGAACTACACCAGTTATTTAACTGCAATGATTGAGGGGATGGGGGTGGGGTGAAGACGGGGGGGGGGGGGGGGGGGGGGGAATGAATACATTCAGAATAAGCTGCACAGAGTGCATTTGCGTTAAGGTTTGTTTCTCTCTCTTTTTGTTTATAAGCTGTGGAAGATAATATTCAACTTTTCTAGTGACCCAAAGTTACAGAAACAAATATTCTGTAGAATGAAACTAAAACAGTCAAATAACATTTATTCAAAATGTTTCTTTTCCATGTCACAAAGCTCCTTTAAACCAGTATAGCCATTTCAGATTAAAACAAAAATATTCAGTTTACAAAGTACCATTACTACTATAATGCTTTTAGGTTTGTCTATCAACAACCAGTTGTAATTTATAATCTTTAAATGACCTTACTGACATATTACAAAGTCAGATCATCTTAGCTTTAAAGGCAGTGGACACTTTTGGTAATTACTCAAAAAAATTATTAGCATAAACCCTACTTGGTAACGAGTAATGGGAAGAGGTTGATAGTGTAAAACAATGTGAGAAACAGCTCCCTCTGAAGTGACGTAGTTTTGAAGAAAGAAGTAATTTTTGACGAATTTGATTTCGAGACCTCAGATGTAAAATTTGAGGTCCCGAAATCAAGCATCTGAAAGCATACAACTTTGTGTGACAAGTTTTTATTTGTTTCTTTCATAGTTACATGTATCTCGCATCTCCAACAACAAATCGAGCTAAAATTTTCACAGGTTTGTTATTTTATGCGTATGATGAGATACACCAAGTGAGACGACTGGTTTTGACAATGCCCCTTATTTTTGACCGCGCGAGGGCGCTATAAATAGTATTTTGATCACTTCCGGGGGTACACGCGATTCGCCCTGCACAAATTAATAGGCGTTCTGTCACTTTTGTTGCGCCGTAGTTTCAATTTGCTTTAGAGGTGGATTATAACGGCTCCTTTAAAAGTCTTATTGTCTGTGATGGATTAGATGTCTGTGGTTATAATGTGTTCCAATCTTTAAAAACTGTTTTGGGTATGAATGAATATACCCCCGGAAGTGATTGAGAGCGCCCTCACGCGGTCAAAAATATGGCCCATTACCAATTGTGTCTAGTGTCTTTAAATGACCTTAACTGACATATAAAGTCAGATCATCTTAGCTTTGAGATGCTAAATTATCATAACTTGGGGCATAATTTCTTTCCATACCTTGTAGTGTCTACCGGCTTGGGTTGATACCGCCCGTCTGCATCAAACCCAGACTCCCTAACGTAGCTAGCATCATTATAAGCCATGGAGTAGTCTGGTGGCAAGGCACTACCGATAGCAGTCAGGCAGGGAAGGGCTTTGTCAAACATCTCAGAATCATAGTCCTATTTGAAAAAGAAAAACAAAGAAAACAAATGAAATTCAAGAGGAAAATAGTTCAATTTAAAGGTTTTCATATCACACACAGTTGCTAACTCACCGACAGCGCCTGCATCGCCCGTAACAAGAAACGTCTTGCATCAAGACTAGCGCTGAGTATCCGCTCACAACCGGTTATAAACACTGGTCATTATCAAAGGTTTAAACACCCCCACGTGACGCGCTCTCCACCAATAGGAATAGCGAAACTATCTGAGGTATTTATGAATACAGATTTATTTAATCTGTTCTATAGGTTCTACACATGGTTGTACCCGCAAGTTAACTATTTACTTATAGTTTCTTCTCATGAAGCCAAGACCCTTCCATTGAGAATCTTACCCTGTCTGCAAGCGCATCAAAGAGTCCAGTAAAGAGCATCATGGTCAGTCTCTTCTCTTCATCATTAGCCATACCATGGCTGCCCCATCCACCGATGCTACCATAGTAGTTGATGCAACGCTCGTAGTGAAGCTGAAGAAGCTATGATACCAAAGAAAATATCAAATATTTAGTCCTAGGCAATAACATCTCACCATGCATGTAGCGTGTTGGCTTAGTGATTTAGCCCATCAAATCCAAGTTCTGAGCCAATTTCACAGAGCTGCTTAAGCACAAAATAATGCTTCACAATTTTCTGATTTTAGGATACCAGAAACAGATTACACAAACTATTGGCATTTTGGTTGGTAACATCTCTTTTGTTGTGTTCAGCTACTTTTCGGGTTTAAGCAGCTCTATGAAATTGGGCCACGGTGGTTAAGTCGTCAGGGTGTGGGTTCCAATCCTGAGATCGCCAAACCCCTTCTTACTGTTCTATAGATTTTAACTCTTTGCCACTACATCTTGTTCAATAGCTGGTTAAAAAATATCAAGAACTTTCTCGGGAAATGTCTAAAACTTCCTATTCTTGTACATCACCTTGCTCTTTCTCATAAAAGTGCTCTAGATAGTACTATAATTAAAGGCAGTGGACACTATTGGTAATTACTCAAAATAATTATCAGTGTAAAACCTTACTTGGTAAGGAGTAAGGGAGAGCTGTTGATAGTATAAAACATAGTGAGTAACATAGTTTTCGAGAAAGAAGTAATTTTCCACGAATTTGATTCCAAGACCTCAGAATTAGAGTTTGAGGTACATGTACATGTACATGTACCAAAATCAAGCATCTGAAAGCACACAACTCCGTGAGACAATGGTGTTTTTTCTTTCATTATTATTTCGCAACTTCGACAGCCAATTGAGTTCAAATTTTCGCAGGTTTGTTATTTTGTGCATATGTTGAGATACACCAAGTGAGATAACCGGTCTTCGACATTTACCAATAGCGTCCAGTACCTTTAAGTTAGTTTGTTAACCAAGTCCAGCCAGACTGTTTACCCTGAAGCTAATGGCTGCAGCATGTAAAATGTAATGTACAGACAGCTCCAGCAGTGCACAAATACCCTAACATTAATGAACAACAGCACTACACACTATAAATGCTAAAAATATAAGCTCAGTATGCTTACAATGTGTAAAAATGTACAGTGTGTCAAAATTCACTGTTCAAGATTTATTGTACGTCTGCGGTCTGCGCCTCAATGCAGTGATCACGTGAGAGCTAGTGGTACACTGTTTGTGTGATATCTGGATATTTTTTAGGAAAAGTGACGTCATTAGTGCGGAGTTTTATTACATTCTTCACAGTGCTAAGCTGAGGATATGGTGTCTTACCTTAAGAGCTACATAAGTGTGTTCAACGAGAGCAGGAACATCAATAATCAGCTTCCTTAACAGACGTTGCATCATGCTGGGGCGTAGACTCCTGTAAAGTGAACAGACATCATAAAAATAAGCCAAACTCTCGGATTGTACGGAGTCCAAATAATTATAATTTTAATTAATTTGTCTTTTTCAACCTAAAATTAATACAAATTTACCCAGTCAGTTTACCCTGTGGTAAGAGATGTGCTGTCACATCGGAAGCTGAATTTCTATATTTCTATTCACAAAAACAATTACACTTTGAAAATTAAAAAATATTGCTCTATTAGATAAATTGCTTCCTTCATCGGCTGTACATATAGCTATCAGTAATCAAGCACTGCATTATACAATTTGATCTTACACTGCTTTATAAATGCAAACAATTTAAATGAGATATAACAATAATAATGACTTGTAATGCGCACATATCCACCCTATCCTGTTATCATGTGACCCACCTCGTCAAGGCAACCAGGAAATCAGCCACAGTCTCCCTCTGACCCCGGGTCAACGACCTACAACTAGCCATCCTGTAGACTGTGTGTAGCGTGGAGTCTAGTAACGAGGCGTACTGGTCTGCGTTCTCAAACATGTCAGAGTGTCGAGTCAGCAGAGGAAGCACCGAGTTACAGAGGTAGCGATTGAGCGCCAGGGACATGTCGTGATCATGGGTGTTGGGCTGTATAGAAAAATAATCAATGGTGAGAGATAATGATGAGCAAATGCTTATACAATTTGTTTTCAACCCTTACAACGAAGTACACTCAGAAATTTCCCAAGTTCTGTGAAGAAAAAATCACTAGTGTAGGATTCGAACCCACGACCCTTGCATTGCTAGAGCAGATGTCTTATCACAGTCTTAGGCAAATCTTAGGCAGTTCGAAAACTGTTGCAGGTACCGCAACAGTTTTATTGGTGTAAAGGTCAAACCAAATTATATCCTTTATCCCCGATGCAAAAATAAACGCCTCCACAAGAGTAAATGCTTGTTATGAATAATTGTAGTTTGGAACACCATAAAATAGTAATACAAATGGAATGAGATCTTTATTACAACCTGTCAACTTGTTTATGATGTAGCACAAATGAGCATAACAACATTGATGATGGAACAGGAACATCTCTGACCTGATGCTGTTTACTAGAATTAGCAACAATCAAGAAATGTTTATGGTCTACAGCGGAACAACCGAGTGACGACTCGAGTACAAAAGTATACATACATAAGAAACAACTTAGCTACACATGTATATTATCTGTAAGTATTGTTTGAAGCTTTGCATGGTGTTGAGACATAAGAAGAAACTATAAGTAAATAGTAAACTTGCGGGTACAACCATGTGTAAATCTCTTAGGGTGAGTGGTGGCTCTGAAAAGAACTGGTTGAGTCTCGACGTTTCCCACAGTATATTCTTCTCCTGAAGACGAGCAGAGTATACGGTTCGAAACGTCGAGTCCCAACCGGCTCTTTTCAGAGCCAACACTCGCCCTAAGAGATTTACATATGGTTGTACCCGCACGTTAACTATTTACAATGTACCTATAGTTTCTTCTTATATATTATCTGTGCTCAAACAACAAACTGATAAGTCAAGCACAGGCATATAACATGGTTGGTGTTCGAACCCACAAACTTTGCCTGCCATTCTAGACCAAAACCCCATGTACAGTATACTTTAGAGTTACTAACCGTGTCCATGGTGGTTGCAGCTCTCAGATCAGGCAAGAACCCGACCTCCAAGAGATGGAAGAAGAGTTCTTGATCATTGATTCCATAAACCCTCTCTAGGAAGAGAAGCATGGCCTCCTTGTGACTGGGGGTCAAGCCCTTCAGATCAGCACCCAGAGGCTTCCCGACAGTGTCTGTCAATCAATCAAAAGAATGAAGGTAATCAAGAATCAAATTTACAATCCGGGACAACCCAGACAAGAATTTTATTGCTGCAGTCACTATACTGGCTACTCATCTCCAAACAAGTTTGTTACAAGTTACTACTTTTTGTATACAGAGTATTCCAGAACAAGTCACCAGATCTGAAGAATACTTGAAATAAAATCGCATCCCTTGAGTGTAATCCCTGGGGTCGATTTCACAAAGAGTTAGGACTAGTTCTTACTTAGGACTAGTTCTTACTTAGGACTAGTTCTTACTTAGGACTAGTTCTTACTTAGGACTAGTTCTTACTTAGGACTAGTTCTTACTTAGGACTAGTTCTTACTTAGGACTAGTTCTTACTTAGGACTAGTCCTAAGAGATACTAGAAACTTTAGGCCAGTCCTAAGTCCAGTTCTGGTAAATACGTTTGTACATGATAAAATAATCTTCATCTAAACTGAGACAAAATTATAAATTATTTTTTTGACATTGTTTTATTAATTTCTCAAAAGCTACAGCACCTCAGCAAGTAATATTTTAAAAGAAGCTTTCTACCATCATTATCCTCAAACTGTGTAAGTTTAATGTAAATGTGTGGTCATTGTGTTTTGTGTCATACAAAAAGTACCCAAATCCTTTAACCCAGTTTCCATTAGGGGTCTCCACCAAACAAGCATGGTTTTAGGAGACTCCACCACTTAACCATTACATTGTATATAAAGTACCAAAATGTTTTTAATTCTGTAAGCTAACTGATTGAATGGAAATAAACTAAACTAAACTGAACACACCTTCCTTCTTCTAATAAACTTTATTCAGTGACGCCAACACAACCTTGAGACTTAGGCTGCAGTTTCAGATCCTTTTCTATTGGATTTTTTCTTTGGTCACCCCAAAATTTAATTAAATTTACCCAGTCACTTTCCCTTGAATTGACCAATGAATTTCCCTAGAAGCATTCACACACACCTTCTTTCTTTTCATAAACTTTATTAGGTGACGGCAAAACAAACTTGAGGCTGAGGACTCCCACCAGGTCAGGCAACGGCACCAGACTACACAGGATAGAGCGTATCCTCTGGGGTTCTGTCCGTCCTTGGCACAAGAGCTGCTGGTCTGGAGCACAACGCCCGAGGAGGTCGATCAGGGTCGCGTAGAATGTCAGAATAGCGCCCCCACTGTCGACATCATCTTCATCCTCTTCCTTCTCTATGGAGGGCCTATGGGGAAAAGGATTTCATTTGAACTCAAAATAGAAGAACACACTTCTTTCTTTGTTCTTTCCTTTTTGAGAAGAGCATTGAAAGAAGAATTTTCTTTAGAAATTCAGCTGACACACCTGCATGTGATAGTTTGAAACTTAAGTGTGCAAGCTCTAAACTTGAAGGAGGAACTACTCAGTGCTGGACATGGATAGAAACTCAATGCTTGGTCAAGACAACCTGAGGCTAATCTGTCAGATTTGTTCTCAACTTTTAATTCTATAATTTTCCACTGAGCAAAAAATAAGCAGGAAAAATAACCAGACTCTCAGTCTTAAATGACCTTTTTAAAAACCATGCAGGTCATGTACTTGTGTGATAAAAGACCTTGCCTTCAGCCAATGGTCCTTTATCACACAGCCATTTTAAACGGCCATTTAAGACTTACCCTTTTATCCCCTTATTACTGACTGATTTTCTGCTTATTTCTGCTCAACAGAAAACTGCTAAGTAATTTTGTCTGCTAATGCAGTTCTATGAAACTGGGCCCTCGTCAAAAGATAACATTGTGCCACCAAAGTCTCAATAGAGGCTACTCTCAAAGTTTGACTTGTCATCTTACCCTTTAGTGACGAGTGGCTGGGACTCCCCTCCTTCCTCCATCACGACCACCATGGCTGGAGTTCCTGTTATAAACATATCATCCACGGTATCAGACATCAAGATGGCTTCACCCATAGCAGCAAGGAGACCCTTGCCTTCTCCATGAAGTGCTGGGCCGAGACACTCTGGATGTCTGATCAGGAGACGGACGACGAGGTTTGCGTTCTCCTCAACGGTTTCTCCTGCAAGGGACAAATGAATCAAGTTTTGTTTATCCACTTCATGTGGAGGTTATGGTGGAGCGGATGAGAGTACATGGCCCAATTTCATGGCTCTGCTTACCGTAAGCACAGAATCGGCGCTTACGAAAGTAGGGAATTCTGTGCTTACGGCAAGCTTATTTCACGGGTTAGCGGCCAATTTTGGCTTCTGCGTGCGAGTACTCAACGTTACTAGGCATTCTACGCTTACAAGGCTAGCGCAAAATTTGGCGCTTGCACATAAGCGGGGAATCGTGATCGTAAGCGCAGAATTCGGCGGTAAGCAGGGCCCTGAAACTGGGCCCTGGATTCAAGGTGTGGTGTTTCTTAACCACCATTATTGCTGGGTCATTTGTCTTAATCAAAAGCAGTCTTTCACGAGCCATGGGTACTTTTCTTTCAGATAGTAAACCAAAATTTGAACAATTTTGAATTGAACTAAATAAAAAATACTGGAGCTAGGTCCAAATCAACTTTGTTCAACTATCTAACAGATTCAAATCAACTTTGTTCATCTATCTTTGGTTACATACCATTAACCCATACAGCATGACGCATGAAGTCCAGGTACCGCTCTCCATCTAACGGGTCCCATCCTATTGAAGGTTTGCCAATGGAAATCAAGCGTGAGTTGTCCTGAAACAGAAAACAAATTAAATTCATTCCTATCTCTTTAACTAGGCACACCTAGTGTGACCATTTAATGCTGCAGTTTTGTTTTGTATGTAAAACAATTATTACGAGCTGTATACAAAAATATAAAAAAAGTTCAGCAGTAAATAGTCTTGAGTAACATGAATATTTGTTTGTAGGACTCTTGGAAATTACTGGGTATACCAGTGCTTTACTCGCATCGTTGGGTAAAACCTAATAAATTGTTTTATTCCTGATGCAAATTAAAGATCTTTTAAAGTGAACAATGTTACTCTCCAGGAAAAAACAAAACATCTTGTCACTTGAACTTTTTGAAACTCACTTATTTTTGCTAAAAAATAAAGCCCAGTTTTCACTGACTGATCTGTTAATTTTCTTCTACATGTATGTATATTTGTTTCGCGGTAATACTAGATTATTTTCTTTTGAGTCGTTCAAGTCTTGCTACTTATTGTTCTGCAACATTGTAAGTTTTATCGGGGAACTTCTTATTTATAATTCTTTATTTTCTGCTGAGAAAAAATGAGCAGGATACCAGTTACAAATTGTACTTCTGACATGGTAGTAGTATGGCTGGAAATTCAGGTAAGCATATTTGTAATCGTGCTTAAGCAGGTCTACGAAATTGGGCATACACCATTATTATAATAATAATAGTAAAACAGTATTTATATAGCACAATATGAATAAACATTCCCCAAAGCGCTTAACAGCAAAATGAAAAGCATTAAGAAAACAAAACTTAAAGTAAATTTCCCAATTTAAGCCCACTAACAAAATTATATAATATTAGGCCAGACCAGTAACCTAAATTAAACCATTAAAAATACTACAAACAACAAAGTTATCTGAATATTAACCATGATTACTGTGAAACTTGTTATTAAAAATACCTTACCTGTATGCCGCAATTGGAGAGGTACACAACAACCCTCTCCAGGTGTTGTTCTCTTAATGCAAGGGCCAGCTCATTATTATCCATCAAGGAAGCAGCAGCCACGTCCAGGGGACACGACCCACGTAGGGATGGGTAGGCTATGGGTAAGCAGGGTCGGGAGAAAATATTAGAAATATGAAGGCTTTCACCGATGTGTCTTAAGCATTGTATACTTTTCCCCCCGAGTTCTGTGAAAAAAATTAGTATAGAGAGCTTAATGCACTTCAGTGTTAGGGTAAAAAGAAATTGTATTCTTTATCCCTGATGCAAAACTAACATCTATTAAATATATGAAGGCCAGTCTTCTCACTTGGTGTATCTCAACATATGCATAAAATAATAAACCTGTGAAAATTTGAGCTCAATTGGTCGTCGAAGTTGCGAGATAATAATGAAAGAAAAAATGGCTGAATGAGCTTAAGCTATGGTTTGAAAATGTGTCATGATTCTTATATTTTGTCATAAACTAGATATTGCTAGACAAAATATAGGGTTGTTAAAATCTGCAGCACCAAGCCACTCAAATGTTTCCCACACAAATACTGATTCACAGCACACATTAATCATAAACTGTTTTAAAACTATACACTCAAACGTGTCATCTTGATTTGAGTCATGGGCAAATGATCTTGAATTACATCAAATTAAATTAAACTGAATCGGGCTGGCCTGACACACTTAGCTACAAGATGCTTTGACAAGAGTCTAAATATGTAGCAAAAAGTTCACAAAGTTTACCCCATTCACTGATGAGAAATTTCTTAAGAAGAATTCTGTATGAGTGGCTTTTAACCTTGTTTGGGGCAAAATTTTATAGATAAACAAAAGATAAATAAAAACAAGCTAGCTCTTGAATCTAAACTGTGTAATGAGATTAGGTCACACAGGTATGTCATGCATTGTTATGAAATGATAAAGGTATCATTTACGCAAATAGCCTATCTATAGTTTCAAAGATACCAAACTTTGGCAGAACGCCTGAAATATGAATTATTGATAGTTCTCACTTAATGTCAGACAGTGCAAGGACAGCCTTCTTTACAGGCCTTTAAAATTTATAACTTTGCATTTTCAGTATATACATGTACATGTACCATATGATGAATGTGTGAGTTTTATCAAATTTGTTGCATGATACCGCTTGGTGTGACTCAAAGACAACATCCAAGTTGCCCCAAAAAGATGGCATGTGTCTAAAACTATCTAGTAATTTATTTTAAAGAGCATAAATCTATAAAAACAAATTAAAAAATAAAATATTGTGACAAATCAGGTTGTTTTTCTTTTCTTTCGTATTTTTGGTGTGTTTTTTTTTTAATAGATTTATACTAATTTGTTTTTAAATTTGACTGTCCCAGCTACTTACATAACCCCATGAAGCCATGGTCCAGCAGGTAACCTAAATTATCAAACATGGCTTTTTGATTTTGCCGGCCCGTCCGGCAGAAATAACACAGGAATCGGCAGCAGCTAGAAGTCAGATCTCGAGAGCCCTCGTCCTATTTATTGGCATCAACACACACCACAGCAAACAGGGTCAGACATACAGTAAAACAGAAAACATTAGCAGTGTTAGTTTGAAAACAGTGTGTCGGGTGTGGACAACTGAATATATTTCTATTCCCCCTGGACAGGATGCCAGTCAATCGCAATACTCCCCAGCTCTCACTGGTACCCAGTTGTACTACTGGGTTGCCAGAGGCAATTATGATAAAAGTGTTTTGCTCAAGGACACAAGTGCCATGACTGACCAGGCCAGGATTCAAACACATCAAGTCCAATACTTACTTGTAATTCCAATCCTTTTCAAAAATTCTTTACTTTTCAATATTTTCCTGTCATCTGCTTTTCTTTGTGCATTGTAAATAGGAAGCATAATGAAAAGGGGAAAACAATAAAATGCAAAGAGGAGTCATGCAAAAGTTGCAATCAAAAACTTCAATTCTCTGTATCAGGTTATCAGGGTTTTTTTTTTTTTCAAGAATGCAACAAACTTTTTATCAGAGAGGAGAATTTGATTCCAAATATCATTGTGTGCTACAATACAAGTATAAATGATCAAGCTTTAAAAACATCATTTAAAAAAAATATCTTGTTCAGTCCTTTTACCTTTTTCACTAACTCAATGTTTTCTGAGTCCTGTATATAGTGTGTCGATTTCCAGTGCTTATCACACATTGGTCAAAAGTTAAAACCAACATAATATTCTTGATCCCCAATGCACTTTTTGCATCAACTTAAATCTTTAATATTAGTGCAATGCAGAAATGAAAGCTAGGTCCGCAAATCAAACTCAAATGCAAAAACAAAACTTCAAAAAGCCACATCTTTCTCAATCATGCACATTTAAAAAGAATTCTGTTTCTCACAGCAAAAAGGAATGCCTCAATATCTGGAGTAACTTACAGAGTCCAATATCACTCTGATCTAAGAAATAATCAATGTGATCGAAAATAGCCATCTGGTTTCGACCACTGGTTCGAACAAAGTAGCTGAGGAACCGTGAGCAGGCAGTGATGAGATCATGGTTGAAATCCTGGAGGAATGAGGGCCACTTTTAAGATTCAAAAAAGCATACTGAAAAGCACTTGAAAAAAAATCTCAGAAATGTAACTCTATGTACTTTTTGTAGGACAAAAAACACAATGTCTACAGATTTACACTAAACTTACACCGTTTGAAGATAATGATGGTAGAAAGCTTCCCTGAAAATGTTAGTTGCTGAGGTGCTGTAGTTTTTGAGAAATTTGTAAACAATGTCATGAAAATAATTTTCGTCTCAGTGATCATGTAAAAACGTATTTTAATGACATTGTTTAACTCATTTCTCAAAAACTAAAGCACCATAGCGACTAATATTTTAAGGTCTGCTTTCTACTATCATTATCTTCAAAGGGTGTAAGTTTGATGTAAATCTTTGGCCATTGTGTTTTGTGTTACAAATAGTATCAAAATCCTTTAAGCCATTGTTGTGCACATCTCTGCACTGAAATCTTTTAGATTGTTTTACTGGGGATTGCCTTTAGGTCTAAAGTTGTGTAGCATTCATAAACACATCACAAAAGACATTAATATTCAGGGTTGAACAAAGAAAAATTTACTAGAGCAGGATTTGAACCAACGACCTCCGGATTAACGTTCCGGCGCTTTACTACCAACTGAGCTATCTAGCCCTATGATGGCGATAACAATTTACGCAGTCAGTTTTATAGATGATTGTACCCACAAATTTTCTGCGAAAGATAATTTACAAATATATTGGGTGATAACTTGTTGGTTTGGGGACAATGTACATAAGAATATCGACCATCAGAGGTTTCCAGGCAGCAAAAGTTCAAATATAGTATCGATATATATCCCAATGCAAAAATTGTCTAGTCTTTGAAAAACTAAACACTATGCCTTTAGAAGTCAGAACTGGGGCGACTTGAACACACAAAAGCTGAGGGACTGAGAATGCAGCACAACTTCCACATAAAAGGAATAAAATATTTCAATAAAATAATAATAATAATAATAATAATAGATGAATCTTATATAGCACAAAACATAACTGGAAGAATTCTTGATGCGCTTTACAAAAACTTAAAATTACAAAGAATGGGATAATGCAACTTGAAATAGCTGGGCTGTGTGTCTCATACTCCAAATACTGACCTGTACTTTGGCAGAGTTTGAAGTGGAGCTCATTTGATGGGGAAGTGTACGGCTACCCTTGAGGGTTCCCAGATCGCAGCAGCCTGTCGTTAACTGAACAGAGGTTTGGTGTTTCTCTAAGACGTTGACCATCACGTTCATCACCGTCTCGTGAACGCAGAGCGCCCTCATCAGGTCTGGATGCTGATAGAACACTTTGTTGTCTGTCAACTCCCTGTTAAGACAATAACAAATATTCATTAAATTACGGGGGAAATTTAAAGCGGAAGTAGTACTCAAGAGTGAGTGGATCACTAATTCATCTTTGGGCTTTGTCACACAAAGCAGCTTTTACTGGCAACTAAAGTGGCAGTAAACTACTCTGCATGCACAAGGAACACTTTGGTAGCACAGGAGTTATTTGTTTATTGGCTTACAATACTGAAGAAAATGATGTGTTTGTCTACCATTCAATTGTAATTTTGATATGTGCAGACTTCTTAATTTTTCGTAATTATCAATCAAAAAATCAGGCCCCAACCTCAAGGTTTAAAAAAAACTAAAAACACTTCTTTCGTTGACGGTGCGCATCAAAATGACAATGCTTTGACGTCATGTCTTTGTGTTTTCTTTGTTATACCTCCACGCTGCAACAAAGCAGCTATACAAATTGAAGCTCCCAACTATGACGTTACATGAGTGATTACGTAACAGAGCTTTTTCGCGAATCTTTCAGAAAAGCGCTAAATAAGGGTATTCAAAATGATTGGGTTTTTTTTTTACACAATTAAAATCTATTTATTATCATATGACTCAACTTCCTTATTGATTGAAAACATTTTAAATGAAATTCAGCAAAGTTCACGACTTGACATTTCCGTTCAAGCAGGTCTTTAACAGCTACATGTACATTGTGTGTTCATCTCTACTTACCAGAGATGTTTGATCAAAGCTTCCTCCTCCACTGATCCCATCTGGACAGTGAGCAATGACCTGATCTGACCCAGAGAGGTCAAGAGATGGACAATGTCATCTCTCTGGATGGCGCTCACTACGTACGTCTTGTTCAATGCGCGGCACAGCTGTGCAGAGACAAAAAAAAACAGTTAGATGGGAACTATTGAAGATAAACATTAAGAAGAGAAGCAATGCAAAAGTCATATATTGTACACACATGTTCACTCCCTTCCACTCCACCGTCCAATAACTATAGGAACAAATAACATTATTTTTGCAAAAATGAGTAAAGCTTTAGCATATTTTGGCAATAATCCCATTCATAAGTGTTTGATATGGACCAAGATTATCTCCATCTGATGTCACAAGCCACTGCGTCAAGTAACATCATTTCAGACAGGAAATGTTTGAAATTATTGATTTCCAAACCTTTAAGTGCTGACATGACTGCGTGGGTTTTCCCTTAAATAATGATTCTCTGCTGTTTTCCTCCCACATCTAAAACTGAAACTTCCTTCTTTGTCTGATTCTTTGGCTTCACAACCACAAGCAACCAAAATGAAATTAAATAATTTGTCCATTTACCTCCCCTACACCGTCATACTGTCGATGGAGAATCTTAAACATCTCTCGTACGAGCGAAGCATCTTCAATGTGCTGCTCTTCAGCCCAGCGAATCATGGTCTCCGATATTAGATAAGACAATGAGTCTACAAGAAGGTAACCAAGCCAAATAAATATTTTAAAAACTTAGTTCATTTTTTTCCCTGTTAACTTTATTATTGGAATCTTTCATCAGCTGATAGGATCCTAAAATTGTTGAAATGTTTGCAGGTTGAAAATTTCAACACACTGCACTATGGTAGGTTGTTGTAATGAAAGTCAGATCAAAGCCTGATAACACTGTTCTCTGCACTGTGCTATTCAAACGGCCATTGAAAACCGGCAATACGAACCGCCTCCATGGGCTGGTTGCAAATTGTTGACTAGACTACATGTAGTACACTATCAATAACGATCAGATGTAACCAAACAATGGTTAACCCTTTCAATTCTAACCTACGTAAAATAGTCACCAGTGACAAATACAATAAATAAGGGAATCAATGTGTGGTGAAGAGGTTTTCAATTAGTGGTTTAAACCCAACGAGGCCTGGTTCTTGATAATTTTACCATTCATAAATACCTTTACGGTCAAAAAACATCAACACTTTTTGGGCAAAAAGTAAAATAAATGCAAAAATTATAATTGTTCAATGATTTCTTTGAACACAACACCCCTCTAGCTATGAAATGGTAAGGCCCTCGGGTAAACAACTCCTAAGAGAATGCTGTGCGCGTCGTGTGTATCGCGTGATGTGGCACAACTGTTTCAGCCGTTGCTCTCGACCAATAGGAACGAAGAAACTGTCTTAAGCACAGGTGCAAGCTTGCGTGTCACGCCCATATTTCATCACTTTTTACTGGTCATAAACAAAGGTTTATACACACCCACAAGACGCGCTCTCCACCAATAGGAATAGCGAAACTGTCTGAGGTATTTATGAATAAAATTTGAAATCTAAAAATGTCCACAATGTTTTTCAGATTACATATGAATCTAGCCCTACAAGTAGGCTTTATATAGTGGTGAATAATGTTTACCCGTTTATAAGAAGTAAAGCAGTCGATTTAATAAAAAAATGCTGCACAATTGCCCCCCCCCAAAAAAAAAGTATAAATGATTAACTATGTTCTCTTATCGTACTTGCTCCAGCTAAAAACCATCAATTTTATTTAAATAACAAATTCTCCCTTGATATGATCAACTTACCTCCGGAAAACTTCTGGTTAAAATCAGTTCCATCCGAGCCATTGCCGCTGCGGCCAGTCACCCAACTAAACAGCCGAACCAGCCATGATTTCTCCTCTTTCACCCGTTGGTCCTCAGAGACCTCATGCACACCGCAGTGAGCCACTAGGTTACCATGGAAGGAGTCCAATACCTCCCGTAGATCCTCTCGGCAGGGGCTGGAGCCGTCATCCTTCCCCTTGAAGGAGACCAACATTCGCATCTACGATCATGGAGCAAGATGAAGAATATCAAACACATGACAAAATATTTATGATCACAGTGCTTAAAGGCAGTGGACACTATTGGTAATTACTCACTTATTTATTAGCATAAAACCTTACTTGGTAACGAGTAATGGGGAGAGGTTGGTAGTATAAAACATTGTGAGAAACAGCTCCCTTTGAAGTGGAGTAGTTTTCAAGAAAGAAGTAATATTCCAAGAATTTGATTTCAAGACCTCAGATTTAGAATTTGATGTCTCGAAACCAAGCATCTAAACGCACACAACTTTGTTTTACAACAGTGTTTTTTCTTTCATTATTATCTCGCAACTTCGACGACCGATTGAGCTCAATTTTTCACAGGTTTGTTATTTTATGTATATGTTGAGATACACCAAATGAGAAGACTTGTCTTTGACAATTACCAATAGTGTCCAAAGTCTTTAATGAACATCTTTGTAAGGGTAAAAACAAATTGTATAATGTTCTTTATCCCGATGCAAATCTACATCCATCAAACCGCTACTGACACATAGACTTACCCTGCCATAACCCTTTGGTACACAGATTAATAAATAAAATAAAATTAAAACGTTCAACCGTGTTTTTCTAATTTCTTTTAAATAGCCCCCTGTTGAACATCACATCAAACAAAAGCTCAACAATTGCTCTAATCAACCAAACAGGGCAGTATATATGGGTGTTGTACTTTAGTTTTTAAGTTATGAGCATTTTTCAAAGTCCAATTTAAGTAGGATTTGAAACTTTGCACGGTGGAAATACGATATAAAAAGACTTGCGGTAACACCATGTAATGACTATCTCTAATGAGTTGGGGTGGTTCTGAAAAGAACCGTTGGTTTCAATAGTTCTTTTCAGAACGGTTCTTTTCAGAACCACCCCAACTCAGAACGGTTCTTTTCAGAACCACCCCAACTCATTAGAGATAGTCATTACATGGTGTTACCGCAAACATTTCTAAAGTCCAATTTGGCGTGTTTTTGGTGGTCGCTAGCGACTGCCTTGTGCACCAAAGGGTTAAGCCACCGGGCTACATGTAGCTCAGTGGTCCGTTGTTAAAACATCCGCTTGCAATGCAAAGGTTGTGGGTTCGAGTCCCACCCGAGTTATTTACCTTTAGACTTTTTTTCACAGAATTCAAGAGAGTATACATCGATGTATGGGTAAAAACAAATTATACATAGGCACATTAGGTTGGGTGTGATTCCTGGCTATAAGGCAGTCAGGTTGAAAGGCTTCTGACTGGCACTCATCACGAACAAAGATAGTGACCAACCGGGAGAGACCACCAAAATAGGGGATAGCTCAGTTGGTAGTGTGGCGCCGCAGGTCGCAGGTTCAAGTCTTTTTCTTTGGTGAACCCAAGTTTATTTAAAATTTCCCAAGTCAGTTTCTCTTTTGGTTGATCACTTGAAATTTCTGTATTTAATCTCATTTTTTGGGGGGTTAACTATCATACCTGCTCTTGTGGAGTTGAGCGGAATTCTTTGGTTTTCTTAGCTGCTATGATGGGTGGCATGTCATTTGTTTGGACTTCCATAAAGCGTCGCAACTGGTCCTGAAACAGTTAAAAGAGAGTTATGGAATCAGTAATAAAAATATTAATAATAAAAATTGCTTCTTATAAAGCGCTCATATATCCATCACTCAGTGATGCTCAAGGTGCTTTAACATTCAGTGTTTTCCTGCAAGGTATTATGGAGCTATGATTATGAAGTATGAGGCCAGGTCACTGTTGCATAGCACCATTTAATGGTTTACAAGGTGCTGTGGTGCAATATGCTGATGACGACCAAACCAGGAACACCGCGGCAAACCCCTCTTCTTTTTGATAAGTGCTCTGGTTTCTTTTACATGTATTACAAAACACACGGGACCTATGCATTTATGTCCCATCCGAAGGACGCAGCAAGTGTGGATGGAAGAAAGTGAGCAAGAATTTGTTTTGCTCAAAGAAACAAGTGTCACTAACGGGACTCGAACTTACACTCGGGCAAACACAAACACCTGGGCCCAATTTCATAGAGCTGCTAAGCACAAAAATTTGCCAAGCATGAAACTTCTTCCTGATAAAAACAGGATTACCAACCAAATTTCCAAACAACAGCTGGGTACCAGTAACAAGCAATATGTAACAAATGGAAATTTGGTTCATAATCCTGTTTTTAGCAAAGAAAACATTTCATGCTAAGCAAATTTTCATGCTTAGCAGCTCTATGAAATTAGGCCCAGAGCTTGAGTCTGGTGCTCTTATCTGCTCGGCCGATAACTTCATGTGCTGGTCATGCAGAATTGAATAGGACCATTGTGAAGAAAGTGGAAACAGTTAATCCTTAAGTGTTTTTTCCCCTCGTCAAAAGCATGCATTGACAAATTAATAATAATATTTTTGTTGAATTCCCAGGAACTAGATCACGGCACTGAAGAAGGGAAGATTTTGAAAATTTTGAAAACAGTTTTGAGCAGTTTCTTAACCAACATGAGCTCATAAACCTGAAGCTAAATTACAGCCATCATTGTGAGACTCCCCAATACACAATAACAAATATACTTAAACTCCCATTATATAAAAAGGGGACCATACTATTCCACAACCCAGCCTCAGTTTAAGTTACATTGATAAAAGTGGGAGATAAACGAAATGTCCGCCCCCATGATCCAGGTCTTAATCAAACTTACAGCTTGACACTCGGCCACAAAGTCCTCCGAGAAGTTAACGATGGATTCCACTCGATGCCTGAGCTGACTGTCGCACAGATGCTGTAGGAGGAAACAGACCTCCAGCTTGACGGGTTCATCTAGCTGCATCTGGAGCAAACCAACAGCTTCACTGATACCTGCAAGAAACCAATCCATTTGTGATGCCATCAAGCAAACCATTTCATTTAAAAAATGTGTATACATTTGAAAATAGCATAATCTTTGCTTAAATACTGTTAAAATCCCCATGCTGATACCATCTTTGGATCAGAAGTTGTGTAAGTAGGAACACCAAGAGATAGAAAGAACGAAACTGAGAAAAAGGGATTCTAAAGCTTTTTTAAGTGACAATGATAATTTTATCCCCTTTTTGATGTTTTCGTTTTGTTTTTTTTTTTTTGGTTTTTTTTCAGTATAAAGGAAGGTGCCAATTTAAAAATAACATTAACAGTTATAAAATAAGTATTTATTATAAATTTCACCCCAGTTGGCCAGTTTTTGCTTGTTTTCCCATAATAATGCTTCCAGCTTGGAAGAGGCTCAGAGGCCAACCTTGCAACACCTGGGTGTGTCAGCTGGAAGCGGACTTCAAGTCTCGGGCGTGGCAGCTGTTGCAATCTGCATCAGATCGCATTGGTTGGATGGCTCTACATCCCCCATGATGGATTCAGAGCATGATGATGATGATGATGATGAAAAAAGGACCCATTTTAAGATGGATCTCTTAAGAAGTTTAGCCATTCTACTGATGGGGCCCGCATTTCCTTAAGTTTTGATTTTTTCATTATTATTTTTTTCTAGTCGGTGAAAGTTTTTTTTGGGGGGGATGATTGAATACAGCCCGTCTGGTTTTAACTGTCGCCAGAGTATCTTTGTATTCTATTTTTTTCTTATATTGTAAAATTGCATAGAGGGATCTTTGGTTGTAAGCAGAGGGAAAGACTAAATGATTGGTCGAGTACCTTTCTTGTAGTTTTCATCAAAGGTAGTTGGATCAATCAAGATGAGTAACTGCTTCAGGTCTTCATCATCGAACTCACCTAAAAGTAACAATGACAAAGAAGAGTAAAAACAGAGTTGTATACCCCCAGCCGTGACACTTGTGTCCTTAAGCAAGACAATTAACCATTGCTTCGTCCTTCGGATGGGACGTAAAGCCGTTGGTCCCATGTGTTGAGTAAAGCATGTAAAAGAACCCAGTGCACTTTTCGAAAAGAGAAGGGGTTCGTCCTGGTGTTCCTGGCTGTGGCTGCTGTATGCGCCGTAGCACCTTATAAGGTGCTAAATAATTGGGTCTCAGAATTCATCACTGCATCATCTTTCTGAAAGTTTGTACATGTATATCTCAGCGCCTTGAGTACCTTGTTTGGTAGATATGTGCACTATATAAGACTTTGATATTATTATTATCATTATTATTATCATTATTATTATCATTATTATTATTACTATTATTATTATTACTATTATTATTATTATTATTATTACAGGCTCATCCTGCACAAGAATGTGATTATAAGATCAATTCATAAGTTTAACTGTTCAAAACAAAATAGTGTATTAAATGTTAAAATATTTGTAATAGATAGACATTTGCATCGGGGATAAATATTTGTTTTCACAGAGCTCGGGAAAGTAAACAGTATACTATGGTATTCGGTGTATATGGGTAACCAAATAAAAAAAATAAAAATAATAATCTTAATTAATATGATGTTAAAATAGTTGTTGCAAACTTTTTACCAACCTAAATGACATGTGGCATAAAAGCAAGTAGTGCTAGTGACCGTTATGACCCTAGCAGAGTCTACCTCAAAGGTTGCATTGCTTCAAAGAAAAACCTTGAAGGAAGAACATGAACTCTTTTCCACTCTCTGTTGTAAAATTTTGTGAATTTCAAAAAAAAGTTTTCTTGACAAAAGAGTGAGGAAGACACAAGATCCAATACTATGAGGTATATTTTAATGAAATTAAAAATTAAGATTTTGATAACAATGTTTTAAGGAATTTAAAAAATACTTACCGATAACAAGCAGCTTGTCACAGAGTCTTAGAAGTGGTCTGGAGAAATAAAAAGCATGACAAATAGGGAAGGTTTAGAGCCATTAAATCGACCGCCTCTTTCAAGCTTAATTGGTTTGTATAAGAAAAACAGTTCCAAAGACTTAAACAAGGCTTTTTTGAAGTTACATGATTTGAAGACTTTTTTTCCAGTTTGTTCCAGTTTGTAAAGAATTATGAAATTAAGAAATAATTGTTTTGTTGTTCAATATCACTTCAGGTCTTATTTGAAACAGTAACCATTTAAAAATAATTACAAAAAGAAGAAAATATTTCAGACAAATACAATTTCCTAGTAAGTTCAGAGGTTGCCTGATTGTCTTTTGAAAGGGTACTTCAGCCATTCTTTTCCTGCCTTTGGGTCTGATTTCACAATGTCGTTAGGCAAAAATATGGTGCTTAGAAAAAATTATGCTTAGCAGAATTAAGAAGGAAACCAGTTACAAACAATATGATGACAAAGTAATTTAACTAGGAAAAACAGTTTCTGGTAATAACATTTTGCCGTCTTTTGCCAGAGAATCTGTGTTTAGTTTCTTAGCGTGTTTCGAGTTTGCAAGTTACTGTTGCGCCACGAGTAATGCAAGAATGTGCACTATAGACGATGTGACCTATGTTTACATTCAAACCGCCCTCTGTTGAAAAAACACTGTATACGTCATGTTTCGCCGGGCAAAAAGATGCGTAGTCATGGTAAGATTGCATACACTTTCTAGCTGGCTGCCAAAGGTTTTGCCCGGCAGTATGCGCGCGAATCGTGTTATGGTTTTCGAGTGACGTCAGAGGTCACATCGTCTATACATCAGATATGATTATTACTATACATAACTCACACGAAGAGGTCATTGTAGCTTCCCCCAATGGGGTCTCTGCAGCTTGACACCCCGTGAGCCACAGCTTGGGTCAGTAGATTGATCACATGTTTCTTGAGGGAGTCTAGCTGGAAGGTCGGTGGGCGAGTCTCGTTGATGCGATGGGCAATGTTGACGCTAGAACTGTAAAGATGATGAGAGGAGATAAGTAAGCTGGGTGGGATGTAAATGGGAAAGACTAGCAAGGGAAGAAGTTTAACCCCTTAGAGACCATTCATGTTTGTATGGCTTCTGACAGGCACCCCAACAAAGATATTGTCAAAATATGGAGACAGTGATTATGGGGCTAGATAGCTCAGTTGGTAGAGCGCCAGCACATTAAGAGGATGTCGTTGGTTTAACCGCCGCACCATTTTTTTCCCAGCATGCCTTGCCCGATCATAACCCCTGGAATTAGCAAACTTATATGTGCTATACAGTGTATGCTAGCACATTTAAATGAGCGTACATGTATATATTCAATCTTTTCTATGCGCACACGCATGTCTTTCGTCTTAAAGAATGTTTTTGTTTTTGTTTTTAAAAAACGTGTTCGTGTCATAAAAAACACAGGCGTGATCAACATGCAAATATCTTAAAACTACGCGCGCACGCACTTGACATCTTATGCATAACCTAGCAAGTCTAGTAGATTTTGTTAAAGCATTGTCAAATTAGTGGAAAAGCAATCATAACCAAGTTTCAGCTGGACGAGAGTCATTTTGTGCTTTTGTCCGAGGTCTTCAGGAAGTGAATTTCAGAGTCAAAGTGCCATGTTGGAAACGGCCAGCCCTGACCCTCTAACTGGCCAATAGACCCTTCCCATGAAATATGCTAATTACATTCACCCATGCGTACAGACCCTATTGGTTGCCATAGAGATGTGCAATAAGCAGACGCACAATTGCATCTGCATCACGCAACCATTAGCCGCATACAAAACAGGGTGATGTTCCCTCATTTTGCCAACCAAAATGTTAGTACACTTGTGCTACGTGCAATTTAAAAAACATCATGGGAAGGGTCTATTTTGAATGAAATACTTTGGAGGAAAACTAACCCTTTCTCCGAGAAGAGCTGTTCAGGTCTGATGGAGACACTCTTGCTGGTACTCAGAGCTCTCTTTATGGAAGTACTGTTGGATCCCTGATCACTGGTATCCTCAAAGCGTTGGTTACCGTCCATCAGGGGAATGATGAATTCATCTTGGGTCATCAGTCTGTGCAAAAGGTCAGGGGTCAAAGGTTAATCTCTTGTCATAAAGTTACTTCTACTGTAGACCAATCCGACGCGCACCGGGCGCGCCAAGTGTTGAGCACCGCGCGCCACTGCTGAGGTGTACATGTGCCTAGTTTTGTGCACAAAGACATGAGGAAGTCATGTTCCTTTTCACTCTTTATGGAAATTAAATGTTTTCCTCAACGACTTACACGATTTCCTTTCCAGGACATCATGATATACTAATGTAGTTCACTGACCACAAATATTTTTAACTAAGTAGAAACCACATCATCTTGAAAACTGTACTTGTCTTAGGTGAGTTAGGGGGAAAGACACAGAAACTGCATCACAGTCGACATCGGCAGAGTATTTTGTCAGAATTTCAGTATTTTACTCTGTGCTTAATTTTAAAAAAAATTATCAAGAATATAGAAAATCGTCATACCTTGCAGCCTTGTCGCATAGATTGTCGAGGAAGACATTAAATTTCCATAAAAAGGGAAACGATTTTCTCGTGTCTTTGTGCACAAAATCAGGCACAAGTACAACGCAGCAGTGGTGTGCGGCGCCCATGGCGGCCCCCAGCACTTGTGCGCTGGATTGGTGTATATTGATTAAAACATTGTTTCATTCTGGGCATTCAAAACTAGGCATTTTGTTTTCCTCTTTAACCCTAGCAGTTCCTTGTATTAAATGTTTCATGTGAAACTAGCTACATACACCATTTGAGGTATTGCATGGTGAGGTATCAACATAAATAAATATATTTTTTTGGGGGGGTTCGCAATAACACCATGTGGTGTATCTACATTATTTGCCATGAAGAGTTTGTTCCTTAGAGAACTGTCTTGCTACAGTGTATATATTCTACTACTATATGATTTATCAGGGTTTTTTTAAGACTCCTCAGTTCTGAAAAGAACTGTCCTGCTTATTAACTACTACCTAGGCGGAAGGTACAGAAAATTGGCTGGTACTACTACTTTAGCTTATAGAATAGTTATTAACTGCACTACCGCGGAGTGAGTTCTCAAAATAATTGGTCTCAACGTTTCGACTACATGTATTAGTGAGTAACACTAGCTGTTACTAATACAAACAAAAAATAATAATAAAATCAATCTCACAAAAGGCTCATTAGGGAAGCAAATTCTGAATCAATAATTTAGAAACTAACAAAATCCAACAACAAAAACCAGCTACTGAGGAAGACACAAGTTTGTCCTCTAACTGAATCTCACCTGGCATTTGCATGAGTCTCCAGATGAAGTGATATGAGAAGGTCGTGGTATCCCATCCTCAATGGGCCAGAGAGATCTGAACAATAAAGGTCAAGTTTCATCAATCAGAACAATCAGTCAATCCTACCAAAACACACATCATAGAAACCGACAGATTTAAACAGTAGAAGGCCTGTCATCAGTTGGTCTACCAGTCGTCTAAGGGCCGATTTCACCAAGAGCTGTATTGATCTTAAAGGAACTGGACACCTTTTGTAATTGTCAAAGACCAGTCTTCTCACTTGGTGTATCTCAACATTTGCGTACAATAACAAACCTGTGGAAGTTTGAACTCAATTGGTCGTTGAAGTTGCGAGAGAATAGTGGAAGCAAAAACATCCCTGTCGCACAAAGTGTGTGCTTTCAGATGCCTTGAATTTGAGACCTCTCAGCTGAGGTCTCGAATTCAATTCAAATATTTGAGTGAGAAATTACTTCTTTCTCAAAAACTATGTTACTTCAGAGGGAGCCTATTCTCCCAATGTTTTATACTATCAACGACTCTCTATAGCTCGTTACCAAGTAAGTTTTTATGACCTGATGGCTTCAGGCCTGATGTCTTTTAATATATGAGTGAGAAATTACCTCTTTCTCAAAAACTATGTTACTTCAGTGGGAGCCTATTCTCACAATGTTTTGTACTATCAATAGCTCTCTATTGATTGTTCTTGAAGAAGAGCCATGAAATTGGGCCCAGAGAGCTGTAGTCAAAGATACAATGTAAGTTAATGGCAAACCTGGGACCATATCTTTATGAAACAAATAAATGGAATTTCAAAATGTTGTAAATATCCGATTAGTGTTTGAGAAACTCACATTCACACTGAATACAGTAGGTCAGCTGATCTTCATTGACGTGACTGCACAGAGCGTGTGCAACATGATGGTTGCCATGGGAACACACAGCACTGTACAGCTTCAGTGTATGAGCATGGAACCTGAAAAAGGGTCATAATTATTATTTTGTTGAACAAATCCAAAGATTTGACATCTTGAATGCATATTTCAACTTAGGCAATGGCAGTAGCGTGATCAGGAGGATAAAAAATAACATAAAGTTGAATGTTGTCAGCGTAAGCAACACTAGAAATACCATGGCTACAGTGAGGTCTTGTAAGGGTGCACTGTACATTATAAATTCAAGAGGCCCAGCTATAGAACCTTGTGGAACACCACACCAGAGATGATGATGATCGGATTTAGCATTAATTGTTGATGAGGACATGCTGGGTTCTGTTGTTCAGATAAAAGAACCAGTTAATGGCAGTTCCAGTATTTCCATAGCGTGAAGATAAACGTTGATTGAGAAACTTATGGTCGATAGTGAAACTTCTGACATGATACCAATTATATACCTATTGATAACTTGTAGTTCAGTAATATCTTTTCATAAATACCTCAGACAGTTTCGCTATTCCTATTGGTGGAGAGCGCGCCACGTGGGGGTGTTAAAACGGTTGATAATGACCAGCTAGAGCTCAATTTATAACCGGTTGTTTTTGGATACTACGCGCTAGTCTTGGTGCAAGACGTTTCTCATTACGGGCGATATGGGCGCTGTCAGTGAGTAGGCCGCGCTGTGTGTGAAAGGAAAACGAGAATCATCTTGCACCAAGACTACGTGCACAAACGGATCCGAGAACTGTCGTGTCAGTCATAACAATGCAACACACGGACGTACAGAAAACATCGGAGTTTCTAACTTTATTACGCGTTCTAACCAAAAAGGCATCCATGAATGGGAATAAAAGTGACTCGTAGTGACTCGTTCTTAAACTACCGTTTAAAAACTTGCACGCTCGTTGCCGTGTGATGAAGGCCCTCGCCTTCGGCTTCAGCTCTTTATCACATGGCACAATCCTGCCGGTTTTAAATGGCCGTTTAAAAACTCGTCGCTTCCCTTTTATTGACTTAGTCAATACCACACAATGCAGGGAGAGAGAATCAACAATAGTTCAATAACCTGACATGACATGACTTACTTGAGTAGGTCTGGATTCTCAATCAGCTCTAATATGTCCATGCACCGATTCTCCTCTGGAATGTGAACAGCCAACCATGGAACTGCCATCAAGACAAGAATAGACAAGCTAGATCAACACATATGTTCAGTACTACTAGGGAGAGAGAAATGCATTGCTAGAGTACATGTCTTACCACTAGAAGTAGTTTGAATCCTTTTCTGCTTGCGGCGAGTACCTCAGCGATTTAATAGATGTTATAACACACCTCTTGCTTGTTCTTGTTTTCTGGTTGGCTGAAACACGGTCACGTTTGGTGAACTAATATAGTCTAGTGAACGTGCGCGCGCGTGTTTTGCGGGAATAGTGCCCGCCAAGCACTGGTCTTTGAAAAAAGTGCCTGGTTACAGCGCGCCTTCTCTTGACGTGAACCGTGAACAGCAACTACAAAACTTCCTTTCTTTTCCAGATTTCTGTTCTTATTTCACACTTAAGACCGAGATGTGTTATAAAACACATCTTGACTGGCATAATTCGGTAACTAGTCTATTCCCCTTCGGAGACCTACTTCCCTCGTCCTTCGGCTTCGGGAAATAGGTCCCTCTTCTGGTCACTCAAAGTCTCTTGGGGAATGGACGTACACTAAGTACCTCATTGCATAAGTTTTGCATTGGGGATACAGAATAAAATTATATATATTCTTTAAGACTAACATCACTTTACAGATTTTGATTCTCCTTACCAGGCTGCCTGCAGGACACTATCCAGCCGGCACTGTCGGTGTGTTTACGCGTCAACACATTGAGCGTCTTATGAGGAGCACGTGACCAGATACAGGACTGTATGACCTGGACGTTGACCCTGGACGGACATTGAGGGACGGGATTGTGGGAGTCGCTCTTGAACCACGCGGCTGACAGGGGCAGGCAGTTCTGAATGGGGGAAATGAAAAAGAAAACTTGTTGATATTGAATCATTGTGCAAGAAAATATATTTCTTATCGCATGCTACTGTATTACTTGGGTAATTTCAACATATTATGTGGGATTTTTTTTGGTAATGAATATTGAAATAAATGTTACTGAATTGAAATTGAATTGAATTGATACAATCCTGCCTTTCACATTTTTAGGCAAAAGTCAATGTGGCTTTTGTGTTGACCATAACACAATGCATGTAGAACTGAAAGTATATGGCAGGCAATGAGCAAACATTCATGTATGCTGTACTTTATATTGTGTCATCTTTACAATTCATCAAGAAAAATATAGGCTGAAGGATATTTTTCCCCCTGTATTTTCACACTTCAGAGTAAATTTCCTTTGTACATTCCACATGTTTCAGCTCTGTGCAGCCAGTTGGATTTTTCATAAATATGTCATGAAACAAAATGCCATTTTCAGCTCATTCCAGGGATAGTATTAGTACACAAGCAACCGAAGGGATGAACAGTTGTGGGACCTTAAATTGATCTGAAGTTTGAATCAGCAATCTTAAAAGCTGAACAAGAGTTTAAACACAAATCTCTCTAGTATTATTAACAGTTTAGGGCGAGTCTAAGTGCTTCAGTCAAATAAACCCCTGGTTATTGTGTTATAGTTTACCAAGAGGTGTTTGCATCCAAAGCTATTATAGACCTTTATCGCGCTGTCACCATCTTGGTCATGTTCCCAGGTTTCCAATAACAGTAACGAATGCTAACATTCATTGTGCAAACATGGCACCAGACTATTATTTCGCCCAGCCTCAGTTTGGTTACAATTAGTTGGAATGGAGTAAAATCAAGATGGCCACACCATTATAAAGGTCTATAGCATTCTCAGAATAAAATCACATCTAGAAAACAAAATTTATCTAAAAACCAACACATTAACACATCGTTTCTAATAAAACAATTTCATAGTGCAACTCTGCAGTGTTCTTTGTTTTCAATGTGTGGACGAACTGACCTTTGTTCTCCCCAGCTCAAACTGCAACATCTCCTTACTGGTTGGACGAGCAAACACTGCAGGGAATAGCTTCGTGTGAGGCTGCACCTATACATCAGAATTCATGTAAGCAAATTTAGCCGTGAAAAAAATAAAAAGATGGGGAAATTGGTTTCTTAATTATAAAGAACTTAAAATGGGTCTCCTGATGACGATTAGTCTTGGTGCAAGACGTTCTTCTTGAGATGGTAACACCATATGGCCTACATTGCATTTGTATTGTATTTCTCTTATCTGGGTTTGCTCTAAGCTTAGGCTAATACCTTCTTAATTTTGGTTGTTGTACATGTGTTTGTTATTGTTTGTATTTAGCGCCATGAGCACTTTGCTGGATTTGTGCGCTTTATAAGTTTTCATTATTATTATTATTATTATTTCATTTTATCACAGCATGCAAAAGAAAGATCTCATTTTCCTTTGTGCCGGTAACTCATCGAGCCGGGCTACGTCCCGTAGCCTTAGATCTCAAGGGTCTTTCTCAGGATCCTCGCTGTTCCCAAAAGCGCTGCCTTCTGTAACAGATCTACCCTCACATTTGTCCCTATTTCATCTAGATGTTTCCCCAGTGCTTAAGAACAACAAAGTACCAAAATTAGATGACGACTAGAGCACACTGGTTGAAATATTATTTAAAATAACTTTCTAGCTCCTCTCAGAGTCAACACTACTAGTTAAAAGAACACGATGCCTTGGATCAGACGAGTTGGTCTATAAAGAGCGTTTGTAACCATTTGTTATGAAATGCATGATTGGAAAGATGTTTTAAAAGTAGAATACAATGATCCACACAAATTTGCCTTGAAATTGCGTGGTTTTCCTTTTATTTTGGAACTAACACGGTCAGCCATTTATGGGAGTAAAAAATTTGACTCCCATAAATGGCCGACCATATTAGTCGACAATGTAAAAGGAAAACCGTGCAATTTTGAGGCATGTTTGTGTGGATCATTGTATTCTACTTTTACATAATTTTTCTACCCATATGTATTTTATAACAAACGGTTACAGCTGCTTTTTATAGACCAACTCGTCCGATCCAAGGCAACAAGTTCCTTTAAGAGATATTTTTTACATATTTTTTACATGATATACTCTAATACCCAAAAATGAAGTATAAAGATTTCAAAAGCATAGACTGGTGATCGTAAGCGCAGAATTCCGCAATAAGCACAACCATCAAATTGGGCCCTTATGCTCAATTTCATATAGGAGCTGCTTTAGCATATTTTCTTCTAAGCCAAAAGGAGCAGGATAACCTTATTCTAGTGAACATAAATATTTTGACCTTAACTACTTTGTTGTGCTGAAGCAGCTCTATAAATTGGACCCTTAAGGTTTGTATTTCTGGACATGGTCAACTTACCTGGTACCTGGTGTGTATCTCTCTATTGTTTATTGAGAAGGTCAGGTCACCATTAGCAACGTCCACTACACAGCTGACCACCAGGCCAGTGGTCACTCTACGGCCCTCCGGACTGGACAACATGTCCAGAAAATCACCCACACAGATCATGAAGCAGTCACGGTGCTTAGAGCTGTGGAAAGCCACAAGAACGATTGTTTACAAGAAAAAGTAATTAATCTTGGGGATAATCTGAGAATAAATCTATACTATAGTTAAAGGGTTTGGGTCCTTTTTGTAGGACACAAAACAAAATGTCCACAGATTTACATCAAACTTACACAGTTTGAAGATACATTGTAATGGTGATGGGAAGCTTCCCTTAAAAAATTACTTGCTAAGATGCTGTGTAGTTTTTGAGACATGAGTAAAACAATGTCACCAAAATTTAAAATGTACATCTTATTTACCAGTTTGGGTATTTAAATACCAGTACTGGTAAAAACGCTGTACATGTACATGCTAAAATAATTTAGTTCCTGAAACGAACATTTTTTGTGTGATTTTTTGTTTTCATTTCTCAAAAACTACAGCACCTCAGCAAATAATGTTTAAATGGAAGCTTTCAACTACCATTGTCTTCAAACTGTGTAAGTTTAGTCTTAACCTGTGGACAGTGTGGTTTTTTAACACAAAAAGTAACCAAACCCTTTAATACATGATAAATATTTTGAGTAAGTTGCAACCAAAAAGACCCAAAGAACCAAATCTTCAAAAACAAAATGGCTGTTGAGTTAAGCCATTTCAGTGTGAAGGGTAACCCTACAGCTAAAGGCGAGGAGGTCTATCCACTCTGTGACTGCCTTAATATTCAAGGCATGGTCGTGGAACCATATTCTTATATTCAGAAGCCAATATCAAATCCTATCTTCAGCTCCCCCTAGTCATTTTTCAGAATAAATAGTTTTTTTTTCTTGTAGCCCCTGACTTAGAGTGGCTTTTAGCCTTTTTGGGGTGAACTTGCATAACAAACGAAAACCCCCAAAACAAAACAAGTCTGTTAGTGTCTTATCACACTTTGCAAAATAACTTCATGATAGTAGATGTATAAGAGTTTACTGCAAACCATGGAACAATTGACAAGACATGTTGAAATACAACAAGTTTGGTCCATGATAAAAGGTAATGTATGTGTATGTGCTTAGAAAAATCAAAAACGTTGTGAAATTAATTGAACAAAAAATTAAAGAAGAGTTTCACTGTCCAGGAAGTTAAAGAAATGAAGTTTTCAAACAAGAAAAGGAAAAATTGGACATGCTTAACAGCTTTATTGGGTTACAGATTAAAATACTGTTAGTGTCACATGCAATGACAGACAGCATTAAAATTTACCAAATTGTGAAACTTAAAAAAAATATGAAATATGATCAAATGTGACCAAATCTTATCTAAATATTATGTGAAAATGGATCAGTGAAGATGGTTTATGAATTTAAATAAGATTACATAATACAAAGATTAAGTTATTAATGATATGAGAAATCATTAGTGAAATGAAATGAATAATGGCACGCTATCGAACTCAATAGAAAAAAAGGATAAATTTATTTAAAAAAAGAATACACTTGAATCAACAATAGAATATTTGCCTGTGATAAATGTCTGAAAACAAAAATACATCAAATTTGAAGTCATTATCGGATCAGAAATCATTCCTATTCTTATCGTGATAGAATTTCACTTGTTCTGTGATAAAATCATTCATCATCCCCTGAACTAAAAAGTGAATAATTCATATTACCAAAAACTGCTCTTAAGTTGTCTAGTAGTTTTGATATTTCTTAATACTTGAACCCCAAAAGAGAGGATAAAAAGAGTCATTTTGATCGATGTGAAATGACGGATATGTTTTGTGTGAGTTAGCGGATGGTTAGAGGTTAGAACTTGGTTTAACATTGACTGCAAAGCGAAGTTGCCCTTTAAAAAGCAAAGCGAAATAAAACGTATTTTTTCAGTACATAATTTTCTATGATAAATAGTCCGATAGAAACATCTTCATGAGTTTTCATGGGTAAATGAAAATCAGCATAATATGTAATGGCTTAAATCTTCCAACCCCTAAATCATCCAACCCCTTATTCCTTATCCAGATTATCGTTAAAGAGAGGAAGGGAAATGTCAAATTTGATTTTGTGATGTTCTCTTTTCCGATAGATAGAGTCTTCATGTGAGTGGAGAAAAAGTTACACAAGTCCCCAACCTCATGTTAAGTCCGGTTCATACTTCCTGCGAATGCAAATGCGAAGCGAATTTGACATGAATTTGACATCACAACCCTCCTTTCGCAGCGATATTCGCAAGTGTGTTGAGCAAAGTTGAACTGCTGCGAATAATTCGTTGCAGATTTGTGACGTCAACATTCGCATTCGCATTCGCAGGAAGTATGAACCGGGCTTTGATAAGGTGTTAATTGCCATTCGATACCCTTTCAGTGCATAAATTGTTAACATCCAAAACATACGATGACATCTTTCTGACAAAAAATGGGTCTGTACATTTTTGGAAGGGGATATTTTGGGTAATTCCTGACTTTTTCAGAACAAAATTTGCATTTGTCATTGCATTTCAACACCCAATGGGTCTGTACATTCCAAAGGGGGTATATTTCGTCAGACGAAGTGTCAAAAACAAGGCCATTTTGACTTTCAATGATATTCAATGCTGTCAAATTTTGCCCCCAAATGGTTATGAATGGTTATGAAAAGGTAATGAATACAATGACAATTTACTCCATTTTAACGTGAGGTTAGAGATTTCTAATATTTCCCCCACAAGAAGACTATATCAATTGATAATAAGTGTATCACAAAAATCAATTTTACATTTCCCTGCTCTTTAATAACTTTGCCTAATCCTTTCGGCCGTTTCAGCCAATTTTGTTTTAATTTTCTAACGGTTCCTTATCTCATCATCATCATCATCATTATTTGCATCATCAACAACATCCTTCTTGGATGACAAGTCTCACCTCTTACGGTCATGCCCCATCTCAATCTCCCGCACTGCATGGAACGTCCTAGTTAGTAAGAAACGAACTTGCATGATTAAGATGCTGGGGCTTATTCACAAATCTACTCGGTATTCTCAAGTAGTTATTATGAGGCAAAAAAATGCATAGGATTATCTTTGATTACAAAATAAGCTTGCTGTAAAAACAATATTCCATCTATAGCCCTTTTCACACTACTCTATTCCCCGGGGTTGCATAACAGCCGGCCTTTTCACACTATGATTGCTTTACCCCCAGTCTGACCCTGGTCTGCCCTGGCAAATGAGCATACCCCCGGGGAATAGCTACCCTTACTCCGGAGAAGAGGTAAGCAGTAAAATCCCAGGGCATTCTGGAAATGTGCAACGGGAATCCCTGTGGAAAAGGGACACAGCTAAAAGGCCGGTTTATAGTCAGTAGCGCGATGGTCGCGCAATGGTCGGGCGATAGAAATCTTGACACGCGATCCAAAAAAACAACACAGCTTTAAGGCCTCAGCGATGCCTATAAAATATAAACTGTGTCGCACATCAAAATTTCCATCACGCAACCATCGCGCGATGGTCCATTGCGCGACGGACTATAAACCGGCCTTAACAATGCGTCCAGTGGCCTCCACAGGGCTGTATTACATGGGAATAAGAGATACACAGTGTGGAAAGGGCTTATGGCTTGAAGTTTTCCTTCATTAAAAATCTTCTTTGTTTTCATTATATGATCACCTGGAAGTGCTTTTTGTGAATAAACCCTGCATCAATTAGTTCACATTTCAATCAAAAGCCTGTTTCATATGTCAGTGTTTAGATAAACAATGAGGTTTCCACCAGTAAACCAGGTTAAGATGTAAAACATTAGAATGGTTAGTTGGACATGGATTAGTAACAAATGCCTCCAAATGATGAAGCTACTTTCTTGTTAAAGTTCTGCAAAACATGTTTGGACCTTAAGTTAAAACTCACACAAACTGGATAAATTTCTGACAAGAACGGTCACACCCAAACACTCACAAATGAAAAAACTTCAAGAACTGAACATTTCAGTGGACAATTAGACAGAGAGGAAGACAAAACTTTGGCACACCTTTCCTGCACACCGCCACTGTCACTCATCAGATTGACCTTTACGGCCCGTGTCGTCTCCGGGTCAAAGGTCACACTGTGGTGATGATATCCTGGGGTCACCCACCCGACGAAAATCTCTGCGGGATCCTGACCGGGAAACACTCGCACTGCATAGGAGAACTTAGTGGCCATGGCTACATCGATGGAATCCACCTCGCTGATGTCCGACATGATATCCACGGATTTGAACATTTCAAAACTGGAGCCCATCGAGGAGATCTTGGAGAGTTTGGGTCTCATATGGCCCTCCGAGCCGATTGAGCTGGTGTTGTCGCTGTGAGGACTCAAACCAGAATACTCATGAGTAAGGGTACCTGGCGGCGATGCGTCAGGAGTCTTCAACTTCTTCCCCTTCCGCATGACCTCAGCACCAGGGCTACGGCGCCCATCAATCTCATTATTCGTATACCGTGTTTGATTCTGGGTATCTAGTCCGCGTGGAGCATCCATACTTGCACTCTTGACAAATTTATTCCGTTTGGCTTTGGCAGGCGAGGGTGTGACCTCGGTGCTGACCTCCGATGGAGGTCCTGTGGGACTGTCAGTTAAGGGTGTTCGCCCCATCGGGATCTTTCTCCCCAACGGGAGACTCGGTCCTTTACGCTTTTCTTTGTGGGTGCCGTTGAGGGTACCCATCTTTGAGTCGTATCCATTGGAGGGGCGTAGGGCCGAGTCGGAGTCCACGGCGTCTATATCAACAGCTCTGTGCTCTGAAGATAAACATTTAATGGAAATAAGAGGCTGAAGTGTGAGCATCCACACAATTTTACTTTAGAAAAGGATCTCTACAGTGAAGATAACAATTTGGAAGTTTAATCAAAATCCTTTAGTCAGCTTTTTATTTTAAATGTCATTAATAAATTGTGAATTGAAACTATAGTTGTCACTGCAGGAATCATTATAATTTCCTGTAAAATAAAATAAAACGTCAATTGGAAAGCAAAGCAGGTCTATTGTAAGGCTCTTAAAAAAAAAATACCTTGAAACTTTTTTTGTAAAGTTGAGTGGAGAACAGTTACAGGTTTGATGAGGTTAATAACAAGCTTTGCTTCTATATGGGTCCCCCACAGTTTTTAAGGAATGTCAATGCTTATTATTCATGTAATTAATCTTATCACACAACTACTTGTTTCTTAATTTCCAACTTACATTGCCTATGATTTGATACTGATTGTGATTTTGAAACTGTGGAAATAAACTAAAACTGATTCTGAATAAAGTCAATAATATTTCAGTCTCGGTAGGGTAAAGCAAGGTTCCTATCCACCAAAGAAAATGAATCTTTTTTTAAAAACAATTTTAAATATTAAGATTGGTGCCAAAAGAAAAAAAAATAGTTTTTACAAACACAAATACACAACTAGAAAGTGATTGTCTGCATTTCAAAAGCTAGTCTTTGAAACTCCTTTTTTTTTCTTTAGTGTAAACATCGCCACATTTTTCTCTAAAGATGCTATACACTGTGAATTGCCAAAAACAGTTTGAAAACAAAAACTGCTAAAACCAGCGCATTAGTTTTAAAGCTTAAAGAGATTAGCAATGGATCGCAAGCAGATTCATTTAAACAAATTTCTGTTAATGACCCAAAACCAGTAAACCCGCGAAGGAAAAAAACAATTAACAAATTTTTTCTAATCTTAAAATAGAAATAATACCCCAATATGATGTGTTTTCACAAACTGCAGCCAAATAAGCTTAACATGAAATAAGCATTAGTTACTTTTTTTGCTGGGGTTCCCTTGAAGAAGGAAAAAAAAGAAGAGCCCCCATCCCGATAAACTTTTGAGAAATTTAACTTTACCCTTTTCACATATGCTTGCATAACATAATTTCATTTTTCTCCTTATATCTGTTTGATCCATGCAGTATATCGAAAGGAACAAAAAAGGAATCAAAATGGCGATGAAGCCCAGAAATTTGTTAAAAGTCAAAGATCGGTTAGTCTGACGAACAATGAGTGATCTCGATGGCAAGAGAGACGATTTGATGAAACAAAGAGACAGAGACAGTTATCAAAATAGTCGAGGAAAGATGTAGTCAAATATATTTTGAGATGTTACCTTCCAATAAAACCTCAACAACCTCTGGCACTGGAAATGAAAATTCATAGAAAAATTGTACTTTCAGAGCTGGGAAGATAACGGTCAATAAGATTTCAGGCAACTTACTACTTCTTCTACATTTTTTTGACAATTTCAACCGTTCTCAAAAGAAGGTTCTCATTAATGTCATTTGTTTCTCTTTGATGGCATGGAAAATATGTAATGAAGTGGATGGTAAAAATAAATGAACTTTTTATGGAGGTTATCTTAGAATAAAGACTGTAGTTGCGCTGTTGTTAGAACACCCTGACCTGACATGTCAAACCATTTGTGAAAAGATTGCAGAAAGCCAATTCAACAGAACTTCTCTACAAACAAAATCTGCTAAGCATGAGCAGTTCTTGTTTAGCAGAAACAGTTTACCAGCCAAACAGACCCATAATGTATATTCTTTGTGACTGGTACCCTGCTAGTGTTTGCTTAGCATATAAATTTCCTACGCAGTAAGTTCCTCTGAGCAGCTGTATGAAATTGCACCCAGGCATGAAGCTGAGTGATACATGTCAGACTGGTAATGGTTGCGCGATGAAAATCGTCAAGATTTCCATCGTGCGACCATCGCTCGACCGACTAAAAACCGGCCTTTAGGAACAAACATTCCTCCAACATGAGCCTATCCCTAGAACGATGACCCAGTTTAAAGGTACTGGACTCGTTTGGTAATTGTCAAATACCAGTTTTCTCTCCTGGTGTATCCATACATATGCATATAATCTGTGGAAATTGGACTCAATTGGTCATCAAAGTTTCAACTTCGATGACCAAATGAGTCCAGATTTTTCACAGGTGTGTTATTTTATGCATATTTTGGGTTGCACACCAAATGAGAATACTGGTCTTTGACAACTACCAAAGGTGTCCAGTGCCTTTTAAGGGCACGAGTTTGTTTCCTTTATGCGCTAAAGCAGTGCATGTCAGACAAAAGTGGTCCCAAAATGTTTGCACAGTCTAAGGCTATCAATGAAGCCCCATTTCAATTTGATAGTGCAGACAACATCAAGCATTATAAGCCTAATTCATATTTCATGCAAATTGGGAAGAGAAGCAAATTGTCTTTCGTCACTATTGGAAAACAGTGCACACTGAATGTTTGCGTCATGTAAATTCACTTCCCACAGAGCCGCCAACATTTGCATCTTGCAATCAGGGAGATTTTGTGTAAAAATCAAACAAATATTTCAAATCACAACCAACGTAATCAGGAAAAAGTTTCCATAATTAGAGAGATTTTCAAAATTTGTTCATCAGAATAAAGAAAGATTGGTGTATTTTCAGGGAACTTTCTGCAGAATCAGGAAGAGGTGGCAGCTCTTTTGCCATGAAGTTATGAACTGGCCTTGAAGCTTCTGAAAAGCCAATACACATGGTTGGAAATATCACAGGCAGGTCAGTTATACCAACGCCAATGGTGCCATTCAATGACGAGTGACTATTGATAGAATAAAGAAAAGACTTCCAAAAAGTCAGTGTCCAAACTGCCGGCTACGGCTACGGCTTGAACCCTAAGTCATCATTCGTTGAAGTATAGAGCATTCTAAGCTAGTATACCCTTAGCAACAGCCGTAGCCAGAGCTGTAGCCACAACTCGGACATAGCCTGAATTTCTTTCAAATAAGTTTTCTTACATGTACTTGTGGATACTTTTCAAACGGATATGTTACCAAACGTTTGTACTGGCCTTTCTACTAAATGCAAACAAACAAAAATGAAGTATCTGGATTTACTTCTCATGAGCCCTTTCCGCCGGTCTCTTCTACTTTGGTGCGGGGTGGATACACTGTCAAAGTCAGAGTCACTCTCTACAGCACTGCTTGGATAGCCGTTAGTCACTGCAAGAACACAACCCCCGTTGGTAAAATGGGGCAAGCCACACAGGAGCAGATAAACAGGGGGAAAAAGGAAGCAGCATTTAGGGAGAATGTTAGTAAGGTATTGTTTTTTCTGGAACAGCTTTGGCTGCGGCTATGTATCACTATGAAGCCATCAGCCACAACTAATTGTTTACATTTTTTATTTATAGTTAGCGTAAGATAAAGAAACAAGGATGGACACTGTTACAAAGCTCACTAAAACCATCTCTAAATCTCTAAAAACATTAATCAAATTAAAAATACAAAACATTATTGTTTTTGCAAATTACATTCCATTCGTCTGGAATTCAGGAATATCCAAACACTTGCTATAGTGGCTGAAAATTTCATCGCAAAAGAATGTTTATATTATTGGCAAAGCAAGCGAGTGGATTTTTGTAACATCTATGAAAATATTTCTCATAGCGATTGGTGCATGTGCAATGCTCGAGTCAATTCAGCTTATCAGTAGATTGTTATTTGTTAATTTGTATTTAAAAAAAATTGTTTCGCTCATTGAAGGTTATATTAAAGGCAGTGGACACTATTGGTAATTACTAAAAAATAATTGTTACCATAAAACCTTGCTTGGTATAGAGTAATGGCGAGAGGTTGGTAGTTTAAAACATTGCGAGAAATGGCTCCTTCTGAAGTGACGTGGTTTTCGAGAAGAAGTAATTTCCACGAATTTGATTTTGAGACCTCAGATGTAGAATTTGAGGTTCCGAAAGCTAGCATCTGAAAGCACCCAACTTCGTGTCACAAGGGTGTTTTTTCTTTCATTATTATCGCGCAACTTCGATGACCGATTGAGCTCAACGTTTCACAGGTTTGTTATTTTATGCATATGTTGAGATACAGCAAGTGAGAAGACCTGTCTTTGACAACATTCAAAAGTGTCAAGTGTCTATAAGCACTATCGCTTTCTTTTAAAAACAAGCTCTATAGAATTAGGCACTGTGCAACACTGTAGCTCACTTAAATGTTCCTTTTTTATTTACGTGTTCAAGATTAACCGAGCACATGATTAAATTGAAATGGATAATCAGCTGAAAACCCACTTCAGTATTTCACGGTATTTTTCTCCAAAAAGTATAGCCGCATGTCACAGAAGAACAACCTAATGAAGGTTGTTTCAGGGGTTTCCTTTAAGGTTTTGAGCAATGTTCAATAATTTAAATTATGGAGGACCAACAAGAGACTTTTCCTTAGTCATGTCAAATTGGTTCCAGTTCAACTTGTTCAAGTACAAACAATAACAACCAAAAACTAAGCAACATTTTCAAGCAAAGGATTTATTTGTAACGGCCAGGTCCCAATTCTATAGCGCTGCTAAGCACAACAATTTGATAAAAACAGGATTACCAACCAAATTTCCATTTGTTGCATACTATTCAGCTGTTGTTTGCTTATCCTGAAAATCACGTGAAGATTTGGTTGGTTATACTTTTTTTTATCAAGGCAAAAACTTAATGCTGAGCAAATTTGTGTGCTTAACAGCTCTGTGAAATTGGGCCCCGGTCACCTTAAGCAATTTACAGGCAAACAATTCAAGGCAATCTCAAAGAAGGAGAAACAAATAAAATTTCCTGGGGATAAAGAGACAATGTTAAAAGATTGTCTCTTGTGCGGCCTTTTTTTTCTTCATTAAAACGCAAAACTCTAAGTTGCCTGTAAAAATTGCCTTGGCCCAATTTCATACAGCTGCTAAAACAGACAAAATTGCTTAACAAGTTTCTGCTAAGCAAAAATTGACAGATTACCAGTCACAGATTATACAAACAAAATGGCACTTGGAAGGTAACCATTATCTGGTAATTTGATTGTGCTTAGCTGTGCTTAAGCAGGGCTCTATAAATTTGGGCCCTGAAGATGTGACAGGACCTGAAGTTCAACTGGACTAGGAAAAGCACTTTCTGCCAAGGTTCATTCTAATTCAATTCATTCTATAGCAACTATTTCATTGCATTAAATGCCCAAATTAAATTCTCAGACAGAGTAGGTTTTGTCCCCTCACTGAATGTACCTTTTCTGCTGCCCTCAATGGAGTCCGTCTCACTCAAGTCCAGACTAGCGCTCTGCTGGCTGGACCAACCTCGTTTGTCTCTCAGGATTGGCACAGGAATAGAAACTGCTATCTCACCTCTAGTATTAGCAAGAAAAGATGTACATGTATAGATTAATGATTTTTCAGTTTTTGTGATGTATTTTTGTAAGTTTTAGTATTTGATATAATGAACTCAACCGTATGTGGTTGTAAATAAATGAACCTCACCTTACCTATGTACCGGTAAGCAGTTGTAATTGGGGTTTTTACAACTGGACAGGCTACCAAGTTCTTGGTTCAAATACATTTGTAACAAGAACTTTTGTACCCAGCTAAGAATTGCTTAAGAGTTCTTGTTCCAAAAGCATTTAGTGAGTATTTTTGTACAATTCTTAACTAGCTACAAAAGCACTTAATACTACTACTACTACTACTAATAGTAATACCATGTCCTTGTATAGCGCTTTATCACACCCCTAGGGGCATATCAAAGCGCTCAGTATTTTCTCCTGCAAGGTATGTGGAGCTATCATTTTGAAGTATGAGACCTATTCCTTTATGGCACCATGTAATGGCTTACAAAGTGCTGTGATGCAGTATGCTGCCAATCAGACCAGGAACCCCGCGAACCCCTTATCTTTACGATAAGTGCACTGGGTTCTTTTACGTGCATTACACAACACACGGGACCTACAGCATTACGTCCAATCCGAAGGTGTAGCAATAATGGTTAAGTGTCATGCTTAAGGACACATGGGTCGATGACCAGGAACTCTTGAACTAAGAGAGTTATTGGTTCAACTTGATCTAGTTCTCTTGTAACCAGTTATCAATCACACAAGAGTTCTTGTTTCAAATTAATTTGATGTGAACATTAAAACAAAAATGGTATTTCAATTCAGGTATTAGGTGTATCATTAGTCTAACTATACATGATGAATAAGCACATATACTCACCCAGCCGGGAAGTCTCGACACTCGACAGGCATGCCGAGGCGAAAGTACTCAAATGGCTGATTCTCGACTGTCCCAAAATGCTTGTGAGAGACTCGTAGGCATGGAGGTCCCTCAATGCTGCAGTATAGCACCATAAGAGAGTAAATATTAACAATGATTTCTCCCAAACCAGTCTCATGTACAGGCTTTAAACTTTGTTCTTGAAGTGAAAAAAATAATTTGGATTTTTTTGTTCTGCTAAATGCACTTTCAATTCATATTGTCTACATAATTTCATCTTGCTTTTGTGCTTTTGTGTTTTTAATCATTTCCTTACACTTTTGCATGCATTTTTATATTATTGCACATAAGTCTTTTGAAAATGCACTTCATAAATTGCTAATAATAATTGGTTTAATAAGGGAATAAAAGGGTAGCGACGAGTTCTTACATGAACGTTTAAAGCCGCCAGGGTCGAATGCCGTGTGATAAAGGCCCGAGCTGAAGGCGAGGGCCTTTAGCGCCTGGCAACGACCCTGCAAGGTTTTAAACATTTTCTGAACCCTCAACCTTGTATTTGCAAGTCCTGCATTATAACCACTGTAGTGTACCACAGTGGCATATTGAATCTGTACTCACCCAGCGGGGACTCTGGTAATCTCAAGATTGGGATGGTTGTTATCAATGGACTTGAAGACTGGCTGATGCTTGGTGAACCACAACGGCATTGTCTTCTTCATGTTCCTGTTAATAGTACGAAGTGGGAACAGAAATATCCAGTTGTTAAACAAATAGTAATTCGCCTGGGTCTTTCAGGTTTGTAAGTGGATGTATAATCAATTTAGCATGATAGGTGATTGTGGAAAGGGTAAAATCAGTTTAAATATAAGGCATGAGCCAGTGCTGCACTACCCTTTCATAGCAAGACAGCCTACTCAAAAATTGTGGTTTCTTACAAAAGATCATTTCTGGGTTAATTGAGAGCGCTTTTCCCATTTCAAAGTTTCAAAAGCATACTATGTATGGATGTGAATATAAAATGTCCAACCTCTGCCTACACTTTCATACCAGTTTGTTTAATTTTTTGAGGCTGTTTTGCCATGGAAGGGTTGTGCAGCCAGTAGGTTCAAGTCCTTCCAAATTTTCAAAGAAACTCATGTTCAATATCATTTTCTTGTGTTGTGGGGTTTGTTTTTTGAGATGCTCTCGTTCTAAGTCTTAGAGGATTGTTCCTCATGTTTTTTACATTTTTTTTTTTTTCCTCTTCTATTTTTCTTTCACCATTGAAATTTAGATACTGCCAGTGAAGAACTTGATGCCACCTCGTGTGAAATATTGGATGGGTATGCAAGAAGCCCAGCTCATACTTCCTGCAAATGAGAATGGGGTCTGAATTTGACGTAACAAATTCGCAACAAATAATTTGACGCAGCAGTTGAACATTCCCTGTGAAACAGCCATGTCATGTCAAAACTTGCTTCACATTTGCATTCGCAGGAAGTATCGATCGGGCTTTATTATGAAGCTTGAATACTTTTGGGGGAATGGGTTCAACATGGTGTGTTTCTATAATGGACTCGAACAGAGTTGCTGTGTGACGTGAACTTAATGATGAATATGCATTAGAGGTCAGGCTTGGGTCAAAGTCTGTCCATAGACGTCTCCATTTCAACCACATACTCACCTCACTATGCAAAATAGCAATATGAATATTCATGGTGTAGGCGTGGCCTAATGAGAGTAGTGTAATTATTGGCATGCATGATTGGCACAATCACAACAAGATCAATGTATGAAATAAGTGGTTAGTACACGATTGCGAGATGAACCATTCTATGATGCACTTATGATCAAAATCACTGATTCTCCACAGATACAAAAGAGTAAAGTTTTTTTGACGAATCTCATTATGAAAAAAAAAACAAGAAAACAATTCCACAGTTAAGAATACAATTACACTATCATTCAATGATGACGTCGTAACTCAACGGATGTGATGATCAGGTTTGTTTCTGGTAGCACCATGAGTAGTGTTGGTTTTGAGAAGAACCAGTGGTTGACAACTCAAGGTTTCGATCAGTATGCTCTGATCGTCTCCAGGAGGATGCTGGTCTCTGTTGCTGGTTGCTGCTTAAAGCCCTGTTCATACTTCCTGTGAATTGCGAATGTGATACGAATTTTGAAATCACAAATTCGCAAAGAAAAATTCGCATTAGTTGAACTGTGTTCAACTTCTGTGTAACATTCGGCGCAAAAACAGCCATAAGGCGTCAAAATTTGCTACAAATTCGCATTCACAGTAAGTATGAATCGGGCTGCCTTGATTGATACGTTGAGTTGTCAACCGCCAGTTCTTCTAAGAACCAACACTACTCATAAGAGATTAACACATGGTCCTACCACAAACCTCGCCCGATTACACTCCCTGCCATGCAAAGTTTCAAATCCTACTGATGTGATGATGTTATTAACAAACACACGGGGATGATAAGAACCAGAACAGTCTGGGATCAAGGTTGTAAGAGACGGGTGTATGAAGATGTTGGACAACTCGGTGTTAGTGGACGATGAATTTCAAGGAGTTTTTGAACCCATACTCGGCAATGCTAATTGTATCAGATAACAAAAACATTCATTTAGGAACATCTGACAAACTATTTGAAAGATGTCGGGGGCAAAGACTATTGCAACTCAGACTGACTCTAAAAATATCTACGACTCTGAAAATATCTACAACTCTAAAAGGTTTGGTGAATTAATAAGTAGTGATATTTTAGTTCTGTACCTTGCAGTTATTATAAAGTCATTTAGATTAGAAAGAAATCATTGTGTGCCTTCCTGTATAGTTTTTACATAATTTACAGAAATAGAAATAGATTTATAGGAACAAAAAATGACTTTTTCTGATGAACAGCACTTCGCACTAATGACGACACTTTTGCTCAAATGGCCACATGCCGGGCCGCGTATATATAGGCCATTGCGCCCTTTAGTTCTTATACATAACTCTATGGTAAACATAAAGCTTAGACATGTACGCGTGTCTACATTAGTGAAATTTGACATGTTTTCAGACATCCGTGTGCTGAGCATTATTTTTAGCTTTTGTGATTAGTGCTATTACGGTATAATAACTATAAGGTATTTAGTAATTCACCAAAACTTTAGTGTACCTTTCTACTATAAGTAGCCTATCACATCTGAACTTTTGTTAATTTCCTTCGATATACTTAATTTGAAAAAGCATCTAGAGTCACAGGACATGGCTTGAACCATTTTTGTTCAATGGCCGAGTACCGTCCTCATATTCATCATCAGGATCCCTCTGATTTCAGTAAAAATCTTCGGACTCCAATAGCTTAAAGGCAGTGGACACTATTGGTAATTACTCAAAATAATTATTAGCATAAAACCTTACTTGGTAACTAGTAATGGGGAGAGGTTGATAGTATAAAACCTTATGAGAAACGGCTCCCTCTGAAGTGATGTAGTTTTTGAGAAAGAAGTAATTTTCCACAAATTTGATTTCAAGACCTCAAGTTCCGAACTTGAGGTCTCGAAATCAAGCATCTGAAAGTACACAACTTCGTGTGACAAGGGTGTTTTTTCTTTCATAGTTATCTCGCAACTCCGACGACTAATCGTGCTCAAATTTTCACAGGTTTGTTATTTTATGTATATGTTGAGATACACCAAGTGAGAAGACTGGATTTTGACAATTACCAAGTGTCCACTGCCTTTAAGGCTTGATTTAGCTGTGCAGTTATTTAATCCACCACAATCAACACAAACAACTACATGTAGGAGAAGGGTTTTAGAGAAAATAGAGATAGGAGACTATGCAAGACATCACTACACACACATACACAACACACATACACGCATACTGTGCTTGTGACACAACATTCCTCATACAGACATGCCTTACTGATGGTACAGTATGTTAGTCAATCAACAGTCATGAAATGTTGAAATTTACCCAAGAAATTAAACCTTCTCAAATAGCCTAGAGATCACTAATATTGTTCATGTATCTAATCAAATTTATGTCAGTAAGAATGTCAACAACAACAAATAAAAAAATAGTTTTTAGAATTTGGGATGCTAAGTTAAAGGCAGTGGTGGACACTATTGGTAAGTACTCAAAATAATTATTATCATAAAACCTTTCTTGATTACGAGTAATGGGGAGAGGTTAAAAGTATAAAACATTGTGAGAAACAGCTCCCTCTGAAGTGACTTAGTTTTCGAGAAAGAAGTAATTTTCCACGAATTTGATTATAAGACCTCAGATTTAGAATTTGAGGTCTCGAAATCAAGCATCCGAAAGCACACAACTTCGTGTGACCATGGTGCGACAAGGGTGGGTTTTTTTTCTCTTCATTAATTTCTCGCAATTTCGACGACCGATTGAGCTCAAATTTTCACAGGTTTATTATTTTATGCATATGTGGAGATACACAAAGTGAGAACACTAGTCTATAACAATTACCAATAGTGTCCAGTGTCTTTAAACATTGGAAAATTTCATATCCGGACGTGACCATTGCTTTGACCTCTTTGTGTGAATGGAAGTAGGTAAAACCTTGCAGCCGCTATGGGCATTTTGGTACGAGCCGCTTGTGGCCGCTATGGTCTCTAAAGGTTTAAACTACATAAGAAGTGACTGATGGGGGAAAGGGATACCATATTCACCTACAGGGGAATGAGACAATCAATCATGAGAAATTTCTGCGAGGAGCAAAAAAAAGTGGGACACCAGTCGAACAACCTAAACAGTACGACACTTTGGGCTGATTAGCCTATTTCTTCGAAGCAAATTTAAATTTCAGGGCTTATCAATATTTTGTGCTTTCTGGTTTTAAGTAATTCCCATCTGCCTATTCGAGCAAAACCAAATTGTTCCTTAATGGCAACACTTTTTCACACTTGTTTTTAGCAGTAAATGTTGACACATTTGTCTTTAAATCAATGATATTTTTTATTTCGAATATGAATTTAAATTCGGGTTGAACAAAGCAAAATTGACAAGAAGGTTTTTCGAATCGTCACTTGGTGCTCTTTCAAACTTTGACAGCTACAGACAACATTTCTGATTATAAATAGACTGTGTTTCCACTCAAGACTGCTGTTCCAAAGCTATTCCAAACCACGAAACAGACTACTTCCAGCTTTCAATATAATTTTTACCTTGAATCTTGTGCATTGATATTTTTGTTATAACTATACAATGTAACTACATGGACAAATCTATGCAACTAAATGCATACAATACCTTCACAAGTAACTACTACACACGACATACATGTACAACATTTAATGTGCCTCCAACTATTAATTCTTGGGCATCATTTATCAATTTTAGACTTGCTTTTTTTGTTTCCCTCAATATTGGATTAAATGCTACTGAATTAATTAACTAACACATCCAAAGGGTTGAACCTTTTTTTCAAAGATTGGACCAACAGTCATCATGAAAGTAGGACCCCAGGGTTGTAGAGATTTCAGATGCATATTATCTGCTATTGTATTATCGTAGCACACTAAGTCCGAAGATCCATATGAGCTGTTACCAAGCAGAATGTGTAGACTACAAAGCAGGTATGAAGAATGACTGAGTGCAAAAAGCGTGCATTCACAAAGACTGGGAAATACAAAATGCCCCGTGCTGCTGCTGCTGGACAGATGATGAGCTACTCAGTGATGACATGAGTTAATTTTGATTCATATGAGAGATTGATGACGTTTATTGATTCTGTGCACTGATGCCACCTATACGCCTACCAATAGGCAGCCATTTTGGGAATCAAATTGTATGCAACGGTCGAGCTTTAAACACGAGCATGCAATCGCTTAAAATGCGCATTCTTATACAGTACTGTGTAACACACAGGGGCAACTGACTTCCAAAATGGCGCAAACGTGTTTTATTGCGATGATGATGTAAAGTGAATCGGGCCAATAGCAGATGATCTAAACTTGAAGACTCTTTTGAAGCTGCAACAATTTGTTGGTTTTTTCTTTTCTTTTCAGTTTCATTTAATTTGTACATTACTTTGAAACACAGTTTTGGCTGAAGGTTTGTTACTACCAGTATACAGGAATACTTAACTTGAAGATTATGTTGCTTCTAACCATGGTTTGTTGCCATGATTTGTTATGAAATAAATTATAGATAACACAAACTTGATGCTTAAACTTCAGAGTTGTAAAAATAAACAAAAAGCATGTCCCAAATCCCATAAACAAAAAGACAGTTTGTGAGTTTGTTAACCCGTCACAGCTTGATAGAAATAAAAAGGCAACTCATAGCCAATGTATGACTTTCAGGTCAAGTTGTTGCAACTTCAAACAATCTTTCCTAACATCACAAATGATCTGCACATTATGGACTACTAGTTGATTACCCCTTGTGAACACATACCCTTTGATGAAAGCATTCCGTCTACAGACCACCAGAGGGCATAAGAACAGAAGTTAGAATGGCATTAGATGTGTACATGAAAGATTAGAGACACCCTTACACCAGAGTTAGAGGAAAAACAAAAAGAAAGGAACACATTGCCTTGGATCGGACGAGTTGGTCTATAAAAAGCATTTGTCAACCGTTTGTTATAAAATGCATATGGTTGGAGAGATGTTTTAAAAGTAGAATACAATGATCCACACAAATTTGCCTCGAAATTGCGTGGTTTTCCTTTTACTTTTTGAACACACACGGTCGGCCATTTATGGGAGTAAAAAATTTTACTCCCATAAATGGCCGACTGTGTTAGTCGGCGAGGTAAAAGGAAAACCATGCAATTTCGAAGCATGTTTGTTTGGATCATTGTATTCTACTATTAAAACATCTTTCTACCCATATGCATTTTACAACAACGGTTACACACGCTTTTCAAAGACCAACTTCCGGGTGACGTAGTCGGACATATCAGCACGTTGTTCGAACGGTTTTAGCTTTCCGGCGTGTTCAGTTTTCTGGGTGACCTGTCAGATACCGCCGCGAGTACCCTGGCGAGTACTTTAGTTCTCTCAGCAGTGACCCCAAATTGTTTATATTACGATTCTTTTCTGTTTAGTCACATAATCTCTTGCCCCATGTTTACATGTATTCATGGGTACAACTTTAGGCAGGTCACACTCTGCTTGCATAAAAAACAACTCATACGATCACTGTGTTTGCCGCTAGTTGTACTCGTGGATGCCGCCATGACAGCTACCAGAGGGTAACGGATGAATCAATACGGCACTAAAAATGGACTACTTTCGCTTGCTGTGCGCAGGCATCGCATGACGTAATGCTCCCATATTTGGTCATTCGAAAAACTGAACACAGCGGAAAGTTGAAACCGCCACACCGGAACAAGGCAACATGTTCCTTTAATAAAATTGATAACCTACAGATTAGAAGAGCGTTACCATGGCAAATGATGTTAATATAGAATAAAAAATCACTACCTCCTATAAATTTTGAACCGTGTTTTCCTAAAACGCAAAATGCTGACATATTAATTTTAAGTTATTCATTGTTATGGTTATCAGTGGGCAAAACGACACCAGCATCAAAATTAATATTAATATTTCATCATGTGAAAACACTGATCTATGAGAGTACAGTGTGAATAATAAATACTTGGTATTTGAGTGGTCAACAGATTTACAGTTTAATCACTGAAGAACACAGCTTTCAAAATAACAAAATTAATAAATAAAACTTTTCAGAAACTAGAATTAGGTGCTGCAAACTGCAAAAAAAATAAATAATGGAATTACAATTCGACCCTAGCAGAGTCTTTCTCAAAGGCTAAAAGAACAGTAACCCGGCAGGGGATTGGTTTTGTAGGCAATCTTTGTCTTAAACATTTAGGTGAACTAATATGACCATCAATAAACTAAAGGTGGATTAGAAATTAGTCAGCATTCAAAACAAGAGATATCGTTAAAATTGCATATTCATTATTTAATTTTAAAATGGAAATACTTACACACAAAATGGCTCATATCCCTCTTGCAGACCACAGACTGTGAAATATTTCAGTGAATTCAAATCCTGTTTTGATAAAAAAACAACAAAAATCTCCAGTTACAATGATCTGTATTAATCAAAACATTATTGAGAAGATTACTTAAACTAAACCTGTCCAAATTGGTATTATTATTTTGTTTAACCCTTCCACAGATGTGTGATAGGCAGAGATTATAGAAGGCGCAAGATGCGAAATGAGAATAAGCACTGGACGTTATTCCAGCAAGAAGCTCTTTTGGTGCAACATATAGCTCAGTGCAGACAATAACCATTGTTATAACACACCTCTTGCTTGTTCTGTATTCTGGTTGGCTGAAACAATCATGTGGGGTGAACTAATAACAGTCTAGTGATCGCGCACGCATGTTTTGCCTGGTAACAGCGCCCTCTCTTGACGTGAACCGTGAACAGCAGCTACAAAACTTCCTGTCTTTTCCAGATTTCTGTTCTTATTTCTGCCTCGGGAAATAGGTCCCTCTTTTTTTTTTCACAGGACTCGGGAAAGTACTGAGTATACAGTGCTAACACACATCGGTGTATGGGTAAAAAAAAAAAATTAATATTCTTTATCCCCGATGCAAATTTAACATCTATTTAGTCCCTCTTTTGGTCACACCAAGTCCCTCGGGGGAATAGACGTACACTAGTTTGCCAGTCATTACGTGTATACTATTAATGGTATAATAAAAGATTTTCTTGTTGAAATTGCGCCCATGTGGATTTCACGTTACAACAATAGATAGAGCTCCAATTCCCCATCTTGTGGCTTCTGCACTCTTTAATCGTTGGTAATAAGTACCGTAGACTCAGTGCATTCCAAGTCATGAGGTAAAATCCCACCGAGCTAATTGGTTCTGTTCCCACAAAAGAAATAACTTTTCTACTTTATACCACATATCTTGAACTATTTCTTTCAAGTTGTCCTTGTATATTAAGTAAATAAATTAAGCGCCTGAATGTTCTGCTAAACTGAAGAGTGTTTCAATGTTTTTGAGCTGAAATAATTCATAAATTTTTATATTCAAAGAAGAAATATTTAACTATTCAACTAATCTGGAATAGCCCTACTGTTTTATGAATGTTTCCATACCTGACCGAAGCAGAGTTTGGCTTGCTCTCCACAAGCTAATGAGAATGCTGGTACAAAACCTGTAAAGAAAAAAACAGAAATACAATTTTCTTTGACAGAAACGCACAGAAATGCACTATTTGCATGCAAGAACTAAATGTTGTAAACAATTAGACTGAACTATTTGGTCACGAGCCACCAAATATTAACACTTTGATGCATTTCGTTTTCACAAAAATGTTACATGTGTATTTGTCCAATCCTTCCAAAAGTCTTAACTTTTATGAAGCTTTACAAGCGGAAAATGTAGAATTGTTTTTACCTGCGTTTGATCATAGTGGATCACTTGTTTGAACTTGGATTTTCGAAAGTGAGAGTAGTCAATAAAAAAAATTTACCTTCTCCAATTTCAACGTCCCTGAAGGCAGTCTCACTACCACACAAATCCGTCAAGTACTCGCCGTTCAAAGTGAAACCTTAGAATAAAAAACACATCCGAAGATTAAAAAAATCATTTTAAAACAAACACGTTTTTCTGTTGTTCTATCTGTGCTGAGAATCACAGACCAAAGTTTCTAAAGACAGAGAAAAGGAGTAGAAATTAAACCTAGCCTCGGTAAAGCACCTCTACTCGAGACTGGTTCCCTGTCAATATTGGTACCTCAAAAATCAGTGCACCGACTAATGTTTGCCAAGGAAAGTCCACTTTTATAGTGTCTTTGAGAAAAAGAGTCAACACGTGTTTGGCTAATAACTCTACAACTACATTGTAGTCTCGGTGCAGAATGTGGTGTTCATTATCACTCGACTATCTTAATTCTATTATAAACTCTACGCAAGAACCATCGGACAATATAGGAGACTGTTATGAACGCCTAACTTACTCCATCATCTGAGGCCCACCATGCTTAAAAATTACAGCAGAGATGCCAACATTTCCATCTTACAATCAGGGAGATAATTGCATTCAACATAATAGGGGAAATGTTTCCATAATCAGTGAGATTTTCAAATTTGTTCATCATAGAACACGGAAAGATTGGTTCAAGGTGACACAGCATAATCTGCAGTCAACCATGGCAAAAAACACTTATAAGTTCACTGGGTACTTTTCAAGCATTCACAAGACACGGGACCTATGGCCTATCGTTCTACCCACAAGACGAAGCAATTATGGTGAAGTGTCTTGCTCAAGGACCTCACTGCCATGATCGGGAATCGAACCAACACTCTGACAACACCAGAAGGTGACGCAGCATAATCTGCACTCAACCATGGCAAAAAACACTTATAAGTTTACTGGGTACTTTTACACGCATTCACAAGACACGGGACCTATGGCCTATTGTTCTACCCACAAGACGAAGCAACTATGGTAAAGTGTCTTATATTTTAATGACCAAACCAACAGCGGACGAGCCGCCAATTACAGGAAAGAATAATACACAAATTGAAAATATTCACATAGACTATATAAAATAATATGCATGTACAAAGTTAACAATTAAAATAGAAAACATCTTAGGAAAGATATTTATTGATATAACAACAAAATTACATGGGGAAATAACAAAGGAAATAATAAATGAACAAAAGGACATGAGTGCCATGATCGAGAGTCAAACCAACACTCTGACAATACCAGATTTTGAGTCCAGTGCCTTAGACCACTCAGCCATGACACTACACGATAAACAAGGAATCAGTTTCCAACGAAACCATATAAAAGTATTTCAATTAGAGTTCTGACCTGGGCGCAGTTCTGGGCGCAGACATGTTTGATGTGGTGCATGACTATGGAACGGTTTTAACGACTGCCCATTCATGTACGACAAACTTTAGTACTGGTTTGTACATGTACATAAACATGGATGCGCCCACACGGCTTCAAAACCTTAGTGCGTGTCTAACGGGGTGTTAGCGCCCTAGACAATATATATAGCTCTATGGTTCTGACACACATGTTGACTTACTGATAGCCTTGTCAGTCAGATCAAGCATGCAACCTATCACGTCGTTCTGGTGCCATGTCTTGCCAAAATTCTCTGATCCGTTGTGCCATTTGCGAGCCTGGAAAGGGAATCATACAGCTTGAATAAACATCGGTTCTCCTGATTAATAACAATAGTAAATGACTAAGAGACGTAGCACCATGTAAATATCGCTCTGGAGTAGTGGGGGTTCTGAAAAGAACCAGTGGTCAAGAACCAACTCTACTCAAAAGAGAAATTCACATGGTGTTACCGCAAACATCTCTTAGTTTTACATGTGTACTTTCACCATGCAAAGTATCGAATCCTACTTAATAGTAAACGACTTCTTAAAGGTATTATGTGTGGTTTCATGTTTTGTGTGATAACCATAAACATATAATAACAAACCTGTTAAAACTTGGGGTATAACCCGTTGTGTGATTTGTGAGAAAGTAGTGACAAAAATCATGCACATTTTTCAGCATGTAAACATATTGTTCTTGAGTTGGATGTGACTATTGCCACATATCAGGTGCGGTACAAGACCCAGTTTCCAGCTGCTTAAGCAGAGGACTATGCTTAGCTATTTTCTGTAAGCAAAAATAAGCAGGATGACAGTCAAATTTTGTACAAGTAAAGTGATATTTTAGCATAATTTTGTTATACTTGTAGCAACTTTTTATGCTTAAGCAGCTCTATGAAACTGGGCCCAGAGCAGAACCATCTACATGGTGAGACCATAGAAATAGAACCCGGAGAACGCTTAGTGTCTCATTGTGTGTGCGGTTTCGTTGTGAGACCATTTTTATGGACGCGCATACGCCATTTTTGTTATGCGTGTATGGAAAAATATTTCGCCATACAATGACGTCATCATTGGCCAATGAACACACTAGAAACGGTCTATGTGCGCTGACATCTTGCCATTTTGCCATACACTTGTGTCACGTGATGCTCATTTTGCCATACACGCGTCTCACGCGATGATCATTTTGCCCATCCACAGACGCCACAGAGGGTGGCCGAGCTCAGCGTTCTCCGGGTTCTATTTCTATGGGTGAGATAGTTCTCAGTTGTTTCCTCACCAAGAATCCATCAAACAAGTAAGCCTTTCCCGTAGTAGCCAGGTCCTTCTCTGCACTGATGGAAGGCTGTGCCCAACCAACTCTCATCAGTCCGGCGGACATTGCCTCAAACTCATAGTACCTTGAAAAATAATACAGACAAGAAACATCTCAACAAATCAGTCGCATTGTCAGTGAAGGAAAAGTTATTTGTGGTTATACTTTAAAGACACTGGAGACTATTAGTAATTAACAAAGACTAGTCTTCTCAGTTGGTGTATCTCAAAATATGCATAAAGTAACAAACCTGTGAAAATTTTAGCTGAATCAGTCGTCGAAGTTCAAGATAATAATGATATAAAAAACACCCTTGTCACACGAAGTTGTGCGCTTTCAGATGCTTGATTTCGAGACCTCAAATTCTAAATCTGAGGTCTCGAAATTAAATTCGTGGAAAATTGCTTCTTTCTCGAAAACTACATTACTTCAGAGGGAGCCGTTTCTCACAATATTTTATACTACCAATATCTCCCCGTTACTCGTTACCAAGTAAGGTTTTATGCTAATAATTATTTTGAGTAATTACCAATAGTGTCCACTGCCTTTAACAGAATAAGGTGAGGTTTCATGAAGCACCATGTGTAAATCTCTTTTGAGGTGTTGGTTGTGAAAAGAGCCGGTGGTTGACAACTAAACGTTTTCATCAGCATGCTCACATCGTCTTCAGGAGAAGGAGCATCAGATAACTTGATAATCGCTTGAAAAACGCGAGTGTGAGCTTTCACACAGAGACTATCATCTAGAGCTCTATGGAAAATCCTAACTATAGTTTGAATGCCCCAATATAACACTTAAGTTGGGACCGGTCCCAACTAATGTTTACAATTAAATGTAAACAATTGTCAAGTTCGGATGGAACATATGGTTTTTAACCCATTCAGGCTATTTAATCACAATTTTTCTGATTTTTCCAAGGGCAGAAAAAAATCAGATATCAGACCAACGTAGGACAAATATTACGCCTGCCATTATGAGCAGCTTAGAGTGTTGATACCAGGATACGCTCATACCATTTTCCAGACAAATATTACGCCTGCCATTATGAGCAGCTTAGACTGTTGATACCAGGATACGCTCATACCATTTTCCAGACGACACGGCGTATGTCTTCTCTGCTCGGAGGGTTCGCATCTTTTGCTTCTTTTCTGATATCTCTCTCACAAGACCTTGTGAATATAAAATGATAAATTGAAATATTGTTAGAAAAAAAGTAATTTATGACACTAAATCTTTAATTTATGACACTAAATCTTGGGAAAAGGAAATTTGGTGACTTGATTCACATATGCTTCCATTGTTTTTGAAACACCAGTTAAATCAATTTCGCCATACTTGGTAAAAGACACAGTTTAATCCAATGTTAAATTTTGTGTAAACTGTACAAGTAATTCCAAACAATTCACACACAAAATTTCAAAACCTATCTGCTGCAATCCACAGAAAGTACTTCTACCACAAGCCATGCTATACAGTCTATTTTAAGGCCACACAGAATCAAACGACTCTCCATTGGCTGCAACAACAATGCTTAAGAATAGAACTTTTAGCATTACAGCTGCGTCCATTGTCAAAGTAGTTGATTACGGTGAGACAACCTAACCATTACCCACAGTCACTACATCGTAGGTAAAATTATTTTAATATTTATACCAAGGTTAAAATGTTCATACTTTTGTGGACACCAATCCAAACAATGTACACTTTAGAGAAATATGTCTAGTACACGTGTAACCTGCTCTGCTGAGCAAGATATTTTTGTGCTTAGCATATTTTTATTGTTAGCGGCTTTACAAAACTGGGTTATGAGGTATTTTTAGAACAGAAAAATAAATAAGACATTAATATTGAATCCTACCTCTGAAGCCAGCTTCTTGGTTGTCAGGTGGAGCTTCTAAAGTGTATCCAAAGCCTAGGATTGTACGCACGGTCTCACTCGCTGTGTCTCGATTCAACTTCTTGGAGGCGTCGTTGAGCTGGTTGTAAGGAACCAGCTGGGGATTGCGCTTGTATGTGTTATCCTACAAACAAACAGATCAAAAGACTTACAAACAAACAGATCAGAAGAGTGACTTGTAAACTAACGGACCAGTACTGAGCTTTTAATGGGACATAAGTGTTGGGAAAAATTCGGGAGACAAATCTTTGTTCAAATAAAAAATATTAACGATTAAATGAAAATCGACGAACGTTATTCTTCCTTCAAATAAAAATAATCTTTGTTCGAACGAAAATTATCTATGTTCGCACAAAAAAAATGTGTTTTGAACAAATATAAACTTTGTGCGAAACAATTTGTTGGAAATTTTCTTTACACCTATGTACCTTTAAATAGCTCAGAAGATAAGAATACCAATTGGAAAAAACAGTTTGTCATCTCGCAGTTCGACCAAATCAGAGTCTTCTTTTTAAGCCTTTGAGATATACTGAGCTAGGGCATGTAAAGTGATGTCATTAACCAATTTTTGCATTTTTACCGTAGGTAATTTTGTTTGGTAAGCAGTTTGCAACAGCTAATTATTTTTCTTAAACACCAACCAAGTTACTAAAGAGAATTGAAAATGTTAAGTAATACAAAATTTAAATATGTGGGTTGGACGAATACATTCTCTGAGTCCTGTGATGGGATTCAAACCTACATGTAAGACCCTTCTTTAGCAGGGCCCAATTTCATGGCTCTGCTTACCGTAAGTACAGAATTGGCGCTTACGGAAGCAGGGAATTTCATGCTTACGGCAAGCGTATTTTACGGGTTAGCGGCGAATTTTGGATTCTGCGCATGCGTACTCCCCGTTACTAGGCATTCTAGGCTTACAAGGCTAGCGCAGAAATTTGGCGCTTGCACGTAAGCGGGAAATCGTGATTGTAAGCGCATAATTTGGCAGTAAGCAGAGCCATGAAATTGGGCCGCGAGGTCATACCACTTAACACAGAACTTGTCTAATAGCAAGAAGAAGTTTGAATCCTATATTATTTTAGCATATATATCCTATAAGTTTTTAATCCTATATTTTTTTAGCAGCGGTTACTGCAACGATTAATAGATGGATGTCAACTCTTTCAGTGCTCACTTTTTGTTGCGCCAAACTTAGAGGTTTTGCCCAAAAAAAATTAAAACAAAAGGAGAAGTCTTTCTCAGCAAACAAAACGTGTCTTGTTGATTTGTGTTTCTTAGGTACATCTCGAAGTCAATAATATTTCTTGTACGAGTGATAATGCCCTCTCATTATCACATGTTTATTATAAATTTGAAAAAATCAAACCAGCATCGTTCACACCTCTATTCTGGACTGGAGAAGTAACAGTTCTACTCACTTGATTTAAACAATGCAAGAACAACATGTGAACAACAAAAAAAGGTCAAAGATAAAACTTGTTTTGCAACACGGAAAGCTCTTAAAAGTACGACACCAATCTGAAAGTCATATCTCACATCTGAGAGTCCGTAGGTCCATCCCTGCTCGATTCGATCCCTGGCCCAGACGTTGTGGGCATTCTCAGCCAACAACTCCACGAGTTTCTCCATCTTAGGGTTCAATGTGATGGACGACAGATTGTACGGCGCTGGTTTGTAGCCGTTAGACATCACATAGCTAGATAAGGAAACAACATTTGAAGAGAGGGGGAGCTTAGCACAGTTTTCACACTCTCGCCCACTCCATCTGCTGAAATCTTCCCGAGACCATTTATTTGTCATGTAATCTTCGCCAAATGCCTAGACATGGCTAATACTGATGGTTTTTTGACCTAGATAAGGAAACAACATTTGAAGGGAGGGGGAGCTTAGCACAGTTTTCACACTCTCGCCCACTCCATCTGCTGAAATCTTCCCGAGACCATTTATTTTTCATGTAATCTTCGCCAAATGCCTAGACATGGCTAATACTGATGGTTTTTTGACCTAGATAAGGAAACAACATTTGAAGGGAGGGGGAGCTTAGCACAGTTTTCACACTCTCACCCACTCCGTCTGCTGAAATCATCCCGAGACCATTTATTTTTCGTGTAATCTTCGCCAAATGCCTAGACATGGCTAATACTGATGGTTTTTTGACCTTCATGTTTGTCAGGAAAAAAAATCATGAAACAGACAAAGTTGGCTTTAAAATAGAATATTGTTCATTTCTTTAGGCAGAAATAACACAAAACAGAAAATATAGTTTTGTGTTTAGAAATCCGAATATTATGTTCACATACTACACGTATACATTGGAAAATGTCATATTCGACCATGAACTTTACACCGACCTCTTTGGAAGTGAATGGAAGTAGGTCAAACCCCAATCCCTGAAATCTACACCATACCAGGCAATGCACAAAGTAAATGATAAAAGATTAAAAACTTGTTCAGTAAAGCAACAATCATCTTGATGAGCATATCTAGAGGGATGGAAAACTCACTTCATGGGAAGGCGCAATCTCTTCAAGGTGGCCTTAGACGATTCCTCATCGATGCTGATCCGATAACCTAAGGAGATCAACGTCCTGTGCAAGAAAACAAAATAAGTTTACCAGCCATGCTTATAATATAAAACTTCCAAACAGTCAACACCAGTTCCAACTGTGAATTTGTTTAGGTGCGCCTATCTGTTTCTCTACTATTCAGCTGTTTGTACAATTTCAGTACTTTTTATCTTGTGGTTGTTAGCTGGTTGTGTACAAACTGTTTCTTGTTTTTTTAAGGCCTTGTTTTGCTGTTATTTTCTTCTTGTTTTGTACCATATCTTTAGTACATAGAGAACTTTTGTTTTATGCCCTTCATAAACGTTTGGTTTTATTATTAGTAGTAGTAGTAGTAGTAGTAAAGGGGATCCAGTATTTCATCTTGTAAGTTATGAATCACAAGGGAAACTCGTGAGTTTTGTCATCTCTGAGACGAAACAGTTGTTTTACTCAACATTTTTTACCAAATAACATTCCCTAGAAGTTTATCAATGCACACCTAACAAAATGTTGAGTAAACAAGCACTACTCAGAGCGAACATGGCAGCTAACAAAAGCATAGCTTCTGACTGGCACACCCGAACAAAGATATTGACAAATAGGAAGAGTGGCAACAAAGGGTTAGATAGCTCAGTTGGTAGAGCACCGGCACATTAATCCGAAGGTTGTTTGTTCAAATCCGGCTCTAGTCACCTTTTCTTTGTTCACACCCAAACTACTTTCTTGTAAAAAAAAAATTTTCGCAGTAGCACGGTGTGCTTATCTCTTTTAAGTGGTGTCAGCTCTGAGAAGAACCGGTTGTTTTACTCAACGTCTTCGAGGAGGAAACATTCCCCAGAAGTTGATCAGATCACACTGGTCGAAATGTTGAGTTACATGTACCAACAAGCTCACGCCATTTTATCATGAGGTAAGAAACTTGTAACGTTTTCCTTACTAACACAATGACTCTATTTATTGGAAAATGAGTACATCACAAAATTGAATTTGGGATTTTCCCTTCCTCTTTAACTTCTATGTTTGCATTAGTTCAATTCTGGAGGGAACGAAATGTCTGTATTTAAAAATAGGATTGTGGATAAATGATCCTGTTTGTGCAAAACATACCTGAGTGTTTCGTAAGCCATGGTGCTGTCAAAGTTCTTCTCTTCTTCCGTCATGTTGTAGAAGAAGGTAAGACATGGGTGAGACTTCTTGGTATCAGACCGAACCTGAAAGAATTAAGATACGTTGACTGGAATGTAAACTTCAAGGTAGGGTCATTGATCAGTGCTCGTATGTGATCGGGGGGGGGGGGGGGGGGGGTCAGAAATTCCACACAAGACTGCAGGGCTTGTAGCTCAAAACTTTTACTGGATCACAGAATTTGTTACAAGACCGGAGGAATCAAAATGAGAGGTACGCAGATCTACATACTTTACATTTTAGATGTTTTTAGAACAATACGAGAAGAATTGTCTCATTTTTTATATGGGTAATACTTCAACGCTAAAGATACATTTATTTGTATTGATCAGCTTAAATTAAAAAATACTGTGAGGGGTTTAGGCCTATCATTATAACAAATGAAAGGCCAGTGAAAGGTCAGTAGATTTTCTGGCTCGGTAAAACTGACCGGGTCAATCTTTCCGAGCCTTTGGCTTGTTTAAACTTACCTTGGCGGAATGGTTATCTGTGAGGAAAGTTACCTGGGCTGTTCGCACTAGACTTAAAATGGCCCATTGGCTTGGTTAGTTTACCCAAATTAAGTCCAGTGCGAACACCTAGGGCTTATGAGACAACTTTGAGATCTGAACTTACAGTTCCCCAGCTCCAGCCAGCTTCAATCTTGTTCATACACCAAAGTTCATGCACGTTCTCAGCCAGTTTGTCTCTCAGCATTTCAATATAGCCTGGAAGCACCACCTATAAACCCCAAGGAAACAAAGATAACAAAACAACTTGATTATGTCAAACATGTAGTCAGGATGACCATTACATCATTGCTTCATTATTATACATACATACATGCAAGCAGTGCATTAAATAAGGGAATCAATGTGTGATGAAGAGGTTTTCAATTAGTGGTTTAAACCCAAAGAGGCCTGGTGCTTGATAATTTTACCGAGACAAAGTCGAGGTAAATTATCAAGAACCAGGCCTCGGCCGGTTAAAACCACTAGTTGAAAACCGATTCAACACACTTTGATTCCCATTCATAAATACCTTTTCGGTCAAAAACATCAACACTTTTCGGTCAAAAAGTAAAATAAATGCAAAAATTATAAGTGTTCAATGATTTCTTTCAACACAACACCCCTCCAGCTATGAAATGGTAAGGCCCTCGGGTAAACAACTCCTTATAAGGGAAAGCTGCGCGGGTCGCACGTATCGCGTGATGTGGCACAACTGTCCCAGCCGTTGCTCTCAACCAATAGGAATGAAGAAACTGTCTTACAGGTGCAAGCTCGCATGTCACGCCCATGTTACAACACTTTTTACTGGTCATAAACAAAGGTTTATACACACCCCTGTGAAGCGCTCTCCACCAATAGGAATAGCGAAACTGTCTGAGGTATTTATGAACTGTGTATAAGTAATTGAGGTTTTACCCCAAGATGTTGCATTTTGTTTAAAATTTTACTTGTTTATCTCTTTTATATTTACTATAATTTTGACCATATTATTCTGTGTTTTACACTATTTTCAACATTGAATAAAGGGTAATATCTGTGTAAGTGTACAATTTTAAAGTGAAATTTGAACCTGCCACCTTCACACTTACATGCCCCTGCTCTGCAGAGGTCGCAATTCAAATCCCTCTCTAGTAAATGTTTTCAAAGCTTGGGACTGTTCAGTGCTGTTCAGGTTTTTTTAACCTCTGATCTGCTTCATCTTTTAAATAAAGATATAATTATTTTATCAAAGTTTTTGTGATGTATTTTGTAAGTTTTAATGTATTTTTTTTATAACGAATCCAACCGTATGTGGTTGCTAATAAAAATGATCCTTACCTTAGTTCAGTTCAGTTTATTTCCACTCCATCAGTGTGCTAACACAACGCTACCCATATGGTACTTTTCTAATGATTAAGTTGTGGGCGACTCCAAAATCAAGCTTGTTGATTGGAAACCCCCCCCCCCCCCCCCCCCCCGATATTGATGTAACTGGATGTGCTTTACACATCTTAGATCCACGCCTCTTAGGAAATGTTGGATCTCATTATAAAGACCATTCAAGGGTCAAAGTTTAAAGTGTTTTGAGACTCACGTTTTGTGTATCTACCGGCGCCGGTACGAAGTTTGCATGATCCCTGCTCGGCATGGAGCCACACACGATGCCTTCAGTCAGGTCCCCGATTGAGAAACATCGCTCAATCTTCAACTCTTCCTTGGGCATGAGGGATTCGTAGACAGGAGCGAAACCTTTAGGGGGAGTGTACTTGAAGCGTCCCTGTTTACCGCCCAGAATGATGTGAGCGCTGCAGTAAAGATGAGTGATTAATAGGGGGGTTAATGGAGGAATAAAGATGGAGGGTCATTGAGAGGACATTAATGGGAAAAACATTGATGATGGATACAAAGAAGGGATAAAAATAGTGAAAATAAACAGATTTAAAAATGAGTGAAAATAAACTATTATCATATAGTTACAAGCATTTACAGACAATGACTGAAGTTTTTTGTAAGCAGAGCCATGAAATTGGGCCCTGGATAGATTGACTGTGCTTGCCAGCAATGTGATATTATGCAAGTATGAGCCCTCTTACAAGAATTTTACAAGAAAACAAAGATTCAAATTCTAAAAAGCTCTCTTTTTAACAAATGATGTACTTTTGGTTTGCGGTAACACCATATGTACATCTACATTGCTGTGTAGAATATGTGCCTAGTTTATCCATCATTCAAAACCAAGGTGGATGATATTGAATGGCCAGACAGAAAGAGTGTTAACTAGTGTGAACTTTGCATTCGTGCAATGGAGACAATATTTTCTTTCATTGAAAGATTTCATCTTTCAATATGATAAATATTCTCAACATTGCATTCATAACCATTAATTACTCGCATAATATCACATTGCTGGCAAGCACAGTCAATCTATCCAGGGCCCAATTTCATGGCTCTGCTTACCGGAAGCACAGAATCGGCGCTTACGGAAGCAGGGAATTCTGTGCTTACGGCAAGCGTATTTCACGGGTTAGCAGCGAATTTGGGCTTCTGTGCGTGCGTACTCCACGTTACGAGGCATTCCACGCTTACAAGGCTAGCGCAGAAATTCGGCGCTTGCACGTAAGTGGGGAATCGTGATCGTAAGCGCAGAATTCGGCGGTAAGCAGAGCCATGAAATTGGGCCCTGCAATGGATAATATTAAATGGTCAGACAGTAGGAGGGTTGAGATTCATTTTGATCCTCACGTTATATTTGCAGAGAGGCTGACGACAGGGAAGAACATGCCGTCTAGGTTGAATGCTTCAAACGCCGCCTTGACCGGGTTACCGTTGACGTGGAACAAGATGGTTGGTATACTGAGATCAAAACAGATACCAATGATGTCTCCTTTGTTCAGGGGCTGCATACCGCTACGTGTCGCAGGCTTGTGGGTACCACCTGTAGAGAAGATGATGCCAGAAATATTATTAATAAGGGAATCAATGTGTGGTGAAGGGGTTTTCAACTAGTGGTTTAATCCCAACGAGGCCTAGTTCTTGGTAATAATACACACCCACGTGACGTGCTCTCCACCAATAGGAATAGCGAAACTGTCTGAGGTATTTAGGAATAAAATTTTATTATAATGATCATTTTTATGCCGTTCATCCATGAAACATGCTTCTGAAAAAAATACAGTTGAAAGGGAATTAGTTTTGGTACAATGGAGGGAATCTTCTGGAATAGCATTATTATTGATGGTTTATTAAAATTGAACTTGTAGCCAATGGCTAAATTGCGTCAATATATACATGTTATACAGTAAAATATTTTTTAAAATAAACATTAGGGAATGCACAAAAGACGAATTGCAACATGCGTCATCGGCCTATCCCTGATGAATGTGAAACGCGTGAAAAAGCCATTATTGGCTCAGAGTCATGTGTAGCACGGACGCACTTTGAAATCCATTGTTACATCAAAGATGGTGGCCAACGACGCGCATTGCAATCTGTCTATATATTAAAAAGGAAATGTTTAACCAACCGCAACAACACACAAGAACAACAAAAAAAAACATTAAAATACCGGAGAACTCTACATACAGGCAAGAAATTAAAATAACATTAACAATTATGTAAGCAACCTCCCGAAATGTAACAGAATCAGGAATGCCACGAAAAAGGCATGTCACATCATTGAGGATCAGTACTATAACAGTAGCGCTCCAAACTAATGCTAAAGATGGAAGCTATGTACCCCGATCTCAGACAAATGTGCCAAATTTCACTACCATAAAGGCGCCTACATGTACTTGCACAAGTTTTATGTTTAATTGTGTGTACTGAATATTAGATACTAGTGCCGTTTGGAGTGCCGATGGGGCAGTGATTGCGAGAGTGGTGGAATGTTTGTCTGACAGCCAGGTATTCTGAGCAAAAGTCATGATATTATTGCATACATGTACATGTAGTGCTATTCGGGTGGGGATGGTTTTTTTTATTAGTTTATATTCAATATACATAGCTTGTAGCGGCTTGCCTTTACATTACAAAATAGATAAACTAAAGGTACATGCTTAGGACAAAACACAGACGATTAACCATTTAACTGTTCAAAGACCTGTCGAAATCGATTTAAAAAACCCTTTAGGAGAAGTTGAGCAGAGTATACTGTTCGAACTGTTCGAGACCACATCGGCTTTTTTCAGAGCCAACACTCCTTCAATAGAGATTTACACATGGTTGTACCCGCAAGTTTACTTTTTATAGTGATTTCTCATCTTACATGTATGTTCCACACCATGCAAAGCTTCAAACACCTCCATATTATTCATACCTGTCCAGAGGTTCACGCCATCAAATCCATACGAGCTGAGATCATCCCCAACGCCGATGCTACACCATCCCTCCCCACCCCTGGGAGAGGGAGAGAAGCCTCTAGTGTTTGCCCAACCGACCCGGAACTTGAAGGGTCTGTGGGTGGCGCTCTCTATCTGATCAATAGACACCTCGTAGTACCATTTCTTGTAGACGGCGTTGCCTTCGGAGAGACCTACGAAGATGTTGGGTCTCATACTGTAGGTGGAAGGAGGGAGGAGGGAGGAGGAAGGGATTCAAATCAGTCAGTATTATTATATTTCTTCTACTTTCAGAGACGACCATCAACCCATGAGATTTTAAAGAGGGGCTCCGAAGTCACATTAATTTTGTGTGGAGCGCTCACTTTCCAATAGATAGAGTACTTATGACAATGGGGAAAAATAACAAGTCTCCACGCTCTCGTTAAAACGGTGTCAAAGGTCTTTTAACTCTTTCAGAAAGAAATGTTATATGTGATGATGACATCATCTGAGAGCAATACAAATAGGTCTGTGTATTCCAAAAAGTCCCGTCAAAAGGACAAGTTCAATGTTAAAAGTATTTTGATTGAAATTCATCAAAACTCAGGAATGAATTAAAAATTCTTTGCAGAAATATATATAGACCATATATTTGAACGGTGCCATCACAGAACATTTGACAAAGACAGTGGCATCTTGTACATCATTTTAACATGAGGGTAGAAGGAGATTGTTCAATAAATGAGGTGCAGCAAACTGAAAACTACGTTGTTTTGCTGCCAACAGTTGCAACCAATAATACTAATTGCTGTAATGTCAATAGCAATATTGGTTTTACTAAAATTATGTTTTTTTCCCACTTCAATACCCTTATCAGTGTGGCGAGGCTCTTTGGATCATGAGCGATGGTTAATTTTTAATCTAATCTAATCAACATGTTTTTGTGCTCTTTTTAATATTTTTCTGTCACAGATTTGTTGCCTGCATGAGTATACATCTGATATTTCACTCTGTTTGTAATTTAGTAATATTTTCAATGATTATTTTTGTAAACTGTACATTACGGCTTTTAGCCGCTGTATTGCAGTGTTTTAATAAACCATGAATAATACCAACAAGGATTTTTGTTTTTGTTTGTAGAACAGACGTTACACAACAAGGTTTCCTTCTTCATAAAATGTGAACAATTATAAAGAAATCATCCAACTGACCTTGCGACTTCATCAACCAGAGACGTCTGCAGCAAGAGATCCCGCGAGGGCAGCAGATTATCACAGATGAGGTTTTGGTTTCCACGTACTGCCACTCCGTTACCGACGCATAGTGAGCACAGAACATCAAGCACCTTTATCAACAAAGTGAACAAATTTAAGTACTAGAAACTTTCCTGACACCTTCCAATATATTTCACTGTGGGCAGTGATGAGAAAATGAAAAAGTGGCTGATCCTGTGACTTCTCCAATACTGGGGGAATGCTGAGAAAAGTTCTCAAGTGAAATTTATAAAGGACTAGGAACATTCCACAATTATAATGTATATAAACGTGATTTATTGCTTAGTGTCCTAAATCCCTGATATAGAAGTGTTTGGAGCTGTTTAAAGCCATTGGACATTTTCGGTAAACAGTATTGTCCAAAAGGCCCACACTTTGTGTATCACAACTTATATATAAAATAACAAACCTGTGAAAATTTTGGCTCAATCTGTCATCGGAGTTGAGAGAAAATAAACGGAAAACCCCACCCTTGTTTCCGCACGTTTCGCCGTGTCATGACATGTGTTTAAAATGAATCTGTAATTCTCGATATCATCGAGAATTGATAATTATTTTAATGTTTTCTCAAAAAGTAAAGCATTTCATTTCATGGAATAATATTTCAAGAGAGGTCTTTCACCATTACCTTCTGTAAACCCTGTAAGCTATTTGTAAAACTGTGAACTTTTTTTTCTTTTTCTGTTCCGAAAGTGTCCAATGGCTTTAAGAGACCATAGCAGCCAGAAATGGCTTGTACCAGAGCGACTGCAAACTACTGCAAACCTCAACTACTCAAAAATGTCACAAATTTACATTTTCAAATGTTTATGTTTCTAAAATAAAACAAAAGTTATTTTCCCTATTAATTTTTCAGACACTTTTACAATAAAACAAATTGTGTCCAAAACCCACCAATACCCATGTCTAGTCGTAATGTGATGACTATACAGAAATAAACTGTCCCAAAAGGATCAAAATCGGTGAACGCCTGAAAAAAAGTACATGTAGGAATGGGAATAAAATGGTAATGACTCCATCAAAATATTTTAGTTTTACTCTTGAAAATCAAATTGAAAAGAAAAAGAAGAAATATTTTCGAACTATCAATGCTTAATGCTGAGCATTACACATTTACCATATTTCATGGCACTGCTTAACACAGAATGCTGCACTTATTAAAGGCAGTGGACACGTGATAATTACTCAAATAATTGTTAGCATAAAACCTTACTTGGTAACGAGTGATGGGGAGCTGTTGATGGTATAAAAGATTGTGAGAAATGGCTCCCTCTAAAGTACGAGAAAGAAGTAGTTTACCACAAATTTGATTTCGAGACCTCAGATTTAGTATATGAGGTCTCGAAATCAAGCATCTGAAAGCACACAACTTTGTGTGACAAGGGTGTTTTTTTCATTCATTATTATCTCGCAACTTCGAAAACCGATCAAGCTCAAATTTTCACAGGTTTTTTATTTTATGCATAATGTTGAGATACAGCAGGTGGGAAGACTATTAATACCAATAGTGTACAGGGTCTTTAACACAGAATGCTGCATTTATTAAAGCAGGGCAGACTGAAAGGGCAACATTCCACAAGTACATGTAAGCTGCTTGGAATGAAACCGGGCTAACTTTGTGAAATGGAAAGTTCTAGTTTGTAGCATAAAGCAATTGCAGTTTACCTTGGGGTCTCTGCCATGTTTCTCCAGCTGGGAGATCATCGATTTGATGTGCTGTTCCTTAACGATGTTGAGTGCCTCAGGACTTCCCACCAAGACACAGTGAAGAACTTCTAGTACACCTACAGTTACAGACAAAATCCAGGGGGATTTAGCACTAAGACATGATTAGGGATGTACTGAATAAAAGGCGTGAAATTCAGGACTTCCAGGGGGGGACGGGGGGTGAGGGGTTATCAGAAACCTTTCAAAAGTCACAGGCGAAATGTATTTGAATTACACAATTTGAACAAATATGTTTAAAGTTAAAGGCACAAAAGCAACAAAAGACCACCTAGAACAAAATCAAAGAACACCAAGAAAAAAAAGAATATTATGTTATGATTTGATATATTATGATTCAATATATTATGATTTGATTCGATTCCAATATTATGAACCAATTGGTGGGAATGTTTGAACAAACTTCATCAAATAAAAATAATTGTAGACATAAGAAGATATTTGCCGTGTAGTGATACCATTTATATAAATCTTTTTTGAGTGTTTGGTGGTTCTGATGAGAAGAACCGATAGACGATTTGGATAATTTATACTCTCTTTCTCCTGACAATGGACAAAGTATACTGCCCTCCAGTTCTTCTCAGAACCACCATCACTCAAAAGAGATTTTTGTACATGTTGTCACCTCAAATTATGTGTGAGTCCATTACCCTTCCACCATGCAATGGACTGATTTAACGGCGATATCAACAAAGATAAGAACAAAATAATGGTAATATTCTCATCATCTTCGAACAACTTTCATGTCATTTTAAAAATCTAAACTTGGGGTTGGAAATTGAGAACAATCGCAACAAAAGTCAAGGAAAATTTGTTAGTTTATATTTTAAGCATATCACAAAGTGATCAAATTTAAATGACTAACAACCGGTTCAGATAGATAGAATAGGAGCGACTCCAGGTCGACCACAATAAATTTTGGTTTCAGACAGGCGAACTTAACATAACATTTACATTGGCTGGGCTAATGACAAGATCGACATCTGACACCAAGGTACTCAAGAGTCGTTCAGAAGGACTTGATTTGGTGCATCCAGTCGTGCTTAACTATTTCAGACGTCAAACTTTTTCATGTACTAAATTCAGAACTTGGTTCGGCATGACCCTGAATCGCCTGTCTAAAACGAGTGTAAGCTGACTCAAATCAAGGTTAGAGTTCAAAGTGCTAACAATTTGACATCTTGTAAAATCTATCCAACCACTAACCTTTAGAGGCCTGCTGGCTTTCCAGTCTCTGTATCAACCAGTCTAGACGAACAGCTTGAGCAAACAGCGCACAGTTGTTATGATTGTCTTTTATCATGGCAGCTGTCAATGGAAACCAGATCGGGTTAACAAAATTTAAGTCACGTCCGATTCCTACATTCTCATCACACCAAAACACACAACTAACTTGCCGCCTAAATTAAGAAATTAATTGACGGATAAAAGTCATCCCCTCCCCCTTCCCCCATCCCCTCCCCCTCCCCCCCCCCCCTCCCACACAAAAGACCAGAAAAAGAAGCTATCGCAAACTGATTACCAACTAAAAGAACCTATGGTATAAAATGGAAGGAAAAAAACAATTATTGGCCTGAAGATGTTTCAACCCTAGCAGAGTCTTTTTGAAGACTAAAAAAAGATGGCCCAGTTTGGAGAGCACTAGTATTTTAAACCATTAGATCCTAGGTTTAAATCCTACTAAGTCAATTTTAAAATCATCAGGGGTGGATTTCACAAAGGTAGTCCTAACTTACATGTAGGACTATTCCTAGGCAATGCTAAGAGATAGGACCAGTCCTAAGTTAGGATGAGTTGCTGGTCCTAACTTAGGACTAGTCCTATCTCTTAGCATTGCCTAGGACTAGTCCTAATGTAAGTTAGGACTACCTTTGTGAAATCCACCCCAGGGCCATTAACTATTTTCTACACCCATCGGTTTGTGTACATGAAAGCAAAGCGAATCCCTCATGTTAAACAAAGTCCCCCATTTCAACAGATAGTCCCCATTACATTTATGATCCCTACATCATGCCCCCCCCCCCCCCCCCGAATGTGTTATTAAAATAAGTGCAATAGTACAAGGTAGGAATGAGGAACCTGCTGATGGAATGCAGATGTATTACATGTACATTGGATGTTAATCACTACCCGATGGGACGTTGAAATATTCAGTGCCTATTGTGGTGCTGAATACCTCAAAGGATGCCTATAATTGCCATCAATTCAAATGTGGATTTTTAATGATTATACACATGTAGTAAGTGAAGTTTGGTTTTTATTGTACTATTTCAACATATACAGGTTGTTGATTCAGTAATTACACATCCGATAGCACAATAAACGCTAATAATAGGATGAACAGATATTGAAAAGAAATGTTCAGTTCTAGATGTGGGAGGAAAACCCCAAAGGGGGAAAACCCCAACGGGGGGAAAACCCCAAAGGGGGAAAACCTCAAAGGGGAAAAACCCCAAAGGGGGAAAACCAACGCGATCAGGTAGGGACTGGTATACATCAAGGGAAAGAAATTCTATCAAAACATTTACCTAGGAGTTGGTAGAGGTAGGTGAGAATGTCTTCCCATGATTGGCCAGCTTCCTCCCCGGCGATTGTCGCAAAGTCTCGTCCGCTCTTGTATATGCTGATCTTGTCTATTGTCTCCAGGACCAGCTTCACCATTCCCTGAGGAGAAAGAGGAAGATGGATTCAACCAGATGAGTCACAAAATATAAGACTAGAAATTAAAACATTTATTTTGCCAAAACAGGATTGCTTAAAAGAGAATATTTATTGTGTCCGACTTTCAATGACAGACAGTGCTTGCTCGAGCGTGTTCAAACATTGAGGTACATTAAGAGTGGGCAATTCCATTTGTTTCCTACACATGTTATTTAACTCTTTCAACCCCGATGGCAACTTAAGTCAACTGTGCACCTTACGCTGCTTGAGCCTCAATGTCGACTTAAGTCAACCACGATAATGCCCCCCAAAACTCAAGCCTGAGCCTAAGGCCTAGTGTTAAAAAGTTTTGTCCGTGTTCACCATCCACACCCAAACTTGCTATTGTTGGAAATAGAAAGAATTGGATCTTTCCAATAATCGTAAATTAAAATCAAATATGATTCTATTATGCAATCTCCTCAAGTTGGTTCGAAAGATCTGAAATGCCAAACACCTAAATATACTGAGTCAGTTTCATTGTGATTCATTACGTAATGTAATTTTTCAACAGCAGCTCACTGTCTTGTTTGCAGGACAGTGGCAGAGACACACAACTAATTTGGGGGATTGGACTGGATGGAAATTTTAATTAAGAAACCCACTACTGGATCTTCTCTTAGATACCAACCTCTTCGTGAAACAAATCCTGCCTGTTCTTGAGAGCTTTCAGTTTCTTCTGCTTCTCTTCATGTTCTGCAATTAACAAAAAGCCACATACAAGATATCAAGAAGTGAAAGATGAATAAATTGTTAATGCTCAAAATAAATTGAAAAGGTAAACACAACGTCCAAAAAACCCAGGATCGTCCTTTTAGTTGAAAGCATTTTTATTTTTACTTTTTTTAGTAGTAAGCTTTTTGTCTTCATGTGTTTTAAACAGGGCTTCGAAGGTTCAATATGCCTTCGAAGTCCTACAGTCATTCCCTTACAAAAAATGAAAAATGCAAAGAACCTAAGTCTTCATTTTATTTTAGGCAGTTGAAGAGGCTACTTTTAGCTCTATACTTAAACAGTTTTACAAATGCTATTAAGGTTTATTCATAAATACCTTAGACAGTTGCGCTATTCCTATTGGTTGAGAGCGTATCACGTGGGGGGTGTTTAATCGGTTGATAATGACCAGCTGGAGCTCTGTTTACAACTGGTTGTTTTTGGATAGTACGCGCTATTCTTTGTGCACGACGTTTCTTGTTACGGGCGCTGTCAGTGAGTGAATCAACCAATCAAAATGGAGAAACTGCCCCAGGTATTTATGAATATAAGTTAAGATAGTGGGTTGCACCAGCCTGGGCTGGGCTAAGGGGTTAAGCTCGATGGCTGTTCCGGACTTACCACTTTCTTCCCCGGGTTGAGCAAAATACTCCACCAGGTCCCTCAAGATGTCCGTCACTGAATCCAAGGAGAAGCTTTCCCACAACCTCCGATCATCATCCTCAGTCCTCAGTGACTCCAAGGCTCTAACAAACAGACAATTTATTCCAATAAGTAATCAAATCAACAAGCACTAAAAAAAAAAGTATAGCAATTCTGTTTTTTATATAAGGTTCTTTTCCTAGACATGTTTGTTGATCAATAATTTTGGATTGGACAAAGCAAAAATTACTATAGCTGGATTTGAACGTGCAACCTCCGGATTAATGTGCAGGCATTCTACCAAATGAGCTATCTAAGGTAGAGCGCCAGCATGTTAATCTGCTCTACAAACTGAACATACATGTACTAGGGCTAGATGGCCCAGTTGGGAGAGCGCTAGTATATTAAACCAGAGGTCCCAGGTTCATACCCTACTGGAGTCAATTTGAAAGACCTTGCTAGGGTCGACACATCTGGCCATTAACTATCTTGTTTGCAAACTTTTTACAGATATATTGCAGGAGACCATCGTGATAGTCGGATGTTTGTTACCACACCTATCCCAGGATAACCAGTTAAGCTTCAAGCAGTTTCTCTTACCCGATGAATTGATGGAATAGAGAGGTACTCTTGCGGATGATCACAGCTGAACGTGACTCTTCATCTCGGGCACGTACCACGGAAAATCCATCGTCCATGTGGCCGTCACGATGCATCACGACCTAAGAGGAGAAAAAGACCAAGATGTAACATTCTGTCCTTCTACAAGCTCCAGGGCATACTGTCATCGAGCCACGCCACAGAAAATTGCGCTTTAAAGTTTTTGGCCATGACACTAATCCCTACACACTGTGAATGAAGATGTGTAATATGAATTCCATGTAGAAGTTTCAGCTTCATTAATCATCAAGTTAATCAAGCAATGTTTTCTATGGGCCTTTTTTTATGGGACTCAGGTCCTAATTGCACAGTTGAGCTTCAGTTGCAGAGGAAATTTATTTACCAAAATCAACACAGTGATAGACTAGAATCGGTAAATTTCATTTGTGGCATCCACAAGGAATTCAGTTATTTTTTATAAAGGCAGCTTTTAATTGAAAGTCTGGCATTCTAATAATGCGCAGCGAAAGCTTTCGATAAGAGTCAGGTTTTGTTTTTGAATTGGTGCTGAGCAAGGCCAAAGATGGCCTTGATAAAGTGAGCAAACTGCAGACTGAAGTTTTGGCTTTTACGATTATTTGAGAAATTTTCTATCATTTTATGGAGGGAAAACGAAATTGGTTGATCACCTTATGATGAAAGATGAAATCCTTTGAACTAAAAGAAAGTTGCAGATAGTGTGATTGGAAGAAAAGTGGCGGCAAATCTTTTCTATCTTTAACTACATGATTTATGCGCTTGATTTGTAAAGGGTGGATATTTTGACCATCTGTATTCTTTCTGGGGTGATCCCTCCCCAAAAATGAAACAAACCAATCAGCAGAAATTAGCAAGTAGGTCATCTAAGCCCTTCCAATTGAACTGCTTTTTGGAGCCTTCGAGAAATACTCTGCTAGGGTCGAAACATCAGGCCATTTACTATCTTTTTGCAATGCCCCTTATTTTTGACCGCGCGAGGGCGCTATAAATAGTATTTTGATCACTTCCGGGGGTACACGCGATTCGCCCTGCACAAATTAATAGGCGTTCTGTCACTTTTGTTGCGCCGTAGTTTCAATTTGCTTTAGAGGTGGATTATAACGGCTCCTTTAAAAGTCTTATTGTCTGTGATGGATTAGATGTCTGTGGTTATAATGTGTTCCAATCTTTAAAAATTGTTTTGGGTATGAATGAATATACCCCCGGAAGTGATTGAGAGCGCCCTCACGCGGTCAAAAATATGGCCCATTGAATTGCTAATCACACCAACCATTTTTGCAGGCGTCTTATGTTTCTAGCGTTCAATTCAATGTATCTTACCTAACCTAATTGCTGCCAGTTATAGTCTGGTTCCTTTTGGTATGAAGGACATTTGTATTAGTTATTGCTATTGCATGACAAGGAGCATGACCATGATAACTTCTGTATGCTTAAAGGCAGTGGACACTATTGGTAATTACTCAAAATAATTATTAGCATAAAACCTTACTTGGTGACGATTAATGGGGAGAGGTTGATGGTATAAAACATTGTGAGAAACGGCTCCCCCTGAAGTGCCATAGTTTTTGAGAAAGAAGTAATTTTCCACGAATTTGATTTCGAGACCTCAGATTTAGAATTTGAGGTCTCGAAATCAAGCATCTGAAAGCACACAATTTCGTGAGACAAGGGTGTTTTTTCTTTCATTATTATCTCGCAACTTCGACGACCAATTGAGCTCAAATTTTCACAGGTTTGTTATTTTATGCATATGTTGAGATACACCAAGTGAGAAGACTAGTGTTTGACAATTACCAATAGTGTCCACTGTCTTTAAGGTAAACCTTGAATAGATGTCAGAATTGCATTGGGAATAATAACATTATTGTGGTTTTTAACAAACACCACTGTGTGATCATCATCACCATCATGTCCCATAGCCTTGCGGATATTGAGCCGACCTCTTGACGATTTGGCTACACTCTTCTCGGTTTTCAGCCAGTCTGGGCCCAAGTTCATGGCTTTTTTTACCGTAAGCAAAGAATCATCGCTTGCGGAAGCAGGGCATTCTGCGCTTACAATGTACGTCAAGCGATTTCACGGGTTAGCAGGGAATTTGGGATTGTGCGCGAGCATACTCAACGTTTCTCACATTCGAGAAAACTGTGTCTAAAAACCTAAAAAGGAATGCAACAGCTGATTTGGGTAGTGTTTACATGCTGAAAATTGTAAGCGATTTTTCACTGTTTTTTCCTGTCTCACACAACGGATTAAGTCAAAATTTTGCACAGGTTTGTTTTTTCATGGATATTGTTGACCACGTAGAGCATGAACACTGTGATTATTAGTTCAACTCTACAAATCCCGTGCAATACCTTTATCTTTTGAAAGGGCAAGGGCACCAAGGCATTTTCTCCTAAGAGCACCCTATGAGGAAATTGCAAATGTCTACTGTATCATTTCAAGGGGGCATAGGCAATCACCTTTGCTGCCTCCGTGAAATATCAGGCCTGCCTTTAAGGCTAGGAATACAGCATTTACAAGTACATGTACTTCATCCACTCTACTAATCCATCCTATTTCAGATGATGGATGCCAAAGCAAAGGGTCACATTGAAGTGACTTCATCCATGTCAACCTCCATCCATAACTCTTAGTTTTATTACTTCAAGTTGTTTGAGTCAATGTCCTGTTCCAATCCATTCTGTATAATTAAGGAGACTGCCCCCCAGGGGATACGAGTGCAGACAGACGGGCTTCGTGTCGCTCCTACTAACCCCCCCCCCCCCTCTCTCTCTATGACCTACCTTTCTATCCACTTGCCTGCCTCCTCCGACCGATTTCTCCTCCACCTAAAAACCAGATAAGATAGATTCTTCAGGTAACAAGAGGAAAGTGTAATACTGCCGTCTCTCGGATAATCTCATAAGAAGTCTAGAGGACACACTAAGACGGTGAAACGCTCATTGTTGGTGCTTCTGAGATAAGCTCTATTGCATGCTCATCCTTAAAAAAAATTAAAACAAGTATTTGTATGAAAGATGGTGATGCGTCAAGAACAATCTTAGCCTAATTTCACTGTTTACTGAGCGGGGGGAAAGAAAAATCACTTCTTATAGTTCTACTTGATGATCATTAGAACAGAATGCTACAATATACAGAACACTGGGCTAGCCTCTCACTTTGCCAAAGTACATACGGACTATGTCACCTCATTTGCAAAAATTGTGACTATGTGCATTCCGTGTTACTTGATGGCAGGCAAGATACAAATCAAGTCATATGAACAATATTACATTACGCATCACAATAACAAAACAAAATCAGAAAAATTGTAAAAGTAATGGTTGAGACAATTTGAAGTACGTCCCCTTTATAATTTAAAGTTGATAACGAAACTGCATTTGATTACTTCCAAAAATAAGAAATGTTATGCTTTATGCAACTGGGCTATGAACATTCTAATGATACCAGAAAGAAGACAAGTCTCAGTTGTGCTCTCCAATAAACATAAGATGTTGCAATTACATGGTTAATACACTAACGATTCTCTGAAGGACCCTGATATGATGCCTTATGAATAATATCACGACTTCCACAGGATTTATTTATTCTTTCAATTTCATTTTCACCAGTGTTAACTCGCCAACAATGTCATAAAAGAAGTAAAATATTGTTTCAATTTTAATTTGTATGTACAGCAAAAAGACAATTGCGTAAAATCCAAAAGACAGAAATAGCACCACAACTTGTAAGCAATACCAACAAAAGAAAAAAATATTATACTAGAGTTGAACTTTCCCTCATTACTCTGTGAATTATTTTTGTTTATATTGCTCCCAACTGATCTTCCCAATGGATCTTCCCAACCTAATGAGAGATAGACAGGGATGGGCAAGGCTCAACATGATTCAGATACTGTTCCTACTTTTTTTTTTTTTTGAACAAAGAAACTTATTTATTTTTAAAAACAAACATATGTTTTACTTGGGTAATCCAACAGTTCATCATGGGCACGCACAAAATCGCTTTAAGACCTAAATTCAATTTCAACCTGGGAAGTGTGCTCTGCATTAATAAGACAACGAATAAATCTACCAGGATAACAAACAATTAAATCATCCATGTAAGAATTCCAGCCATGAATAACTGATAATAAATTGTTTGGAGAGAAGAAGAACAAAACTGACAAAAAGAATTCCGCATCATGGGCAAACCAATATTGTGATGTTTAACTGGTATTCCTAATCAGAAAAAGGTCACTCATTTTTTAACTCCATCTGTTACCCACGGCTGCAAACTGAAAAAGTCAACACATAAATTCCTCTTCAGGAGTTATCCCAGGCAGATGTTGAGGCAGGCCCCCAGGGCTTATGGAAACATTAATGTCAATTAAGAGTCATTAACTGCGGCCTCCAGTCTGTACAGTCTGAGCTGCCGGGACCGGGGGAAGGCACATGGAATGAATTTAGAGAGGTGATTGCCTAGCTCATATTATGAAAACAAACTGTGTGGAATTTCTAATGTAAAGAAACGGCCGATATTAAGATTAGACTTAAGGGTCTATGGCCCTGCGTCTATGATTAACTTTTTCTCTGTCAGATGTTGTCATACAGATTAAAATGATGGTAAAAACTAGAGTAAATTTTGATGGAAAAAAGGAATCACGTAACTTCATTTCCAACCTGTCACAATCAAATGAAAAGAAACCTAATTGACTTTAATTAACTATTGTTTACTCAGGTTTACAAGTCTTATGAATAAACTAAGCGAATATTTTAAGTACTCAAAGAGGCTTACATCATGGAGGTAGATGCTTGCATGTGGGCTATTTTAATGAGCAAAACAAGGAAACCAAAATGGACCCTAAACCTGATTTCTTGCAGACGGCAAACGATAAAATATTCATTCAAGATACCATCATAAGATACCAGCTCTAAGCCAACACCGCTCATAAAAAAGATTTCTTGTATGGTGTCACCGCAAACCTTACTCAATTAGTATTTACTGCCATGCACAGCCTATTAAGTCTTATCATACAATCATAAAATTACCAAAGAAAGGCGGACATCAAATCTTAAACCTCAGATGAGACTTATTGAAAATCCGCGGTTAAAAAAAAAGTGTCAGTAATTTTGAGGGAGACATCCGATAGCCAAGTCAATTACAACTACACGGAGAGCTTATAAATGTCTTTAACCCAGCACAAGACTATACATGTCTATAAACCAGAGCCTCCTCTCGGCTGAGTTCATTCGATCGCCTAATGGAAAATTAATAAGTTATTCAAGTTGAGCCTAGAGAGGGCATTATGTTTTTTCTATATAAGGATCTGGACCTGACCAGACTAGCACGAGGTTGAAATGACTTGCAGCTTGTCTTTTAAAGGCACTGGAAACCTTTGGTAATAGGAGACTTTCCAACGCTAGGTGGCAGCAGACATACCGGGTAAATTTCCATTGTTTACGTAGTTCTGAACATGCGCATAATTCTGGGAACAATAGATTTACCCGGTAAGTCTGCTGCCCTCTATCGTCCCAGAAAGTCTCCCATTGTCAAAGACCTTCTCACTTGGTGTACATGTATCCCAACATACATGTATGCACACAAGATAACAAACCTGTGGAAATTTGGACTCAATAGTCATCAACGGTGCAAGAGGATAATGAAATAAAAAAACAACCTTGTTGAACAAATTTGTGTGCTTTCGGATGCCTAAAAAAGGCTTCAGGTCTGAAGACTTTTATCAGATTCAAAAATTTGAGTGAGAAATTACCTCTTTCTCAAAATCTACGCCACTTCAGAGGGAGTATTTCTTATAATATTTTATACTACCCACAGCTTTCCATTGCTACTTACTGAGTAAGTTTTTATGCCCTTAACTATTTAGAGTAATTCCCAACAGGACCAAGTGCCTTTAAAACAAATTCATCAATACTCCCAGGTTCAGACAATCCTATTGGTTGAAAGATGGTCACATGTTAATATTCATATAGCTTATAAGGACATAGCTAGAGCAATTTTCCTGTGTTGAGCCCCAAGTTTTTGTTTTTCAATCTTAATCAGTCGTTATCAAACTTGGTCATGGAGAGACTCAAAGGAAATGCTTTTGAGCTATCGGGGGCAAAATGTTCTGCTGACCCTGTGAAGGACAAAGTAGACTCAGCGTTTGCCCTGAAGGACTAGCAAGAAAGTGTCATTTCACTAGTCCGTCAGCTTCTTCACAAGTCCATTTTTCATATTAAATAAGGATGCTTTTAACATTGATGTAGCCAGCTGGTCTACTTGGAGAGAATTTTGACTTGATCTCGGGTGTTTCGAGTGGCATTTGGCCAGCAGGCCACAGTTAAAAGGTTGGGGTACTTTTGTATGACACAAAACACAATGTCCACATATTAACATTGAATTTACACGGTTTGAAGATAGTGATGGTCAAAAGTTTCCCTTAGTAAATTACTTGCTGAGAAGCTGTAGTTTTTGAGAAATGAGCAAAAACAATTCACAAAAATAATATTTGTCTCAGTGAGACAAAAATTATTTTAGCATGTAAATCGTGTTTACCAGTAATGGTTATTATATCATAACTGGTAAAAACATTTTAAATGATAACAATTATTTTTGTGACATTGTGTTCCTGATTTCTCAAAAACTACACCACCTCACCAAGTCATATTTTAAGCGAACCTTTCTACTTTCATTTTCTTCAAACTGTGTAAAATGTAAATCTGTGGACGCGTTACAAAAAGTAACAGTAAGGGAGAATGCTAGTAAAGTGTTTTTACTATATTCACTCATTGCAAAGTGTGGACATGTGACGTGTAAAAAATGGTTGTATGGCTTCTGATTGGCACCCTGTACAAAGATATTGACAAAATAGGGAGACCGCCGACATAGGGCTACATAGCTCAGTTGGTGGAGCACTTGCACGTTAATGTGGAGGTCAACGGTTCAAATCCCACACTAGTCAATTTTTCTTTGTTCAGCCCAAAATCACCAGCAAAGGCAACAATCTGAAAGAAGTTATCTTGCAGGGAAGAATCAAAGATAAATTATGAAAGCCAGAAGGACGATAGGCTTTGATGGTTGGATCAGGTGAAGAATTTAACCCACATGCCCCGTCACCCAATAGAAAAACACTTTTAGCTTTCGAGAATGACTATGCTGGGGTCAAAACATCAGGCCACTTACAATTAGTATGCATTTATACCATGTGTTCTTTTGGTGGGTAAGCAGTTTGCAACAGCTATAATATTTTCAAAGCATAATAATACCAAGGAGCACAGCCTGAGATGGATCACATTGATGTTCCATTGTGCAAACCTTGAAACATCATCAGACATGTTTTCATTAACAACAACTTACTCAACTTGCTTGGTCTTGAATTCTAATTAACTATGGTAGCATGTAAATAAACAAACCATAACAAAAACATAATATCATAAAAGATGTATTTTTTTTTTCAAAGGAGCCAGGAGCGAAGGTTTTGATTACATTGTCACAGGTTTTTGTTCCATTCAGTATTTGTATGTTTACACGGCTAACGATCTAAACAGACATTTACGACTTGGTAACTGAACTTTAAAGGCACTGGTCACTATTGGTAATTACTCAAAAACTTACTTGGTAATTAGCAATCCTGTTGATGTATAAAACATTGTGAGAAATGGCTCCCTCTGAATTTGAGAAAGAGGTAATTTATCACTCGCATAGTAAAAAACTTAAGCTGAAACCTTTTATTATGCATCTGAAAGCACACAAAGTAATGCAACAAGCCAGAAGGGTGTTTTATTTTTCTTCTTTAACTTTTTCTTGCAAATTCGATGACTAATTGAGCCCAAAGTTTGTTATTTTATGCATATGTTGGGATACACCCAGTGAGAATACTGGTTTTTGACAATCACCAAAGGTGTCCAGTGAGTCTAAAGACAGACTGCTTGCTATGCACAACCGTGAATTGTGTTTTTAAAGCAACATTACAGAATTGGTTTTGCTAGCAAAAACGTTGCTTGCAGTGTGAACACTTTATGTAATCCACCATATACCGAAACAGAAAAACCTGTAGAAGTTCGAGATCGATCAGCCATCTAAGTCACATTGCATCGATGCCAAATCAAAAATGAATAAAACGCTCACTGAGCGATAAACTCCTAACGCGAAATAAGATTATTTATTTCTCATCAGATATGAAATTTCAGACAAAAATATTTCAAGGGATGTTTTCTACTATCATCACCTTTAGACTGTGTAAGTTTTATGTAAATCTATGATCTTCACGACTTTTGTTTCTTACCAATTCTGTAACGTTCCTTTAATCGTAATGATGAAAAGTAAGATGTGTGACACCATGTAAAAAATCTCCTTTGTGAGCAGTGTTGGCTCTGAGAAGAGCCTGTATGACTGCTCTCCAACACTGAGCACTTTTATACAGGATTCAAAATACCCGTTTAACGAGATGGGTCTTGAACTGTCGATTGAAGATTGAAGCCTCATTCTGTGTTTATTTTTCATTTTTCTTTATTTGTAATAAAAAGTAACAGTCCAAAGGGAAATTATTGTGTCAATGAAATTATTTTCAGTTTGGAAGACTTTATTTAAAAAAATTCCACTCAGGATCTTTAGGGGGGGGGGGGCATTATCAAACGGTGAGATATTTTACAAACAGCTCAAACTCCTTTCTCTTGTCGTTTCATCTCTTCTGTGAAGACATCAAGATGATCTACCTCACAGGGACAGGAAATTAAACACAAACTGACTATCATATAATCTACTCTAACACAACTCAGCCTTGAGGCTTTCTCACAGCTACTCAAATAAAAAATAAATAAAATAAAAAAAACTCTCAAATGTCAGATGTAAGGGAATATGTCAACTCGAGGTCATCTCAGAGCATCAAGCTGCTGTAGAAAAGCAACATCTCTTATAGAGAAATACAGGGAGTCGGGGGGGGGGGGGGGGGGGTTGAAATTAACAGCTGGTAGCAGGAATGTTTGATTAACTGACTGAATGAGTCAATCTTTTAAAATGCCGCAATGGCGCAACGTTGTGTATCAGCCACATGATCTCCTCATTGGGCATGAAATCAAAACAGTCAGTGCTCTGATTAATACGGGGCTGGAGGAGCAGTGAAGACTTTATATCTGTCATCTTTGATATGGAAATTAACATTTTTTGCTTCGTCTCCAAAGTTGTTATGGCTGAATGTGGGGGGGGGGGGTTAGGGGATATTGTTTTAACGCCATGCTGCATTGGATTGTTGTGTGTGAAAGAAGGTCTCTGTCAAACAGTTATTGATTTCTATTTCTTTCGAGCGAAGCAAATGGGAAATTGTTGTAGTGAATAAGTCAATGTCTGCTGTACTTGACTCATAAGATGTGGCAAAAAATAGTAATCCAGAGGCTCTAGTTGAAAACCTACACCTACGCATGGAAATACTTCATCAGGGTCCACACTTTCCTTATATTCTCCTAAGCCCCTTGCATGAAACGGAATGCACTAGCCTGCTTAAAACTCATTTGTTTGGCATTGCTTGACTGACCCTATATTTATTTTTACTTACTTGTCTTTTGTTAAAATTATAGAGTGAAAATCTTTAAAAAGCTCTTAACTACATTCTCTTTACACTTTGATAGTCTAAGTAGCTTGTAAACTTTACTTACTTTATTTTTCAATTTTTTTTTCAGGCACCTTAGAATATGTTAGGTCACAGATAGTTGATGCTTGACAAATTTTGTAATATTATGCATAGCAGAAAACAATCTTCTTCTTCTTGGTAAAGTTTTCCCCAAACAAGGCTGAAAGCCACTCTTGGGAATGGGCTATGTACTTAAAGAAGAAAAAATTGAAGATGAAAATAATTCAGGGGAGCTTAAGGTAGGAATTGATATTCCCTCTTAAAACAGTCTAGATTGTAGGATGGAGGGAAACATGCACCAGGCAAGGAGTTCAAAAGAGATGCAGTACGTGGAATGAAGCTGATGGGATCACTCTGCTTTACATCTCACCAAAGCAAAATTGTGTACAGTATCTTATTTGTAGTGGTGCAATACACTTTTGTCAACAATTAATACTGACATCTTTGAAAGCAGTTCTTACTTGAATGCAACATTTTCTCTGAACAAAACGTAAATCCAAGCCATTTGACCCAAGAGGGCGTTGTCCTATCTTTGGAGGACACCTAGCCAGCCCCCCCCCCCCCTTGCTAGAACATTCTGTTGACTAGAAATACAAACTGAGACTGTCTCAGAAAGGGAGAGCATTGCGCGATGAAAAAAAAAACAGGACAGATAACTTTCAGTCAAGTCTAAATACAGAATCAGAATGTCAGAATGGGACGGTTCTTTAAAAAAAAGGTTCTAATTCTAATTCTAAACATCTACCTAGGCCCTTTGATCCAAGTCTACAACATTATGTTGACAGAAAACACATGACAGTATACAAGAAAGGAAGAGCATTGCGTAGTGAAATGAGATATAACACAGCACAGATATCTTTCAGTCAAGTCTAAATACAGAATCTATGTTAGAATGGGATGGTTCCAAACATCTAGCTAGGCCCTTCGACCCGAGTCTACAACATTATGTTGACAAGAAAGGAAGAGCATTGCGTAGTGAAATGAGATATAACACAGCACAGATAGTCTTTCAGTCAGGTCTTAAAACAGAATCTATGTTAAGCTGAGATGGTTCAAAACGTACACCTGGGCACTTGGGGGTGTTAATCTAGCTTTGGAAGATACCTACCCCCCCCCCCCCCCCCCCCTGCTACAACAGAAAATACACACTTAAATGACTACAAAAAAGGAAAAGCATTGCGCAGTGAAATGAGATGTAACCCATCACAGATATCTTTCAGTCGGGTCAAAATACAGAGTCTACGTTAGAATGAGATGATCCAAAATGTAAACCTATGCCCTTTGACCCAAGGATGTAATCCTAGCCTAGGAAGACACCTAGCCAACCACCCCCCCCCCTCCATGCTACAACACTGAGACTGTCTACAAGAAAGGAAGAGCCCCCCCCCCCATCCCGAAGACTACACACACACAACATTGAGTTGTCTGCCTCTGACTGCAGATTACAGTAATAATGTAGAAATGCCTGGAGCACTCAATCAATGAGCTAGAGTGTTGGCACTTAGATAAACTCCATTATTATTATTATCAAGCTATTAGATTCGGGCCCGCGCATCTTTTTCCGGTGAATTAAACAACGAATTAGGCAGGAAATCATCTCACCAGATAGGAGAGCCACAGACCCGTCTCTTTGTGCTGGATCAACACGGTGGAGTCGCCAAATTTGATTTCTGCCATCCCCATTCCGTGTTCTTGCTTGCTGTCCCAGTGAAGGGTGTCGTCCTGTTGGGAGAGATAGAGATGGGAATTGCATTTTATTGATGTCAATAATAATAGTAATAAGGAATGGTATAAATAATTTTATAGATATATGGGTAAAACCAGAATGAATATTCACAAGTAGCGCACATATCCGTCATTCACTGACGCTCACTGACGCTCCTGGCACTGTAACTTAGCTTCACTCACTGACGCTCCTGGCGCTGTAACTTAGATTATTCGTGCAAGGTATGTGGGACTACGTTTGAATTATGAGATCTTCTCCTTTAACATAGCACCATGTAATATTTTACAAGGTGCTGTGGCACAATTTGCTGCCAATCAAACCAGGAACACCGAGGCGAACTCCTCCTCTTTTCGATAACTGCTATAGGTTCTTTAACGTACATTACACAACTTTGCTTCTTTTTGAGCCGCGCTGAAATAAGTGAAATGTGAAATAATTAAAAGAGTTCGACTTAAAGCGTATAACTAAACACATGCTTGTATTACAGTGTGATTATTGGTACATTATGACCTTGAGTTAAGAAAAATTAAAATAAAAAACTAGGCCAGTCAATGCTTACAAATGTACACCAGTAAAGGTAAAAATTATGAAAAGCTTCCCTCAATTGAAACATTTCTTAATGGGAGCAATAATGTAATAATGGGGTAATAAAGGGGTAATAATGTCAGAAGCGCTTTGAGACACTCAAGCGTAAAAAGCGGGTTATTATTAAATATTATAATTATTATTGTTAAAGCTTCAACCATGAAACATGCTGGAAGTTTAAGAAAAATGTAAACAGTTAATTCTACAGTGATTAAAACAACTAGTGTAACTGGAAATAACATCCTTCAATTCATGACAAAACAAAAAGTTTCTGTTTTTGAAAATAAAATTATCACTTTCCAGACAGACTAAAATAAAACCTCATCAACCATGTATTAACTAGATTATTCTTGGTAAAGAGAAGATAATTCGAAATTATCAATTGAATCTATGTCCCATAAGGATTCGTCATACAGGCAGGAAACAATTAGAACGTTAATAATGTTTTCATATCCAATAAAAATGCTCATAAATGTCAAACGAACAAATATGGATCCTTCCTGCGGCAATAAATAATATACTACTGATGATCAGATTAATCTGTTTTCTTGTATCAAATCAAATTCAAAATCACAAGTTAAATAATTAAAAAAAAGACCATCAAAAACAAATGAACAGAAACCTAACTTCAAAGGTCAATTTGAATAAAAGTGGAAGTGAAGAGGATTTCACTGCTTTAAAATTAATAACAGTTCAACAGCCTCACTTCCCTATTCACAGAGAGTCTTGTTCGTAGTTTAATATCAAGTATACATTCGCCCGAGGCACTTATGATTTTTGAGAACCTTTGAAGGGCATTTCCAATTCATAGAACAGGTGTCGCTATCAACAGTAAGTCCTATTCATTTCCTGCTTTGTTTCATAACAATTATTCTGGGGCCACTTTCATGAAACCTGTAAGCAAAAAAATTTGATTGCATGAAATTTCTTCCTTAATAAAAACAGGATTACCAACCAAATTTCCAATTGTTGCACATTGCTTGTTAGTGGTATTCAGCTGTTGCTTGCTTATCCTGAAAATCACATGGAAATTTGGTTGGTAATCCTGTTTTTATCAAGGAAGAAATTTCATGCTACGTGTAAGCAAATTTTTGTGCTTTCAGGCTGTATGAAATTGGGCCCTGATTGTGAAGCAAAGGAAACTCAGAAAAGCGAACTTAATCACTGCACTATACCAAGAATCCCCATGGAGAGAAGACAAGGAGGGAAGTTTCAGTTTTAGATGAGGGAGGAAAACCCCATCTATAATTCCAGGAAAACCCACGCAATCTGGTAGGGATTGAAAAACCCAATCCACATAATGCCCCTAGTGGGATTCAAACCAGGGTCCTAGTGGTGGAAGTCAAGTATTAAAAGATACCCCTACGCTAATCCTACCATCAGGGTTGAGAGCCGTGATTAAATCTCCATCATCACCAAGAGAACAAAAGGTCCACCATTTCCACAACAAGACCCCCACTTATCCTCAAATAATTAGAGGAGGGATGGAGGGAGGGGGTAAGGGGGACTTTAATCCTAAGATATTAACCCTCAAGAGAACACAGCCAGTGTGTCATGGCTGAGCAGTCTAGTATACTGGACCCAAGCTCTGGTGTTGTCAGCAGCAGAGTAAGGGTTCGATTCCCGGTCATGACACTTGTGCCCTTGAGCAAGGCACTTTTATAAACCAAAATTGCTTAGTAAAAATGTGAGAGGGTAAAGTATCCTGCTCTACCAGCCAGACTCCTAGTGGATGATACCCAAGCCTACATCTTTATGGACCGTGAATGATGGGGGTTACCCTGTTTCAGCCAAGGAGTGCATCATGTAGGAGACGATGTGCCCCTGATTACAATGTGCCCTTGGGACACTCTTGATTTAAGTCGATAGCCTAACATAGCATAGCCCTCACCTTGAAGTGGTCATCCGTCCTTGTGACGTTAGGTTTTTTTAAATTTTATTATTGGTTTATTAAAATACATTCAAACTCCGCAGCTACAAGCTGAATCGAGTTTAAAATACAGAGATTCATAAAAAAAAATGAAATTTTTAAAATTACAAAAAACCATAAAGAGATACAATTTGAGGTGATATCTCATAAAACGATTATTTATTAATTTTTTCAATAAAAAGTGGCCGATCACAACATACTCACTCGGTCGCCCACAGGCAGGCTTAATCAGCAGGGCAATCAGAATGGCTACAACATTTGACTTACGTCCACTCCACCAAAAAGATCATGGAAAAGGTCACAATTTTGGTATCATTCCTAACACTGAAAAAAGGTCCTGCTCAAAAGAATATTTTCAGATATTTGTACTTTGAGGTGAAAAAAAGACAAATCTAGTAGAATGGCCTTTACATCCTCCAAAACTTGAATCTGAGAAGCATTACTGACAATAACATTTCTCAGATTGTGTTGAATGGACATTCTTCTTGAATGGACATACCTGTAACCGCCTCAGATTTTCGGCAATATCTGAGATAAATAAAAAAACTGTCATTTTTTGTTTAGTTTCATGGTACATATCTACAACTATGTATACAGTTGAAACAAACAGTGGGTTCAAATTACCAAATGACACAATCCCTTTAACAACGGTCAACCGGCATTGAAAAAAATGCAACTAAAAGTAAGTACCTTTGATTGTCGAAGGCAGAAGACTGTAGAGGTAAGATCTACTGTTTTTCTTGGAACTATGCATACTTCACTGTCTCCAGGGCTTGACACTGCAAGATATTTTCCTGAAAAAGCAATGTTAAAAAATATTAATTGGTTTTTACCCATACGCCGATGTCTGTTAGCACTGTATACTCAGTACTTTCCCCGAGTCCTGTGAAAAAAATATCACAGGCATGTTACTCGGGCGGGATTCGAACCCACGACCCTTGCAATTCTAGAGCAGTGTCTTATCCAACTAGACTACCGAGATTGCCCGGTAGCTAGAAAAGTAGCTGTTCAAAAAGTTACATTTACACTAGGAACTTACTTCAGGATTAAGACTAGTTGGGTTTGTATATTATAACTAAATCTTGAAAAACCTAAATATGAAAAATGCTTCAAAGAATTTACTTCAGTGATTTGAGCAGTTTTGGGGATGTTTCAATTTTTCTTTTTTTTGTGATGAGGGGTAAGTCAATCAGTGAGAAATGCTTAAAACTAATTTAACTTTGATTATCATTTTATGACTGACTACCCCTTTAGGTAGTATTTTTCCTTCAAGGTTTTTTTTTTTTTATTAATAATTGTACGCAATATTAAATGTAAATGTCAAACTGATGTTAGTTTGTTTTCAATGCATTCCATAATTTGTAATATACATGTAATCATTAATATGAAAATGGTTTCATTAGGTAAACCATTAAGTTAACCGGCAATATAATCTGGATCTTTTACAAACTGTGCAAAAAAATTATATCTTGTTTGCGGTGACACCCTGTGCATATCTTTTTGCTGTAGTAGGCTATAAAATTATTATAGATTATGTAAATAAAAAAAACCTTCAAAATCTGCTGAGCCATAACAGGGTACCAGCCAAAATGATAACTAACATGTATTGCTTTAAATTAGCTCACCCACCTATTTCTATTTTCTATTACTACCTATTTTTTATTTTTTATTTTTGGTGATCTAGTTGGTAGGCAAGGTAATGTTTCAAATCCCAGCTGATGTGTGTTAGCACTGTTTACTCTGTGCTTTCCAGAGTCCTATGAAAAAACTCAAAGGCATTTTTACTTAGGTGGGATTTGAATCCATGACCCTTGCAATTCTAGAGTAGTGTCTTACCAACTAGACCACCAAGATTCCCTGGTAGCTAGAGTCAGTTCGAATTCCTATGTTTTAGCAGCGGGTACCGCAACAATTTTAGAGAAGATAAATTTGTATCAGAGATATCTGCTTAGACGCTTTATAACATTTGAGCTCTGAATCACTTTTCGTTTCTTCTTCTTTTTCATCTGCATATTTTTCCTTTTTCTATTTTCTTCAGCAGACCTGGACTGATATTGATCCGATCGAATTAGTCCTCGAGGACATCTTGAATATAAAGAATGCCATCTTACCTGATGTAAGATGTCTTATCCTGCAGTCCTGATCCCATGACACATAACTACCATTCCACCTACGTGTACATCGTAAAAAGAAGGTCAGTTTTAGTTTAATGACATAATGCAAAGTTTGAGTGTCTGTCCGCCTGCGCTTTCTGCATGTCCGCCCCTGCGCTTGTTGTTTTTCTTTTTATCTAAATTGATTGTGAGGCTTAACAGCATATGAAATCAAGTTCTGACTGTAAATTGGAGTTGGGGGCATGGGAAAACATACAATGCTTTCATTCTAACAAATCTGCAAAACTTTTTTTGCTTTCTCTATCACCTGCACTTTAAGCATGTCCCCCTGCGATTCTTCAAATTTTTTTTTTTTTTCATCTTGAGCTAAATTGATCATGAAACTTGACAGCATCTGAAATCAAGTTTTGTCTGTAAATTGGAGTTCAGGGCAAAGGAAAACATCTAATGCTTTCATCAAAATGGTTGTTAATTTCATCTAATTCAATTCACTTTATTTCCAATCCATACACAATCGAACATAGAAACATAGAAATAACGACTTAAGGCAAAGAATAAAATAACACAAATTATTTAAATAAAAACAAGTTAATCACTGTGTACTGTTCGGATAGAAACACAATTGGTTTTGTTCCTACTTTTTGGTGACTAGTTCAGTCCTCCAGAGTGATCTTGCATATGAAGCCACGGCACCAGTCTCATATGACACCTCGCTACAGTCAAAAATATTCATTAAACAAAATATATTACTGAAGATGAAGACCAACTAGACTCAATTTCATAAAGCTTCTTAAGCACAAACTATTGCTTAACAATAGCAGGTTACCAGTCACACTATGTGACATGTTTGGGGCTGCAACCTTATTACGGTTAGCATAATTCTTTTATGCTTAGCTAAAGGAACTGGGCCCTCTGGTCCATGTGTCGTTAAACTACTATATACTTTTAAGTATAAAATGCTAACAAATTTATTTTCTAAGCTAAAGTTAAATGCAATGGACACTATTGGTAAATACTCAAAAGAATTGTTGGCATAAAACCTTACTTGGCAACAAGTAATGGGGAGAGGTTGATAATATAAATCATTGTGAGAAACAGCTCTCTCTCTAAAGTAACACAGTTTTCGAGAAAGAAGTAATTTTCTACGAATTTGATTTTGAGACCTCAGATCTAGAATTTGAGGTCTCAAAATCAAGCATCTAAAAGCACACAACTTTGTGTGACAAGGGTATTTTTTCTATCATTATTATCTTGCAACTTTGACCACCAATTGAGCTCAAATTTTCACGGGTTTGTTATTTTATGCGTGTGTTGAGATACACCAAGTGAGAAGAATAGTCTTTGACAATTACCAATAGTATCCTGAGTCTTTAATAGATAACTTAATAGCAAGCAATGTCAAATATTTTTAGCAATATTTTTCAGATCCAATCCATGTAGCTTGCTTGACAAACATAAGCAACAAATATTGGTGAGCAAATCGAAGCTTGAGCTCCCAGAGCAGGAACAAAATGTTGCAGGACCCACTGCTAATTTTCAAGATTATGACACTGGCCTCTTGTCAATGGGCTCGCTTGACGCGTGGTGGTCTTGTGGGAAGACCCCAAGAATGGCAGTGGGTGTGGGTCCGATTCCCATCCGCGTAGTCTGTGGTACATATTTACAGTGCGTATCACATGTTGGTGTGGTGCAAAAACCAACATATAAGTACAATATATGACTAAAATCTTAAACTGTACATGTACTTTTACTTTGTAAGTTATTTTAAGGTATCCAATGAAATGATTTTTGAAATGTGTATTTTTTTGTCAAAACACTAGAAGCTTGGATCTTAATCCCTTTGGGATACAGTAACAAAAGTTACCTTTTAAATGAAAACTTCACAAGTGACTAAGATTAAATGTGTGAAAAGACTACATTAGGGGGAGATGGAGGGTTCATGCGTAACCGTGGTAACTAACCTGACACTGTCATCTTCTTTACATCCAGATTGGGGCACACTCAGAAACTCGTCCAAGTGTCCATGAGAGAATCTTACCACATCCATGCCGTTCAAGAAACCTGTACAAGACAAAGACCAAGAAACAGCACCTTGTAAACCATTACATGTTGCTAAGGGTTAGGTCTTATATCTCAAACTTTGTCCCACTCCTTGCAGTAATAATACCTGGCGCATTGTATCCTTTGGCAAAAGGCGAGTTATAAATACTGTTATCAATATTATTAATATTATTTTAATAGATGGAAATTTGCATCAGGAATAAAGAATATTAATTTTGATCGATGTGTGTAAGCACAATATACTCAGTACTTTCCCGAGCTCTGTGAAAAAAAATCAATTGACATATTACTCAGGTTTTTTCTCAGAGCTCGGGAGTAAACATTGCTAACTTATATCGGTGTATATGGGTAAAACCAAAATAAATATTCAAGTACATAGTGTTCAGTGCATAATACTCAAGACATCGGTATACATGTATGGGTTCGAATCCCGGTCATGACACTAGTGTCCCCGAGCAAGACACTTAACTATAATTGCTCCCCTTCACCCAGTGGAAATATGGGTACCTGTAAGGGCAGAGATATTACTTGTGATTGATTTAGCTTACTGCCCTATTGGCAGCAGAGGTTGTCCCCCAGCAAGCTAAGATTAAGTAATGGAATAAATTGCCCAGTGACTAATGTGGGAGTGCAATTAGCACCACTGAGTTATGGATTGAGCGCTATATAAAAACACTATTAATTAATATGTTTTAACTCATTTTTATTTTGTTTATTCAATTTTTTTGGGGGGGAAAAATGGGATTAGCTGTTGCAAACTGCTTACCAACTAAACAAAGAACATGGTATAAATGTAAACGAATAGTTAGTGGCCTGAGGTTTCCTTTCTGGAGAAGACTTTATCCTTTAGAGGTTGAAGCAAGGCCACAATATCTCATTTTGTTTGCAATTTATATTTTTAGCTATTTTATATTTATTTATTTGGTTTGTTTATCCTATGACAGTCTTGTATTGCTTTCATGCATTTTTTTTAAACGTATATGGCAACTCTGTACATTATGTCCTCCAATTTTATTTAATCTAAGTACATTTGAGCTTTTTCACTGCACTGTATGATAGTACTAAACCATTATGAATGAATGAATGAATAAGCATTGCCTTCAAATCTCTCCAAATGTTGCTGGTTGGAATTGCTCCTTATCCTTTTCAACATTTGTCCGTGAACTTAAACACCATATGACGTGACCCGCTACGTGAAAATGAGTCAGATGTCGCCCAATGCATTATTAAGTAATGGACAGTTTATGTGGAGAAAAAAAAAATAAAAATAAGATCTATATTTGCATGGTCAACCTTAGGAACACTTACTTTTAGGCAATAAAGCTATGAATACAACAATTTTGTGATCATACTTATCTAATTTGTATCCTTTTGTGCGCAATGGTAGTTTAAAACATCACTTTACTTGTAATTCGTTTTTCAGAAAAAATGATGTATTGGCTAACTTCAAACGGAAGTAACTCAGCAACGCGATACACCCCCAAGCTTAGACATATACCAAAATACAGCCATGCATATAACTCAATCCTTGAAATTGTCAACATCTGACTCATTTTCACGTAGCGGGTAAAGTGTGTTCCAATAAGTGATAGTGATTAAAAACATGAATTTGCTTCTGAAAATACAACCAGCAGAACAGTTATCAGCCATTTTGTGGAGTAAAATATTTGGTTGTACAGAAACAGCAGACCACGTTCTATCATGAAATGACACAAAAACACACAATTTCAAGGGATTATATTCTCCTTTTAAAATACCCTTCCAACTATATGGTGGCAGTTAAACAGAATCAAATGGTCACAAAAGGGTCTAGCAGAAAAATATTGCTTAGAAATTTTATCCTATGCCCAAAAAACACAATACCAGTCACAGACTAGCTGGTAACCTTATTCTTCTTGTGCTTTTAGCTACTTTTTGTGCTGAAGCAGTTCTAGAAAACTTGGCCCAGGTCCCTGAAATGGTAAATTATGAGGTATCTTTGAAATCCATCAAATCATTATTACTCAGATAACTTGGGCACATTATGTTCAAAAAGCACTTAAGGCAGATTAGACCCAGCTAGAAAAGCACTTTACTTCTCGGAGCCCTTCTCAGAGCCCAGTGCACTGATGGCCAGAAGTTAGCTATTCTTAGTGCAAGTCCTCAGTTCTTGTCTGATTCAACACAGGGCAAGTGCACACTCCAAAACAAAAGCTATCTTGCAATTCGGCACTTTGATCAAGAGGGGAAAAAGGACAGTATGCTTTCCCATCAGCATCAATATCATATTTTTGAAGTGGATCTCAAAAAGGATTATTTGGATGAAAGAAAATGAGATTGTCCACTCCTCTATCGGGAGTTAGAAAGCATTCTGGAGCAATATCTCCCAGGCTGTGTGGGGGATTTCACTTATCAGGTAGACCTTGAATTTTAAAATTATAGAAAAGAACACTGTTGAACTTCAGCGTTCTCCAGCTTTCACAAACATTGATTGTGATCGCTTGAATTGCTCTCAAATCAGTCTGAAACACGGTCGGCCAAATCCGTCTTGATGGAAACAGAGCATTATTTCAGGCATATCTTAATGCTTCTAACCCTGCTAATGTACCACCGCGTATCTTCACCAAATTCCAGGTGGCACACTTGCGTCAAAACCTACTAATACCTTGAAAAGGTTTCACATTTTTGCAATCTACAGTCAAGATCTGGATATCAATTCCTACCTTAAGTTCCCCCGTAGCTAGTTTTTATCTTAATTTGTTTCTGCTTCTAACCCTTTGGGTAAACTTGCTTTAAAAAAATAATAAATAAGGAGATGTCACAACAAATTACATCCCAGTTAAGCAAAAGTAGGAAACATTAAACAGAAGAACTTATCAAAATAAATTAGATAGATTTTAGACTTGAACTTGTCTCCTCTGGCTTTAATCTAAAAACTTACTTTAAAGGCAAAGTATACCGTTGGTTTTTGGGACCATTCAATTGTTTTAATTCTATATAACATGCAAATATATCTAACTGAAACTAACCTGCAAACAATAATTTTAAAAATTAGGTGGTAGCGTTTTTGAAATATCTCCAAAAATCTGGAGCGGCTGTGTCCAGGCAGGAAGAATAATCCGCAATTAGAATAACCTTTGAGAAACGTTTCATGAAGAAGCGTATCTGACATTGGTATGCTTTTAAACCTCTTTCTCTATAGCCACACTCCTTTCAAGGGAATGGTTTCTCACAATCTTATGCATTTTCAACAGCTGCAGTGCTACACACCAAGTAAGTGGAGTAATTACCAAAACGGTACACCCTGCCTTTAAGGTGAATCAACGCTAACCCCCAACCATACAAGAGCAAATATATGTATCTCAGAACAATCCCAAAGGATTCAGCCTAATTGTTGGCTGTGTAAAGCCGCAGGATGGAATCCGTCAAAAAATCGACATTATGGTGAAGAAGAGAAAAAAACAAGTCACTCACAACTCTATGTGGGGGTGGGGGGGATTTTACATGGCTGAGAAATTAATTTAGTATTTCAGGCAAATTGATTTGTGAATGTAATGGGTGGGTTAGGGACAATCTTACCCATGGCTTTGGTCTTGACACTTCCCGAGCTGATAGGCGCCACAGTCCATAAGGTCTGCTGGAACGACGCCTGCACCCTCGCTGGCTGCTGTTTCTTCTCTGGTGACAGATGCTGCAGGAGGAAGTTCAGGAAAACTGTTTGTCACAATATCAAACTTGGGGTGGGGGTGGGGGTGGTGAGAAGGGGTGGTGGTGGTGATGGTGGTGGTGGGGGGGGAACCCTCAATAATTGCTTTCTGTTTTTTTACCCTCAGCCAGTGAATGGACCACCAAGTCAAGAACAACCAGACTTAAAATTCAGTAATTTTTCCGTAATCATTTTCTATGCAATGTCGGACTCTGAGCATAAGTGTGTAATGACTAAGAATCTCCATCCGAATGGGATGGGAGGTCAAAAGTGCATCTCACAGGATCCTGCAAGGCACTCAAGGTTGATTGGCTATTTTATGCATATGTTGGGATACAGTTATGCACAAAGTGTGGACACTGGTATTTGACAATTACCAAAAGTATACCATGCATCTAATGCTTTGCAAACCAGAGACCAATCTCCCCCTCGGGAATAAGGTTGCTATATTGTCATTGCGCCATATTTTTTACCACGTGAGGCCGCTCTCAATAGTGCTTTTTTCACTTACGGGGGTATACTTGATACGTCCTGCACAGTTTTAATCGGCGTTCTGTCACTTTTGTTGCTCCGTAATTTTAAGTTGTTTTAGAGGCATATTGCTTTAGATGGATTTTATGTCTGTGGTGGTAATGTGTTCCAGTCTTTAACAACTGTTTTTGGTACTAATGGAGATACTCTTGGAAGTGATACAAATATGTTTGAGAGCGCCCTCACACGGTATAAAATACGGCGCATTTGTGCACTAGACAAACTTACCAGATATCGCTCCGATGACACACTGACCAGGATGAGGTCATCTCCCACTCTGACCTTCTCGCCCTCTGACCTCTGTTTTGAAGCTGGGTAGATAGTCCACCAACATGTCTCTCCTGAAAGATGAATATAAAAACATAATCTATGGTTAGAAACGCACACAACATTAATAAGTTTTGTATTTTTTCAAATTAGGAACTTAAATAAAAAGATATAATTCCATCAAGATCAAAGCACTTGTTATGATACAATCTCTGAGCAAGATAAATATATATAAATATGAATAAATATGAATATATATTCGAACAGCTAAAAATAAATATTGGAAAAGAAATGTTTCCAAATTTGTCTTATAAAAACGTCCAATGCTTTTGCAGAACGGAGTGTAGGTGGGAGATTGTCCACAATTTTGGTGCAACAAATGAAAACTGTCTTAGGACAATGTTGTGTTCCGCAAGCAGGGTCTACTGATGAGCATAGACCAACCCTTAGCAACTAAAAATTATTACAACAAAATTAAATATTAGTAATAATTTGTGGATGAATTGATGATACTGTCGGCAGCGTTCTTGTGTTTAATAGATGAAATATAATATCAAGTCAAATTCCCAATCCACATGTATCCTTCATCCCTATAAATTAATAATCATAATTTTAATAAGTATACATGTACAAAATCAAATCAAATATTCAAGAATCTATGTACACTTGTTATCGCCACATGCATAAAATGCATACATGAAGATGGCATGTACACAATTGCATACGGTATGTCCCTTGTCAGTACTTAAAATGCAGGATTTTATGCATAGTTTTGAATCTGAAGTGGAGAGTACATGTAGTAGGCTTTAACACTGAGGTCAATATGTCAGCAACAACTTTGACAGTTGTACACACCCGAGACTACCTCATGACTGTTCGTACTTTGTTTTCTCTTTCTACTGCCTGCCATCTGTTTATAACCTAGATGACTACCCTTTTTTACTGATTTTCCATTGCAGATATATATGTTTTAGAGAGTTTTGTCTTTTTCGTACAAATAATTTGTAACTTTTATGTGAAATTGCAAAATAAATAATAATAATAAAATTTAAATCAATTCTTTCAATCTCCAATACAGGAATGGAAAACCTCCAACTTCTGTGCATTAAACGTCAGCAGTTTTCTAAATGAGCTTTTTACTAACGACCTGGCTAATTTGCTTGGCCTTGGGAACAAAGTGACCTTTGATTATGCTTCATGTAATTCAATGGGTCTAATGGTATCATCAAATTTTAAGTCGAGGCAGTCATGGATGAACATCTAGTTAAACACAGGTACAAACCAGGTGGTTTTAAAACCTCAGCCCATTTTCAGAGAGCTGCTTAAAGGGAAGGTACACGTTTGGCAATTACTCAAAACAAATATTAACTTAAAAACTGACTTGGTTACGAGCATTGGAGAGCTGTTGATAGTATAAAACATTGTGAGAAATGGCTCCCTCTAAATTAGCATAGATTTTGAGAAAGCTGTAATTTCTCACTAAAATAAAAAAGACATCGAGCTTTTAAGTCTTTTATTACTATCTGAAAGCACACAAATTCGTCCAACAGGGGTATTTTTTCTCTCATCATTGTCTTGCAACTTCGACGACCAATTTAGCTCAAATTTTCACAGGCTTGTTATTGTATGCTTATGTTGGGAAATACCACGCGAGAAGACTGGACTTTGACAACTACCAAACTTGTACCTTTCCTTTAAGCAAAAAATATTGTTAAGACATATGTATATAATAATAATTTCTTGTTTAATGTCCTTTTCCATGTTAACTTCTACTTGATGTAATTTTTTTTTAAACAAATATTATGATGTTGACATGTGCAATTCAGTTTTTAACTGCGAGACATGTTTTAATAAACCATTTTTGAATTGAATTGAATTGAATTGAATTGAAAAGACCTTCTTTTTTTTCTCAGCAGAATTTATCAGGATACCAGTCACAGTTTGTACAAGTGACATAGCTGTTTGGCTTGCACCTTATTCTGGTAAGTACAATTGAGCTGTGCTTAGCTACTAGTACTAGTACTTTTTTGCATACTTAACCAGCTCTATTAAATTGGGGCCCAGTTGGTTTATATGCAATTAAACAATAGTTAACCTAGTTGAACACAGTTGAACACTGTTGGTTTTGTGTGGAAATTGGACACTATCCATTTAAACAAGTTGACAACAGTTAACTGGGTTCAACTGGAGCTTTTACAATCCTCAAATGCATGACATCATAAAATCGATAAACATTTACATGAATGCTGTTGATTAAATGTGATATGCATCGTCGTTGTCTTTTTTTTTTTTTTTTTTTCGCTTTCAATCATGGTTCAGAATTCGAGAATCCAATTACAACCGACGTAATTAGAAGAAAGGTTCTGGTTTATCAGGAGGGACCCATTCATCTGAAGATGCGGCAAATTACCATCCTCTCCAGAGTGCTAGAAGTGAGAACTGTACTTTGTTGCCTCATTGGCGAGACATTAGGCTATATACTTGTTGTACATCGTCCTTGGACATCGCGACGTGTTTCGTTTCCTGACACTTTACAATGTGCCCTTGAGGGGTTTCCAATTCTCATTAGACCACCGGATACTTGCAGTGACAGTGTGACTACGCGTGTAAGGATGAGATCTAATAATGAGTCTGCTGAGGGGTCGCTCATTTTGTATTTGTAGTTTCGAACTCCGTTCTTTGCCATCAGCTTTCTGCATATGCTTCCAATCAATAAGAAAGTCACATTTTGTAGTCTGCATATTTGTTACATTTTACCCTGATATCCATGACAACCAGATAGCCTCTATTAAATCGTTGCGATACCCGCTGCCAACACATAGGATTCCAACAGCCTCTAGCCACCGGGCTAGCCAGGTGGTTCAGTAGTAAGACACCTGCTCCAGCTTTGCAAAGTTCGGGGGTTCTAATCCCACCTAAGTGATTTGCCTGTGGGGATTTTTTTTTCACAGAGCTCTAGAAAGTACTGGGTATACTACTTAATACACATCGATGTGAGGGTAAAACAAATTATGTTCTTGAACCCGATGCAAAATTAACATTAGATAAGACTTACAAAGGCACAAAATAAACTTAATCTTTCACATTTATACCACGACCTTTCTTAGATTATAGACAAGCTTTACCACTGCTATTTCACCCCAAAAGCCACAGATATTTTTGAGGTATCACCTAAATTACTTCACACATAAAGCCATAGATACCATGAAAAGAAAGTCATACATTTTGAACCAGAATAAAAAAAACACCAAACCAGGATTTGTCCACCTTGATTGACCTCTGCTCTGAATTCCTTCTGCTCGGTGTGTTACCTTACAAATTTCACAAACTCAACAACACTTCGGTTGCTCATTCCAAAGAACAAAATACCTGCATGACAAAAGCCTTTAGCTTGCCTTGGAAAACATAATAGCCTTGAACACCAAGTACCCTAAGCAACAGGACTGACCTGGTTGACAGCACAATTTTGTTACTCTTCAGGTGCAAATATTTCCCCCTCAAAAAATACACCAATTGTTATCTGGAAAAGTTGTCACTTTCCTTGTTGATGATGTGGTGTAAACGTTTTTCCTTTCAGGGGTCAAATGGGGGGGTTGGTTGTACCATGGAATTGCCAACAATGCCAGAAACAATGGGGCGAACCCCTTCTCTTAACGAAAAGTGCACTAGGTTCTTTTACGTGCAGTACACTAAACACAAGACCTCTGGCCTCATCAACCCATCAAAAGGACATTGCAATAATGATTAAGTGTCTTGCTCAAGAACACTAGTGTCAAGACCAAAACCTGAACCCAAACTGAGCTGCTGATCAGAAACATCAGAGCTGAAGACTGTTGCGCTTGACCGCTCAACCTCGAAACGCAACTCAATTGACCTTGACCGACAGGCCTGACACTTCATGAGGGCAATGAAGGCGATTGCCTCCATACCTCCTGGTCAATGCCTTCGTGCGTTTTAAGTACTCCGGTAGAAATGTACAATTTTTCTCATTGGGTGCCCTTTACCAAGGAGAAAATGCCTTTGTGCCCTTGCCCTTTTCAAAAATGAAGCATTAATTTTGGCATCAGGAGATTAACTCGTTAGTAATTTAGTTTACTTTTTTAAATCCATCAGGGGTGTCACTTTTTTTGTTCTCTCTCCTAATTGTATGACTGTTTTTGTTTTCTTTACTGTTCTTATTGTCTGTACTTACCTGTGAAATTAATTAATTAATTAATTAATTAATTAATGACCAGCCCTCCATTGCTAGTTACCAAGTCATTTGTTAAGTTAATATTTGTTTTGAGTAATAACCAAACTTGTACCTTCCCTTTAAGCTGTTAACCGGTAAGCACATTTTTTGTGCTTACTTCAGTGTAAGCATAAAAGTATTTCACCATAACTTCTCAAGTTAGCAGAAAATTTCTAAGCGCACATGCACACTCACCATGGATTTGCTTTGCTACATGTACATTACTCATGTGCTAACTGCAGGTTATAGCCAGCAATAACCCAAACTTACGGTAAACAGTTTTATGAAATCTGCTAATAAGGGCTGACCATATGCACAAAATGGCTGCTTACAATGTTTTATGCAATGGGGCCCACATAACTCCCTGTCCGAATTGGCGGCTACAGCTACGGCTGGAATGTCACATCACCATGCGTTGAAGTCTAGGACATCCTTAGCAACACCTTCAACAACAGTGATGTAGCCGTAGATGTAGCCGCCAATTCGAACACGGCCTAACTACACATGGCGCCACGCAACGCCCTTAGCAACAGTAATGTAGCCATAGATGGGCTCAGCTGATTCGGACACGGCCTAACTACTACACATGGCGCCACGCAACTCCCTTAGCAACAGTAATGTAGCCATAGATGTAGCCGCCAATTCGAACACGGCCTTACTACACATGGCGCCACGCAACAGCCGGTTTAACACACTATTAGTCCAATACGTTCGGGTGTTGAGTTTCAAATGATATACATGTAGTTATACAATCCTATCATAACCCTTGAACAGTCTGAATTTACTACACTAAGATTGCCTATCTTCTGAATGGAAACTTTTCTCCCCGTGAATTGGTTGGGTTTATCTGTGCGAATACTCAACACATCTATGTAGAGGCATTTTGTGTATTACTGGTTCGCGGCTAAACTGAAAGGTCAACCTTGTGTCAGCCACATTTGATGCCAGCTGGTAGGAATTCCATTAAAGGTTACGCCGACAGTCTACGTCCGCTACTAAATGAGACAGTCTACCACTATGATAAATGACTCAATACATAGTTATGTATTGATGATTTCGCTAACTCAAACGAACAAAACAATGCTATTTTTGTCAGTTGGTGTGAGCATCTTTTGTAAAAGATGTTATTTGAAGGGGGTAACATTTGTATCTGTTGTGGAGTAAATAGTTCATTTTTAATCCATCTACCGCTACATAAACGACTCAAATGCATGAGTTATGTATTGATGAAATTTTCAAACTCACACAAACAAAACAATGCTATTTTTATTAGGTGGAGTGATTATTTTTATGTACTAAACATTCTTCAAAGGAGTTGACATTTGTATCTGTTGAGGAGTAAATGGCTCATCTTAAATCCATCTACTGCTTAGTAAATGACTCAATGCACGAGTTATGTATTGATGATTTCGCAAACTCACAAGAACAAAACAATGCTATTTTTATTAGGTGGAGTGATTATTTTTCTGTACTAAACATTCTTCAAAGGGGTTGAAATTTGTATCTGTTGAGGAGTAAATGGCTCATCTTTAATCCGTCTACCACTTAGGAAATGACTCGATGCACGATTTATGTACTGATGATTTCGCAAACAAACAACACAATGCTATTTTTATTAGGTGGAGTTATCATAGTTTGTTGCACTAAACAGTATTAAAGGCAGTGGACACTATTGGTAATTACTCAAAATATTTATTAGCATTGAACCTTTCTTGGTGACGAGTAATGGGGAGAGGTTGATAGCATAAAACATTGTGAGACACGGCTCCCTCTGAAGTAATGTAGTTTTCGAGAAAGAAGTAATTTTTCACGAATTTGATTTCGAGACCTCAGATTTAGAATTTGAATTCTCAAAATCCAGCATCTGCAAGCACACAACTCTGTGTGACGAGGGTATTTTTTCTTTTGTTATTATCTCGCAACTTCAATGACCGATTGAGCTCAAACTTTCACAGGTTTGTTGTTTTATGCATATGTTGAGATACAGCAAGTGAGAAGACTGGTCTTTGACAATTACCAATAGTGTCCAGTATCTTTAAAGCACAGAATGTAGCTAAATGTACAAGAAAATTGAGTGTTCACTGTCTCTATGGCAACAGGATGTAGAATGCAACCCTGCAGTGTATTCAGTATGTACACTCTTTCTTGTGTGCATACATGTATGTAACACAATACACAATGTATATATGCAGTGCACCATGAGATGTGTGAACAAATATAACGATGTGCACAGATAAAAAGACAGAATCTTTTTTTTTAAAACCATATGGTTGGTTCTTCTTCGATGAGCACCATTGAATTCCGGACTGTATGAATAAGCATGCTTCCACCATAGAGAACCACGGCTGTAGCTAGACTAAATTTAGTGGTGGGCAATAAATCAAATTTTGTTTGGAAGTCTGAGGGCAACGAGATCAACAAAATTATTCATGTTTAATTATGTGCCATTATTGCTGAAGTGGGTTTTCAAACTTGGTGTGTCATTGGGCCATGCAATATAAAAAGCTAAATGGCCTTTGGATTGTGTTCTTTCTCACTCCTTATCATAAGCTGTGTCTCAGACCAATGCAAAGTGGACACTATTTAATATCCGTGCTGGGAAGCATTGTGTATTTTGCTCAGAGTGCTGGGCAAAAATTGAGAGTCCTGGGCCGGCTCGCCCTGACCACCCCCCCCCCCCCCCAACCATGGCTACAACACTGAAGAGAACCATGGTCCTTTCCCTGATCATTGCTTCATACAATCTTGAATTTTAAGTTTTCATAATTCTTTATCTTAATTGAGTTTACCTTTACAACAAATAATGTTGATTATGATTGTTCTTGCTACCATAAGGCATGTTATTTGGTCCTTAAAAAAAGGGAACATTTTATTTTGAGTACACGGTAGGCTTTACTGATTTTTCAAAGGGTAATCGAAAAAACAACTTGATAAAAAGTATCATTAAGTTGCACTGATGCTTGATATCACCAACCTGTGAACGTTTCTCAAAGGTGGTTGTATTTTTGATATATCGCCAACAATCTGGAGGGGTTATATATCCATACTGAATTGAATACACAATTTGAAAAAAAACCTTTCATTCATGAAATTTTTCTGAGATCAAAATCCCATTCTCTAAAATGTTTTCTCAAGATGTTTAATATTCTATCAAAAGCTACTGTCAGTGGTTTTCACAAAGCAAGTTGTTATGGTCATTACATTTGGGGATATACCCTCCCTTTAACTTATTATTCATTCACAAACAAAACACAAAACCCTCCAAAGATCCTATGTTGGTCATAAATGTCTTAAAAGCCATGACTAAGACAATGTGATTAATCTGTCAAACTGAAATAGGATGAACTTTGTACCAAGATCAGAGTGTGCAATTATACCCTGTCCATCAACACAAGCGCATATGTACATCTTATACATTGTACACAGGTAACTAACCCGCTGGGATGTTATTACATCTCATGCACGCATCCGACAAGCACAATTTCATGACACTGCAATTACTGCAACATCCAACGACTACATATAGCCCAGGCCTGTATGCTTTGTTTTTGAAAGGGCAAGGGCACCAAGGCATTTTGTCCTTCATAAAAGGGCACCCTTTGAGGAAATTGTACACTTCTGCTGGGGCATTTCAAGGGCACCAAGGCAATGACCAGGGTGCATGGATGCAATCACCTTTGTTGCCTCTGTGAAGTGTCAATCCTGTACGCAAACTATTAAGCAAACTATTATGTTGTACGCTGGACCATAACAATTTGGCTATCTGTGCGTAATTTTACTGTAAGTTACTTCTTCTTTTTTTTATCACTCAATGGCATGTCAATGAGGACCCCACCCCTTCTATCTCCTTTTGGTGACTTCTTGACTTCTTTCAAGAAAAATTGAAGTCTCAAGAAGGAAAACGTTTAATGTGAAAATCCTGAAATCAGGAAAACTGAGAAATCAAAACCCTGATCAATGACATTTAACACGAGGAAATTCACCCAAGGTCCAAAATGGTATCGGAAGCCATGGGTGGATTCCACAAACAGTAACTTATGACTAGCCTTAAGACACTGGACACTATTGGTAATTGTAAAAGACCAGTCTTCTCACTTGGTGTATATCAACATATGCATAAAATTACAAACCTGTAAAAATATCAGCTCAATCGGTCATCAAAGTTGGGAGATAATAATGAAAGAAAAAATACCCTTGTCACACAGAGTTGTGCGCTTTCAGATGCTTGATTTCGAGACCTCAAATTCTTAATCTGAGATCTCGAAATCAAATTCAATGAAAGTTACTTCTTTCTCGAAAACTACGTCACTTCGGAGGGAGCCGTTTCTCACAATGTTTTATAATATCAACCTATCCCCATTACTCGTTACCAAGTAAGGTTTTGTGCTAATAATTATTTTGAGTATTTACCAATAGTGTCCACTGCCTTTAAGTTTTTTTAATATCTCCTTGGCTAGTCCTAACTCATTAGGAAATCAACCCCTGGATAACCATGGGACAACTGATGGAATGATCACAAAGTCATGTACTTACATTAAACGTAAGACAATCCCACAGAAATCACGACATAAATAATGGTGGAGGCTGTAAACTACTTGACTTCCTTTGCCTTTTCAAATTCACAATGATTTACTCCATTCTTCTGATAGTTTATAACTGCACTGAAGACCTTTGCAATGCAGTTTTGATCATTTTTATGTGAAATGTGCACAATATCACATGGTTTTATTGTTATTATGCACACGTTGCACTTATTTTATAGAGTTTTCATCTCCTTTTCGTTGTCCCACATCAATGTTAATATAGATTTATCTTCAAGAATAGTCGTTTGAGATTCAAGTTTAAAATCTAATAAATAGAACACGTATAAGCCATCATGGTCTTGGCTTTCTTCAGGCTCAATGAGCAACAGCACTTAGGGCACATTTTAAGACTCGGTCAGAGTCTTTCATTTTGACATCTTCTCTCAGTTTTCTAAGAAAAACAAATAACTGATGACACATCATTCCTTCAAAGTAGATTGATCGTACTGAAAGGTTTACAATGTATGATACAGCTCAGCATTTTATATCAATCCGTTTTATGGTTTAAAGGCAAAGTATACCTTTGATTTTTGGAGCCGTTTGATAGATTTAATCCTATGATTTGAGGCATTGCATGGTCAGGTATCAATATATATTTGGTTCACGGTAACACCATGTGTGTATCTACTTGCCAGCAGCCGATTTCACAAAACTTTACGCAACTGCATAAGTCCACTTGCGCAAAGTTTATGCCGCAAGTTGTTCCATAAACGTTGCGCAAGTGGACTTAGGCAGTTGCATAAAGTTTTGTGAAATTGGCTGTAGATGGAGAACAAACTCTACCTGACAAGTAGATACACACATGGTGTTACTGCAAACCAAATATATATTGATACCTCACCATGCAATGCCTCAAATCCTATATCTGTAGTCTTCTATAATCAAAGGTTTTTATTGCCATTCATTTCAAGAGTGATTACTAAACAAACACCTTCCCTTTAAGATAAATGAGAAGGATCTGCACGTAGGAAGAAAATTAATTTTGTCAGGTTTGTGGTAAAACCATGAAATCTCTCTTGTGAGTTTTAATTCGGGAGAAAGCTAGATTCTAACAAAATACATCCCATGGTTAGTTGCTTTGTTTCCAACAAATTCAATACTATTTTTTAAATATTTGTCTAACATTGTTACAAACGGTGCAAAGGCCTATTTGTTGTTGCCTTTCAATTTTCAACCTGGGTTGGTAAAAACTTTGGCTGTGGCGTTGTGATAAGAAGGTCTTTCGGCCCCTCAACAGTATCATCCATTTCAGCTCCATTATAAGTTTTAATACTTTAATACTGTGGAAATAAACACTGATACTGAGCTTAAAGGAACACGTTACCTTGGATCGGTCGAGTTGGTCTTTTAAAAGCGTTTGTATTAGTTTGTTATAAAATGCATATGGTTAGAAAGATATCTTAAAAGTAGAATACAATGATCCACACAAACTTGCCTCAAAATTGTGTGGTTTTCCTTTTACTTCGCGAACTAACACGGTCAGCCATTTTTCGGAGTACAAAATGTGACTCCCATAAATGGCCGACTTTGTTAGTCGACGAAATAAAATGAAAACCATGCAATTTTGAGTGATACTTGTGTGGATCATTGTATTCTACTTTTAAAATATCTCTCTAAACATATGCATTTTATAACAGACGGTTACAAACCCTTTTCAAAGACCAACTCGACCGATCCAAGGCAACGTGTTCCTTCAACTGTAGCTTTTACCATTGTCATATTTAGCTACCCTCCCCCCCCCAAAAAAAAAGGTGGTTACAGAGACATATATTAACCAAGTTGAAAATTAATATAAAAAGACAGTTTACAGAGTCAGCAAAATTAGCACAACTATGATAAATGCAACTTGCATACTATTAAGGGTTATAATAGCATGCTTACATTGGGCTCCCCTTGTGAGAGTGCATTGTTTGCTGACTCATCTAAATGTGCTAATTATGCAGGCGCGGAATTAGGAGTTTTACCAGGGGGGGGTCGAAAGTATATAAAAAATTAATATGTGAGAGACTGCTTTTGCAGCAAAACAAAATGGGAGGGGGTATTTGGACCCCCATTAGCTCGATTTCAATAACCACAAAAATTCATCCTATGGTGAGTTGGCAATATCACCATGGTTTGACCGACTATACACTGAAACCTCTGAACCCCTATAAATAAGCCCACAGTCTCTTCAATCTCCTGACGATGACTCAAAACGTTGAGACCAATTTAAGAACTCACTCTGCGTTAGTACAGTTAATAACAATCCTATAAGCTAAAGTAGTAGTCCCAGCCAATTTTCTAAACCTTCCGCCCAGGTAGTAATTAAAAAGCAGGACTTTTCAGAACTGAGAAGTCTCCCGAACAATCCGATTAATCTACTCCGCGGTAGTATAATATAATAAAGCAAGACAGTTCTCCAAAGAACAAACTCTACCTGGCAAGTACATACACACATGGTGTTACCGCAAACCAAATATATATTTATACCTTACCAAGCAATGCCTCAAATCAAAGATATAACCATTGTTTATGACATTACAATGTGCTAAGCAAATTGGGATTGATACACATCTTAAGATACATCTTAAGATAAATCTAAGCTAACCCCCGACACACCACCTAGATGATCGACCAGCAGTCAATTGTTCACATTCTCCAAATGTGTAAATTCATATTTTAATTTTAAACACAGGCATCACTTCCTGTTTTCCAAACTGCCTATTAATTAAACTTGGTCAAAACATCTAAGCACCAAAGACTTCAACAAATAAAATATAACTACTACCGGCCGTTCTTTTTCTTTTTCCTTTCTTTTTCATATCTTCCATTCCTTCTACTTCATAATGTTATTTATATTTTTTCTTTCCCTTGAGGGAGAGGATTCAGAGAGAGAGTTAAATCAATTATTCTTCTCTAATTTTTTTAATATAAATCGTATCGGATCATATGGGCGAGGGGGAACATATGTAACTTGGCACATATTATTCCAGTTGACTTCTCAAAAAATTAAAAACCATTTAAAACAGTAAAAAGAAGATAATGAGAAAAGCTTACTCGCTCATCAACAATGAGCGAAGACCCAAAGTATTGTGCCTATTTTCTAACAGATCCGGTAAGCAAACATTTTGTGCTGAGCAATAAGTGTGCTTAACAGTTTAATGACACAGGGCCCCTTTAACAGCTGTGTGGTCGGTTAAAACCATAAGAGCAAGGTTGAATCTTTCCAGTCTAAAAGAGTTCCAAGATGTCAAGTTACCTTTTCTTTTATCGCCGCGGATTTATCGTGGCTATTTTCGGAGCATTGCCTGTGATTAAGCCACATGATATTTCCACAGCCTTGGTATGGTGGTTTATATTTGTACACTGTGGAATCCTTGATGTTGCATTTGCCATCCTTCAGCAGTCATCACCTCTGCCAGATGGCGACAAAAGTTGATCACAATTCAGTTGAACTTGTCCTAAACCTAAAATCCAACGCAACTTAGCAATGGATTTTGAATAACGATTTCACTTGTTTGTGGTCGCAAAGTAAAAGTTCATCGCAATCTTAGGATACATTGCGCCATTTTGTGTTTACCTAATAGCGGTGTACGTCTTTACTTTAAGTTTGTGCGTGAAAATGGCACTATATTTACCATTTATTATCTTCGCTGTATTTTACTGGCGGTATTTTACTGGGAGACATATGCAACTGCGGCTCAAACATGTAAGAGAGCTTAAAATCAGTATAAAAGTGACTTTCTCGGGCAATTCAATTATTTTAACCATCAATTTTTACTATAAAATGTGTAATGTTGACCTAGGCAAATTGACATTGCAGCCCAAAATCGTCCTTTTCGATGTAATTTCATGGACCACTTTTCGATAAAATCACTTCTGACAATATTATTTGCCTATTTCAGACATTCAGAAATGAATTATGTCGTCTCCCTTTTGACGTTCCTACAATGGCAGAAGGCAGTGAAGCTTATGGAGACAGACATTTACAGTTGTCAGAAACAAAAACCGTCATTCTGATAATAGATTTTACAAGTTGTAAAATTGTCATCAATCTCAACATTACAACAGATTTACAAAAATTGTTTGATTAAAATCTATAATTATAGCCAAAACGGAACAAGTTTCATTTAAATGAATGCATAGAATTTTAACATCGTCTTCAATAGTAGGTAATAACTTGTTATACACCAACATGAAAACAATTTACACTTTAAACTGCACATTATCTTCTTATCATGCATTTCATTTTTGTTTAATCCCGATGACCGACGATTTTGTGGCAGGTTATGTCAAAGGTCACTACTTTTAGCCTTGTACAAAACTTTATTTACGCAGTTGTGATGGATTTGCAGTTTGCAACGCAAGTGTGTTAGCGATGATCAAAAAAAAACATCGCAAGTGAAATCGGCCCCTAGCACTTTTCCATTGGTTTTCATCAAAGAGAGCGGTCAATGACGACAAAAGTTGATCATAATCTAATTGAACTTGTTCTTGATTCTTTTTGAAATGTAATGTCTTCATATGGTCTTACTGCTGAGTGTGTTTCAATGTCTTACAGACTCATTGCATTTGGCAGTCATCATTGGTGTCATTGACTGCAATCTTTGATATATAAAAAAACACAATGGAAAAGTGCACTTAGGTACGCATGCATTTTTCATCAATGATAAGTACAGTGAAGTACAATGTGCACATGATGTCGGATATGTCACTGACTACAATCTTTGACGTAAAGCAACGGAAAAGTACACATCCATCTATTGTACAACCTCGATAGTGGTTAACATCGAGATTTATTTTAAACACATGTCATGACACGGCGAAACGTGCGGAAACAAGGGTGGGTGTTCCCGTTATTTTGTCCCGACTCCAATGACCGATTTTCACAGGTTTGTTATTTTATATATAAATTGTGATACACGAAGTGTGGGCCTTTGGACAAACCTGTTTACCGAAAGTGTCCAATGGCTTTAAAGACATTCAGGGCATAGTGATTGAAACGGTGAATTGTAAACAACTGGTTCTTTTCAAAACCAACATTACTTAAAATAAAATAAACGATTTAAACATGGTGCTCACCTGAGTACTATTATGCTAATGGATCTTTAAGATATGTTGTACAAAATTTTATTGCCATTTTCAGGTATTTAAAACAAAAATTCACGTAACAAAAACGTAACAATTACAATTGACCCCTTGATTGTGTTTTGCGTCACAGATACTCAAGTACCATAGAAAGAAGTCCAAAGCTATTATTAAAGCTGTGGTGTTTTGAAGAGTACCAACTGTGTCACATAGATGGAATCCTCCTTCACACCAGGCCTGCTAGGATGTCAGTCTACGTTTACACTAATGTAAAATGACATCCGACCATGGTATGTGCCCACATCCGACGTTGAATATACTTTGAACATTTTGTCTGGAGCCGAGGATATGTTTCCTCCTTTAGTTCATGCATTTTTGCATAATGTGATGCGTTCAAGCAAAAATGAGTCATTTGTCAACCCAGGTAATTTTTCATTCTTGAAAAGAGCATCATGTATGCTTTAAAGAAACTATTAAAACCCCATCATGATACCAAATTTTGTTTGAAAGATGTAGTAGAAATACCTAGAAATGTAAGAGGAGAAAACAAAGGGTTTTAAGGTCGAGCTGTTTATTGATGTACAACAACCCTGCTGAGAAGTCGTCTTCGTTTGATCGGCCATGCTCTTCAGACACCTGAGGTGCCTCTCGCTACCTTCTTAAATCCACAAAACCAGCCATCTGAACCATTTCGACAGGGTGGAAGCCTCCACTGCACCTATATATCACAGCTTATAGACGACCTGAACACAATCGGCCTACAACATGATCAAGCTGTTCGAGCTGCCCAGGTTCGGACTGGATGGCACAGACGAATTTCTAACAATAGACAAACCCGTGGTCACAACGCCTCGAGCCAAGTTTGGCCCGAGTAGCATCAACTATATATACATTTATGTACATTGGCTTAATTTATTTCAATGCTAATTCTAGTCCCTTTTGATGTTATTTATCAGAAAGGAAGTTGCCAAGATAAATAAAACAGACTTTGGCATAAGTATATAACACAAATATTTGTGAAAAATTTCAGCCCTGCTGACCTATTATGGCTGGTTTATCCATTTACTGATATTTCCTGACAAACGACTCATTTAGCTTGATCGCATCACATTTAACGAAAAAGTAATTAGAACAAATTGAAAACCAATAGAATTTTGAACATTTCCACCCAAATTCCTGTTTCCATATTGAAATGTTCACAGCTGTTCGAGGTCATCATATGTATCGAATCAATATTATGCAAATTTATTCAACCTTCCCAATGCAGTACTTCAGTGTCATGAGTATTTGTTAAAAAACAATCAGCTCGTAATAGTGGATTCTTCTTTTTAGTCGAGTATACATTAAATGCCCATGAATACTTATGATTTTTAAAGAAACACAAGTTAATGTGTTGATAGGAGAGTCGCGCTTACTATGAGAAGTTGATGAGGAACATTTGCCTCAAACTTCTCTGAATTTTGCTGAAAACACCTACAGTATGTTGTAATTATTGAGCAGTGTTTTAATAGCCAACTGAGTTCTGACATGAAATTATATTTGTGAGGCATATTGTACTACTTTATCTTTATCGTTCATTTCGTCTTCATATTCAATTATCAACCCGACAGCAACAGCCACCGTGCTCTTTTCATGGGGTCTGATACTTCACAGGTAACAGAGGCAATACCACAAATGCTAAAAAAAAAGCAGCTCAGAAGAAATGGAATTACATGGAGGCAATGGCCTCTATTGCCCCTGGTCCTGACCTTGGTGCACCTTTAAAAAAAATTCCCATTTACTTTAAAGCAATCGTACAACATTGGTAAACAGTATTGTCCAAAGGCCCACACTTCATGTATCACAACTTATATATAAAACAACAAACCTGTGAAAATTTAGGCTCAATCGGTCATCGGAGTCGGGAGAAAATAACGGGAAAACCCACCATTGTTTCCGCACATTTCGCCGTGTCATAACATGTGTTTAAGATAAATCTATTATTCTCGATATCTAGAATTGATAAAAAGTAAAGCATTTCATGAAATAATATTTCAAGGGAAGTCTTTCACCATTACCTTCTGTAAACCCTGTAAGTTATTTGTAAATCTGTGAACTTTTAATTTTTGTTCAGAAAGTGTCCAATAGCTTTAAAGATTTTTCAATGAAAGTACCCTTTGCAAAATGAACATATCCTTGCCCTCTAACTTTTTTTTGTCTCATTTTGATTCTGGTCTTGCACAAAAAATGCTCATCCAAAACATTTTGAGCTTCCAGTCAACTTTTCTCCCCAATTCGAGCCCTGAATCAATCAACTCAAGAATCAACATCGCCTTCAAATCTTGTCATACATAAAACCAGTACCCTAATGAGTAACCACAGGGGGAATGGAATGTAGAAAAAACATTTGGAGGGAGGGGGGGGGGGGACATACCTTATTAGGATATTAACAACGCAAGCCTCAAGGTTTTCAGGAAGAACAAACACTTATGAGTTTCTGTCTTTGTATTACTTGAATATAAAAATATGAAGAAATTTATGGTTGTACGTTGTCAGTGAAGTGTATAGTAAATACTCATAATGGATGAATCTTGAAATGTGCAATTAGTCATCAAATTAACATAAACATCTTGAATTATGAGCAATGAGAATGGATTCATTCTTTATCCCATAGAGAAGTAGGGGTTATTGCTCCATGATTACTCTACACAAATACATTCTTCGAAAACCAAGAAGTAATTTGATTAGATGAATAATAATAAAAACTGTGTATTCTTATACAGAGCTCAAATCCGTCGCTCATGACGCTTCAACATTCAGTATTTTCCTGTAAGGTATTGATTGTGGAGCTTGAAGTATTATGAGACAAATTTCTTTACTGTAGCACCATGTTAAGGTTTACAGGGTGCTGTGGTGAAATATGCAGCAAATCAAACCAGGAACATCAGGGCAAACTCCTTCTCTTTCAATAATTGTACTGGGTTCTTTAATGTGCATTACACAGCACACTGGACCAACAGTGTAATGTCCCATCCGATGGATGAAACAATAATGGGGTCAGGTGTCTTGACCAGGATTCGAAAACCCTCACTCTGCTGAACAGAACATCCGAGTTTTAGTCTGGTGTTCTTAGCCAAGACATGACACAGTGACACAAGTGCAAGCAATGAACATAGACAGTTGTGTGGAATGTTCGTCTACATACTATTTTATGTCACATTTTTGTGTAATATACAACATGCAAACACTGACACACTGAGATTTTGCAGACACTGAACAGGATTGGTATTTGTCAAAGACCAGTCTTCTCACTTGGTGTATCTCAACATATTCATAAAATTACAAACCTGTGAAAATTTGAGCTCAACTGGTCGTCGAAGTTGTGAGATAATAATGAAAGAAAAAGAGCCCTTGTCACACAAAGTTGTGTGCTTTCAGATGCTTGATTTTGAGACCTCAAATTCTAAGCCTGAGGTCTCAAAATCAAATTTGTGGCAAATTACTTCTTTCTCGAAAAATACGTCACTTCAGAGGGAGCTGTTTCTGACAATGTTTTATACTATCAACCTCTCCCCATTACTTGTTACCAAGTAAGTTTTTATGCTTGACAATTATTTTGAGTAATTACCAATATTGTCTACTGCCTTTAAATTGATTCTTCTCAGTATCTACAACACAGACATGGTGTAAGTCATCCTGATTACTGTATTAATAGGGTGTTACAAAGTTTGGAAAAAAAATAATCCTTGGCTACACTGCAATTAACAGTTTCTAACCCCCGCATCCCAAAACAAAACTTATTGACAAAATAGGAAGCCCGCCAGCATAGGGCTGGATGGCTCATCAGTTGGTAGAGACCCCGCTCATTAATCCAGAGGTGGCTGGTTCAAATCCCGCTCTGGGCAGTTTTTTCTTCGCTTACCCCAAAATCAAACGAAAAGGAAGATAAAATACCAGGCTGGCCAAGATCCTCAATTTCAGTCCTGATTTAACTACAAAGTAAAAGTTTTAGGTGGTTTTTTTAAGCCAGGAAAGCTATTGAAAACTACTGATGTTAGACACCTTTGTATCAAATATCTGGTTCATTTGAGACATAACTTTGTTCTTCCATGTACATATTATTTTATGAAGCCACTCATTATTTAAAAATCTAAGTTTGGGGTGGGTGGTTTGGGTCAAAACTTTGACATTTTTAAACATTGACTACCATGATTTGCCCCTAACACCAGTGATTTTGCTGTCGCCTAATTATTTGAGACGCTTCTCACACCCAATGTGCTATTGTGTTTCCCAAAAACTTGGAGTAAAACAAAATCTTAATTAAATTTTGTAAGGGCATTCACCCCTGTCCAAGTTCATCAGCACCAAGCGTTAATCTCAAAATAAATTTTATTTTATACAACATCCAACAGCGCAAGAACCAATTACAGGACTGATAAAAATATTCATATTAAACTTTCAAGAAAGAAAAAAATTCCAATCTTTCCTGGTAATTTCCTGTTCTTTTGCGATGCACTTCCTTGTTTCTATACGCACCACCAGCATAAAACCTAATTAAGCAGAGTGAAAAGGAGCAAAAGGCCTAAAAACTCAAAATTCATCAGCTTCACTTTCACTTAGAGCCGGCATAGTAGTTTGGTAATTAAAGAATTTGCACACCAGGGCTATTGAAGTACAACCTTTTCCTTTCTTTGGTGAAACTTGAAGACACTGAATTTGGTATGGGGTGAAGATGTAAATGAAGCATTCTTCATTAAAAGTGGTCGGCTGGCCAAATGCCAGTTAAAATGCCCAAGGGCCAGTCAAAAGTCTCTCCAAGTGGTCCGGATGGCTAGTTCAGTGTTGAAAAGCATCTCTATTTCATATTAATTATGGACAAGTGACAAAGTGGCAAACTAGTGAAATGACAAGCTAACTAATAACCTGTCAGTCACCAGGAAATGAAAAGGGCAAACCTGAAATGATGTATGGATCAAAACACACTATAGACCCCTTCCATTTTCCGTGCAAAAACTATTATTAGCTGAGAGTCGTGCCAATCGTATACTTTATTCTATTAGTTGTTCAACTCGTCCAAAATACTTTTTTTTTTAATGGTAAAAATATTCCTATGGTTAAGGTTTGTTGAACCCCTTCATCTGGTTATAAACTAATTTGTGTAACTTTTTAAGCAGAAAATATTGTTCAGCTGCACACAAATTTGGAGAAAACGACCGACTATCAGAATCCACTGCATAATCAGCCAGGGAGGTGTCTGGGTGTCTTTTTGATACCTTATTATTAATTTGGACACCCTGTTTTAAAATTTCAAGCAAATTTGAACACCCTTTTACCAAATCCACGCTAAAGCCTTGAATTTCATGGTTTTGCCAATAATTTTAAAAGCTTCTAGCTAAATTGCACGCTTGACAGCCTATATACACAGCTGGCATATTATGATATTGGGACAACTCTGCATAATTGGGTAGTCTGGTGGCAAACTGTAAATAAACATGTGAAAAATCAATTATACATATAATTCCTGATGGGTCATCCATTCATGCTAGGTTTGTTCACTAACATTGTGTACAGTGTACATGTGCATGTGCATGTAGTGAAGCGGTGCTGTACTCATTTATGTGCCTACGTTACATTAGACTTGTGACAAGTCATTGAATGTCTGTCGTGGAGATAGCGTTCCGACTCTCTCGGCGATTCCCACGACACTGACTGTATTCTTAGGAGTTGTAGTCAGCAGACGGCAGCTTCGTGCAAGAGCACTGATCTCGCGAGAGCAGTATTATATTGCAGAGACCTGGACCATTACTCCGCCACCATGACTAGACTATCATCGCGACAGACCATTAACGACTTGTCTACAAGTCTAACAGTACATGGAAAATCTACAAGATATTCTTGAAGCTGTCCAAGTGTGGGATGTCCTAGCATTCCTACAATATACAATTTTAAAATAAAACACTCAATTTGGGGTGAATGAACTCAGAGCATGGAGCTATTAAGTCATGGACAATGGGAGACTTTCTGGGACGATAGAGGGCAGCAGACTTACCGGGTAAATCCATTGTTCTCAGAATTATGCGCATGTTCAGAACTACGTAAACAATGGAAATTTACCCGGTATGTCTGCTGCCGCCTAGCGTTGGAAAGTCTCCTATTACACAGTAGCCACAAGGCGCCCCCAGGGATAATTATTTTAATTAAATGGAGTCAATGGTACTCCAAAAGCAAACTCACATTTGATTTTTACCTTTAATCCAAAAGTATCCCTATAAATCTCTTCCACAAAACACATCGCCAATTATAGATTTTTCCAAATCCGTTTTTCGCTCATTTGCACATTTGCCAGAAGTGTTTTACAGATAAACTCTCTTTTGAATTTTGCCGTTAATTCAAGACTATCTCAATAACTTTCCACAACACCTCGCCCACAATAGCTTTTCTAAAATTGGATCCCGCAGATAATGTGTTGCCGTTAATTCAAGACTATCCCAATAAAAACCTTTCCACAACACCTCGCCCACAAACGCTTTTCTAAAATTGGATATCGCAGATAATTTGTTGAGTTTTTTTAATCACTTGCTTAAGGATCTTGTGAACCTTTGTTACGGTTTTGGATCATTTGCAAGGGGTTTAACAGATTGGCTGCAAATAGCCGACTTACAGTACAAGAAATGGCTTACTGAACATCCCTGTAATCCATGCTCCAACACCTTGCCCAAAATAGCATGTCCCAAGTTGGATATCTCAGATAAGTTGCAACGGTTTTCCATCATTTGTACGTTTGCCCAAAATAGCATGTCCCAAGTTGGATATCTCAGATAAGTTGCAACAGTTTTCCATCATTTGTACGTTTGCCACGAGTGTCCTACATTTACCTTAAAACAGATTGGCCGCAAATCACCGACTTACAATACAACAAATGACTTTCTACACCATGCATGTAAAAACACGATATATTATTAGCCTTGAATCATCATCTTTGGACATGATATTTACATACTAATTAGCATACTCCATTATCATATTCTATGCTGGGCAGACAGTTATAGACACAAGGATTACAGTTCACAAACAAACACTGTCAGGTGCTATGCAAGGTTCTCTCTTATATATAGGCACTGGGGTGGATTTCACAAAGAGTTAGGACTAGTCTTATCTCGAGTTATTTTGAAAAAAAGTATACTCTCACCTTAAAGGAACATTCCAGAATTGGTAAGAAACAAAAATCATGAAGATCACAGATTTACATAAAACTTACACGGTCTAATAATGATGATAGAAGAACAAATTCCTTGAAATATTTCTGTCTAAAATTTCATATTCGATGAGAAATAAATAGTTTAATTTCGCGTTTGGAGTTTATCGCTCAGTGAGCGTTTTATTCATTTTTGTTTTTGGCATCGATGCAATGCAAACATTGGAATCGGTTTTTCACTATTCTCTTGTGACCCAGATGGCTGATCGATCTCTAACGTCTACAGGTTTGTCAGTTTATGTATATGATGGATTACATAAAGCAACTTTTTTGCTAGCAAAACCAATTCTGTAATGTTCCTTTAATAGACCACTATCTCTCTATGTAATCATCACCAAAATGCACCCAGACATTTTGATTTCTTTCTCTCTTTCTTTTCAAGCTTTTAAATGAGCTTCAAAATGATGTCAAGAATATGTGTTCAAAAACATCTGTTTTGTTAGGAATGCAGATGGAATCATGTATTGTCAAGTTGGCTGAGTAGCATGCCTTTATACTTTGTTTCTGAAAGGGCATGGGCACTAGGGCATCCATCTTTATCCTTGGTAGAGGGCACTCTATGAGGTTTTCTACTGAAGTATTTCAGGGGCAACCAGGCAAAAACCAGGGAGCTTGGAGGCAATCGTCGTTGATCCCTCCATGAGGTATCAGGCCCGGAGTGGCATTATCTTAAACCGCCTATCCACTCTGTGGACCCCAGTTCCAATTCCATTTCAGCCTCGAGCTCGCAGGTAGATTAAGTTTTCAGTCCCATGTTTGTTTTTTATCTAGTCAGATTTTCCCTCCAAAGACTGAACATTTCTTCTTGTATCTTCAGGACGAAAGAATGAAGTGCCAGTTGGTTTTTAGGATACCTTGGTTCGGGTACCAGAAACAATTCAAGTAAACCATATAAACAACTAATCAAATGAGTAATATGGAAAATTGTGAACTTGGAACATGCCCTTTTCAATGAAAAATGTTTGAATGAGCTGCCTGTAAATAGGTTAAATTTGTAAAGACTTTTGGCCACTAGTGTCTCTAAAGGGTTCAAGAAAAACATGCATATTGCCACCAACTCTGAACAATTATTCTAAATGCAAATCATTTCTTACACAAAAGAGTTAGTACAGGACCCCTTGGCATCTCTAAGTTCTGATGAAACTGTCTCAACAATTCATGGATATAAGTGTGTGTCAGTCTAGGTGAAACAATCCACTGACTTTAAAAGGTCTCGTTGGGAGTTCTCAAATTTTTAGCTTCAGCGCTTTAGAATAAGCCAAGAAACTAAACAAATTCACTAGGATTATACTGCTAAAAATGGTGTTCTCGAAATAGACCACTTGCAAAGCGCCCTCACTGGGGTCAATGGAAGCAAATCATTAGTGGATAGCTGTTCTTTGTGCGTAAAAACGTGGGCGTGAACTCAGCGTCCCATTAACACTTTATATCATGCAAGGAGTTTATAAGAACAAAATATATATTTCAAGGAAAAAAATTCTCCAAAGAAATTTTGTCTACTAAGATTTTTGGGAGTGACCCAAGGAAAGTTTTTTAAAATAAGTTGTTTTCTTATTTCAAGAATACAATTTTTACACGGGAGAGAGTTAATTTGTATGTTGATTGTCAACAGTAGGGCGCCCCTAGTCTCCTTTTAAATGCCTCAAGAAGGTTGCTCATTGTCCCATCCTCATTGTTTCTTCATTGTTTTAACCTTTACGATGGCGCCAGATGACTTCATAGCTTAAGGTTCCCTGTTTCTTATTAATATGCCAGCGCCATCGATGTCCAAGGATTTCCCGTCACCCATACCCAACATCTAGATCTACACCAACTCTATAAGGTCTTTAAAGGGAAGGTATCTGTTTGGTAATCGCTTTTAAAATTAATGGTAATAAAAACTATTGGTCAGAAGTCTACACAAGCTCTTTCGTAAGTTTAAAGCCATTGGACACTTTCGGTAAACAGTATTGTCCAAGGCCCACACTTCGTGTATCACAACTTCTATAAAATAACAAACCTGTGAAAATTTAGGCTCAATCAGTCATCGGAGTCGGGAGAAAATAACGGGAAAACCCACCCTTGCTTCCGCACATTTCGCCGTGTCATGACATGTGTTTAAAATAAATCCGTAATTCTCGATATCGAGAATTGATATTGTTTTAATGTTTTCTCAAAAAGTAATATGGAATAATATTTCAAGAGAAGTCTTTCACCATTACCTTCTGTAAACCCTGTAAGTTATTTGTAAATCTGTGAACTTTTTTTTTTTTTTTTTCTGTACCAAAAGTGTCCAATGGCTTTAAAGCATTTTGAGAAACATTTCACCTCAAAGTAATGTGGATTTGTAAAAGAAATACATCAGTTTTTATGCCAAAATTTGAACAAATATGGATTATTCTCACTGCATAGACATATTCGCTCTGTACTTTTGTTGATATCTTAAACACTGTCGTCTACCTTATGAAATAAAACTAAAACAATTGAACAGTTCCAGAAAGCAAAGGTGTATTTTGCCTTTGATTGTCAGTCATTGTAATGGCATGCTATACTGAATAAATCATGAATAAACCGAGACTCATGAGTACAAACTTTTACTGCAGCCCAGGAAAATAAAAACCCAAATCACAAAACCAAATACCCTTTAGGGACGGTCGAAGTTTGACAATGCATACTAAAATTGTCATTATTTATTCCAGAAAAAAAAATTCAGTTAACCTCAAATAATTGTTAGCAGCAGAACAAAAAATCCATATTTTTCTTCTCACCCCCACAGGGAGAAAGAATCTTTGATGTTCTCAGAATTCGACTGGATTTTTTGTCGCTGACATTTACTGTATTTCAATGAACAACCTTGTAGTTATAAACCGATAAACTCTTTTCACTTATTCATTCACAACTTGTTTTCTCTGATGATGGCTGGCTGGCTTAATTTCCAGAGCATACTTAATTCATGGTGTGTCATTCAATTCAATTCAATTCAATTCAATTCAATATTGGTTTATTTTCATATAAAAATACAAGACCAAATAAAAAGTCATAGACTAATGGCATTTGGTTAACAATAAAATTACATCAAAAATATATGTACAAGTTTACATGATAAGACAGTAATTATTATTAAAAATATTACTATAGTAATGGCCTAGCAGTTAAAGCACCGGGTTCAAGCTTTGGTGTTGGATCAGCAGAGTGTGGGTTCGAGCCCCGGTCCTGACACTTGTGTCCTAAAGCAAGACACTTTAACATGATTGCTTGGTAAAGTTGGGGAGGTAGTGCTTTCTGCTCTACCAGCCAGGCTTCTGATGAATAAAACCCAAACCTACATCCGTACGGACTATAAAGGAGGTAACCCTGTTTCAGCCCCAGGAGTAGGTGGTAGCCGGGCCCCTGGAAAAATAGATTGTAGCCCACACCTTGAAATGGCCTTCAGGCCCCCGTGTGTCTGGCGACTTGCATACACATTTTTTGTTTGTTTTGGGGTTTTTTTGACAAATTTACCATGATGATTGTGTGGCGCTTTCATTCTACACACATCAGCAAAACACCTCTAATTAATGTTAGACCTAAAGCAATCGATGGACTGACATGTTATATAGGCCAATTAATAAAAGTATTGATTTTGCTTTGGACAGTAAGTATCTATTGATGATGATGTTATTTATATCACATCAAAGTAAAAAGGTTCAGTTGTGAATTTGCTGGCAGGCTCTCGCATGAACAAGCTGCATGGGTGTAATTTGGGCTGGTGTAATTGCTATTGACATTTGAATTTAATAGATTTTTATTTATTTTTGTAAGAAAAGAATTTATTGACACAAACATCACTACCATTTCCTCAGAAACCATCGTTTAATCTATGCTATTAGAAGGCGCAAAAAAATAGTTAATGGCCTGACGTTTCGACTCTAGTAGAGTTAGAAGATAGAAAAAACACTTAATGGCCTGTTGTTTCGACCCAAGTAGAGTTAGAAGATGCAACAAATAGCATACACTTGTAACGGCCTGACGTTTCGACCCAAGCAGAGTCTTTCTCAATAAAAATTTATACTTTCAGAGTTGCATTGCTCTAGCTTAACAAGTCACTAACATTAATTTCATCATTCATTTCATATATTAAGCACCAAAAGTGTTATGAAATGAAGCACTGAATGACCAACATAGGAAATGAACCTGCATGTGTTACATAATCTTGCTGGAAGCAATAATTCTATTTTAGTAACTTGATGAGAGGAGTTTGTAATAAAATGAGGGTTGATGATTTATTTATTCAAGGTGTCTGCCATTTGATGAAGATGTCTAAACGTGTACAACTTTGACACAATAAACAATCACGGACTCTACACTTTTTAACCCAAAAATTTTGGACAGTGACACTATTGGTAATTTTCAAAGCCCAGTCTTCTCATTTGGTGTATCTCAACATATGAATAAAATAAAAAGCCTGTGAAAATTTGAGCTCAATTGGTCGTCAATGTTGCGAGATAATAACGAAAGAAAAAACACACTTGTCACACAAAGTTGTGTGCTTTCTCATGCTTGAGTTCGAGACCTCAAATTCTACATCTGAGGTCTTGAAATCAAATTCATGGAAAATTACTTCATTCTCGAAAACTATGTCACTTCAGAGGGAGCCGTTTCTCACAATGTTTTATACCATCAACCTCTCCCCATTACTCGTCACCAAGTAAGGTTTGATTCTAATAATTATTTTGAGTAATCACCAATAGTGTCCACTGCCTTTAAAGACACTGGACACCTTTGGTAATTGTCAAAGACCAGTCTTCTTACTTGGTGTATCGCAACAAAGATGCATAAAATAACAAACCTGTGAAAATTTGGACTTAATTGGTCGTTGAAGTTGCGAGAGAATAATGGAAGAACAAAACACCCTCGTCAAACAAGTTGTGTGCTTTCAGATGCCTTGAACTGGAGACCTTACTTCTTTCTCAAAAACTACGTTACTTCAGAGGGAGCTGTTTCTCCCAATGTTTTATCCTATCAACCTCTCTCCATAGCTCATTACCAAGTGAGTTGTTTTATGCTAACAATTATTTTGAGTAATTACCAATAGTGTCCAGTGCCTTTAAGTCCAGCTCCCATCAAGCATTTATTAAAAACTGCTCTAACAATTGGAAGCACTTAACGCATGTCACTCTACAAAGACCAAAAACCTCATTATACTTTCTGAATTGATACTTTTTCAAAATTCATCCTGGTTTAACACCAATATATGTGTGTAAGTGTTGCGCACTTCGATGTTAATTCTTTGTCTGAATTAATTTCACCTGCTGTCAAGCCCAATGAATTAATAGCGGCTAAAAATCTCTGAATCAACCGGCAAGCATCGGACATCTTTAAAGAATTGTGAGGGGGAAAACTCATGCATTGCTAGCTTTACAGGTAAAATTCATTTACTAAGTGAGTGGAGCAATGAGTGGAGCAGCTAGGCCAGCAGCTGCTCCCACTTGGTCAATTCATACAGGCGGGGGACATGACTTAGTGTATGCGGATCTGTTATTTGTAAAGATTCATGGTTAAAACAGCGCTGACAAGCAACGACAAAGACAGTGCTAGATTAGACCCAAAGATCATATGTCATGTTTTCCGTGAAATTATTGAGTTAGAAAATACAAATGGTACTTAATTTTTTTTCTGAATAAACTGTAAAACTTTCAATTTTGCCCCCCCCCCCCCAAAAAAAAGGTAGTTATAAAGATACGCGCCATTGGCAATGAGAAATATGAAATATGAATCCACACATGGCAAGTTTGTGCAATTACGGCCTAATGCGTTAAAACTACTTTTAAGATATGATTTCACTCAATTTTATAGATAAATCCTGATAAATGCCTGATCTTCTTCTTTTTTACGGCAACCTCCGTTTCGCCTTGAATTTTTATGAGTGGTTGAATCTTACTAGCTTACCCCCCCCCCCCCCCCTACACCCCAAGTCAGGTAATTACAAAATACGTAATAACAGTCCGCACTATGACAAACCAGCACAAATACATGTACCCCCTCTTTGAACAGAAGCTAAACATACTCTTTACATCCAATTTAGTATCGAAGTATAAAGGAGAAGAAAAAATGTCCCGCCATCAATCCACAGGGATTATGACAGCAGCAGCAAATAATCAAGATATTTGTTTTGATAAAGAGAACACCTTCATGATCCTCCGGGAAAACTTCCCATATATTTGACTGGAGAAGATGCGGCAACAGTGATATTGCATGACGTGGATGGGATAATTCCCTTTGCTTAAAGGCACTGGACACTATTGTTCCTCCAAATAATTGTGAGCAAAAAACATACTTTTTTTACGAGCAATGGAGAGCTGTTGACAGTATAAAACATTGTGAGAAACAGTTCCCAATGAAGAAACTAAATTCTCACTAAAATATTTGAATTGAACTTGAGACCTCAGCTGAGGTTTTGAATTCAAGGCATCTGAAAGCACACAACTTGTGCAACAAGGGTGTTTTTTCTTCCATTTTTCTCTCACAAGTTCGACGACCATTCGAGTTAAGAATTTTCACAGGTTATTTTATACATATTTTGAGATACACCAAGGGAGAAGACTGGTCTTTGACAATTACCATACACAGTTTAGGGCTCAGAATGGAGAAGACAAAGTTGTAGATGTGGCAACAGTGGTATTGTATGAAAGTGGATGGGATAATTCCCTTTGCTTAAAGGGGATGTATGTCACTGCGTTTTCCCTGTCAAATCTTCTCCTTGTCAATTCGCTGAATACTAGCTTTATGGTTTAGAATAAAGAAGACAAAGTTGTCAATTGAACATCCCTGCCATTTAAAGGGTGTGTACAACATTGATAAAAAAGTAAGATAATCAGATATACATACATGTAAATGTTCATTTTGGTTTTACGCATAAATCTTTTCTCAGAGGGGTTTGGGTCCGTTGGCGACTGCTGCAGCCAGAGGAAATATAAGAAAGATACACTTTCCCTTGAACTCAAATCTGAATTCATTCCATTTTTCCAATATGGAGGTGTGTTTGCAAAGTAACAATATGCACACGTGGGATTGTCTAATAAGCAATAAAAGATCAATTTTGCATTTTGACAAAATCTCATCTTACAAATTACATGCAGATGAAAGTATGAAATAACTCAGTTCAAGACAAAATACATTGAGATCTACGTAAAGATAAATAGGCTTTGAGAGGGCAATGGCCATGTTCATTTTGCAAAGGGCACTACCAATGGACAATCTTTAAGTTCATAGTTGGGAAATTTTGAAGGGGCACAAAGGTCACGGCCAAGACCAGGGGCAACATATTTCATGGCCTGAGTGGCCTCCATGTAATTCCAGACTTGTGGTACATACCTAAATTCACAATATTGTGCCTCCCCAAAGATTTTACAAATTCCTGATCGGGCCTGAATTATAGCTCCACGATCCTTTGCGGTCAGCAAACTATTTGGTTTAATTTCGAAGAAGTATTACTTGCCCCTGTAAGTAGTATTTTTATTATTCCCTATTATCATAATTTTTTTGAAATAATTAATTAATTTATTTTCCATTTAGGCTAACTGGTGTAATGAAAAATCCATTTATTATCCATAAACTTGCCGAGTAACCATGGTAACTGCGAACACCAGATATATTTTTTAAGATAAAAGAAGGTCAAACCAATTCTCCAGGGCCTGAGCCATTGACAGACAAAAATACCCTGAGCAGATAGGCACTGACATCGCCCCTCAAAAGTCAATACATTCACTCACTCAAAAACTGTTCTTTTTAGAACTGTTTGACTCAATATTGGAGAGGAGTGGGGAAAATCCATATTACCATCTCAAATTCTCTAAAGCGCTCTTATCTTTGATCTTGCCTTTCTGCTATTTTTCCTTTTTTGCGGTCAGAGAGGGGTACGAGGGAAGAAGTATGAAGAGAGCAAACCGTGACGACGCTAACATGCACACCACGTCCCCCGAGAGCCATGCAGGGAGAGCGCACCAAGGCAGTGAAATGTATCTATCCGTAGTCTGGCAACACGTGTCAACTTGATAGCCCGCATAGATTTCATCATTGGCCTGGGAGATATAGACCGGTGCTTCTCCACAATAGAAACACAATACAGTCACCTGGATGAGAGAATTTGTGTTTCCGCACGCTCATCAACATTATAGGCATCTTTCTCATCTTCCTTTTTTTGTTTTGAGAGGGATATTTTCCGTTTTTGTTTTATTTCTTTTTTAAAAGAGTTTTTACAGAGGGATCAATGGAGACAAATTTATATTTTTTTATATTTTATAAATTAGTTTAAATTCTAGTTTGCAGACTAGTTAGAGTATCCATAATTTGAAAAGCATTTTATTACTAACTGGTCAAGTATTAAACCACAAGGGAAATTTTCAAAAATAATTTGGGGTTTGTTCTTCTGTGTCATTTGTTGGTATTTCTTCCATGGTTGCCTTGCCAGTAAGTTTAGTTTCTTCACATACTGTAGGCAAACTTATCTTTTAACATAGCATTGTTACTTGGAAGTGAAATTTTCTCAAAATACTTTACACTATCGAAAGCTGGCTGTGTTCCCTCTAAAGTTTTGATTGCCATTAATTTTGAGAGTGAATTCCAAACGTATACCTGCCCTTTAAATGTTTAATTGCACTAGTGGTTCAAAACGCTTTCACTTGTAATAATAAAAATCAAAATAATTTGACCTTTTAAGAAAAAGAAAGAAACAAAAGGTGCTAAAAACTATTGCAAAATGGTGTCAATAAACGACAGGATCTTGTCCTATGACAAGGATACATCCGTATCCTATCCGATAACTCATTTTTGTCAGACTTTATTTCCATGAAAACCTCCTGAGGCTGATTTCAATTTCCGAAGCCATCCATCGCTGGAGCAATACTTGCAGCATCATCAGGAGAGAGCTGCAAGATGCTTCTAGGAACACAATTGCTCCTCATGAACACACAGGGACTCTTGTTCTCTCTCGCTGTAAGACGTATTGTCCGAGGGGGTCTCTGAGGAACGGTTCTGATAGGGGATTAGGGTGCGAGACTGCCACTGACAAATTTCCCTCTCCTTCAAGGGGCGTTTTTGTATTGCGAGATGGACTAACGAGCACAATGTATTCGGAAATTTGTCTCTTCTTCTCTTCTGGGTTTCATATTCCCATGCATGCGTTTTGTGGAATTCTGTGTTTATAGCGCGTAGTTCTTTACAGGGCACCCTTAAGCACAGAATTCTGCGGTTAGCAGAGCCATGAAACTGGGCCGTGTTTGTCTGTTTTTCTATTCTTATGATGTACTATTTCTGTATATATTGTGGTGCGAATGCATAAACAGAACAGTTGTGCTTGGGTCTATTTTTTATATTTTATGTTCACAACACAAACATTAAGCAGCAACCGAAAATATCAGTCTTCATTTTAGGCTTCAAAATATACACTTAAGAACACAATTTGTTGATATATTCATTTTAGAACGAATCAAATATTGATTGTTAAGGTCCATATCCAATAGCCACCATGTCGCAATTGGGTTTGAAGACAAGAGGCTCCTGCTGTACCATGATTAAAGGGTTTTGATACTTTTTGTAGATCAAGATTTTGGCCATGAAATGAATCCCCACTCACGGTGATTGAAGTAGTACAATTGTATTGTAAGCAATATAATTTACCAGTAGAAGTTTCAGCTTCATTAGCTGCTTAGTTTTTGAGAGAGAAAAAGTAAGTGAAAATCGCAGCGCATTCTTATAAGGAGAGTCCCAAAAACTGTCGAGAGTTTCCGCAACTCTTTTAGCTTGAAGCTAAAATAATTTTCTACAAAAGTACAGCACCTCAGCAAGTAATATTTTAAGGGAAGCTTTCTACTATCATTATCTTTCAAAACCGAGTAAGTTCAATGTTAATCTGTCATGTCTGTAGACGTTTGTGTGTTGTGTCAGACAAAAAGTACCCAAACCCTTTAAATATGTTCATGAATTGGAGACTTTCTGGGACGATAGAGGGCAGCAGACTTACCGGGTAAATCCATTGTTCTCAGAATTATGCGCATGTTCAGAACTACGTAAACAATGGAAATTTACCCGGTATGTCTGCTGCCAACTAGCGTTGGAAAGTCTCCCATTGGACTATTTCGGCTATCACAATACAACAAGAGGGTGCTGCTTTACTATAGACTTCAATAAGGTCACACATTGGGACCATTTAGCCATCATAATACATGTTACAAGAGGGTTGATCACACGCCCCACCGAGACACTTTGATGCAATGTTGACTTTACAAGTTGTGTTTGTGAACCACCTTTTTTAGCCTGCAAGAGGTTCAGTTCAGTGTGAAATCTTGTGTCATAATAATATGTGTTCTACACGTATGTACAAAGTCTATGCATGTGATAAATAGATGAGTTACTGTTTGCATTATGTACTAGTGAATCTGCACTTAATTAAAATTGCAAACAGTATCAGGGTAAAGAATGCAGGTACTGTAGGTTTATATAGTCATCATTAACAGTTACATTTACATCATTAAAGGAACGTTACAGAATTGGTAAGAAACAAAAATCGTGAAGATCACAGATTTACATAAAACTTACATGGTCTAATGATGATGATAGTAGAACACACCCACTGAAACATTTCTGTCTGAAATTTCATATTTGATGAGTGAAAAAAATAATCTAATACCGCGTTTGGAGTTTATCGCTCAGTAAGCGTTTTATTTATTTATTTGTGTTTTGGCATCGATAAAATGCAAAATTTGCATTTTTTTTTTTTTTTTTTTACTATTCTCTCGTGACCCAGATGGCCGATCAATCTCAAACTTCTACAGGTTTGTCAGTTTATGTATAAGGTGGATTACATAGTGCTTACACTGCCAGCAACTCTTTTGCTAGCAAAACCTGTAATGTTCCTGTAAAATTAACAGTAACTGTCGCTACGTACTGTACTGTACTGTACAGTCAAGAGTTCCCGACAAAAAAAACCACTGTACTGTTAGAAGACAAGACTAAATATTTCTGGCCAGCATAGTGTTAGCCAGAGGGGTGCCAGGGTGTCTTTTGAACACCCTGTTTTAAATGTGGACACCCTGTTTTATCTGTCATTTACATGTAAATGTATTGCAATGTTTTCCTAATAACAGGGGTCCTCGCCACAAGTATTTAAAACACCAGAGGACCATTCAAAATTGACTCAAAGTAATCCTGCTGGCTAGTTCAGTTTGAGAGAGAGCAATCTCATGGAACATTTGAAATTTTGTAGGGACTAGTAAAAAAAAAAAAAAGCTGACGGACCAGAGAAAGGACAAGTTAACTGGTCCTGCTGGCCAGTCACTAAACAGTTTAAGGGCAAACCCTGTATAATTGTAATGTAAGTGAACAATTTAAACAACCAGTTTTTAACTTATCATTGCTAAAACGTTGCAGTGGCCAACACTGTACACTGATAATTCTACTTGGAAATAATTTCAAAAGTAATGACAATTTATGGCAACGATTTCACACAATATTTTTTGATGCAGGAATTTCAAAATAAGCCGGTATAGACTGCTACTACTAACTTTACACATGTATGCAGGGATTACTTTAATGTGAACATTAAAACAAATGTAGCATAGGAAATTCTCATACTCAGTCTGGAGCATACATTTTATAGTAACTCTTAAAGACATTGGACACTATTGGTAAATGTCAAAGACCAGTCTTCTCACTTGGTGTATCTCAAAATAATGCATATAATAACAAACCTGTGAAAATTTGAGCTCGATTGGTCGTCGGAGTTGCGAGGTAACTATGAAAGAAAAAAACACCCTTGTCACACGAAGTGGTGTGCTTCAGATGCTTGATTTCGAGACCTCCAATTTTAAACTTGAGGGCTCAAAATCAAATTCGTGGAAAATTACTTCTTTGTCGAAAACTACGTCACTTCAGAGGGAGCCATGTCTCACAATGTTTTTTACTATCAACCTCTCCCCATTACTCGTTACCAGATGATTTTTTAAGCTGATAATTATTTTGAGTAATTACCAATAGTGTCCACTGCCTTTAAACTTCTGGGGATTTCCAATCCTGATCATATCTCGTTGCCTCGTTAAAACTTCATCAAATTGTAAGCATTGAGAACATAGTAAAAAGCTGAACACACTTTTTTAATGAGCTCTGGACACATTGTGTCAGTTCATGGCATCATCAGTAGTGAACTATTTACATCAATGTAGCTGAAATTATTAACAAAATCAATTCCAGAGCGGAAAAGTTAACAAAAAAGAGGGACAATAAGAGGTTCACAATTGCAGTGTGCCATAGAAATCAAACTGGAAGCGCTGCGTGATCCATTGATGTACGCGTTTAGACGCGCATACGGCCTGCCCTACAATATGGGCAGTTTCTTTGCAACGAAGGGGTAAAACAAAATTAAATTATCAATATCCCTGATGCAAATCTAACATCTCTTAAAATCAGTTCCATAAAAGAATCAGCAATTAAGAAAACCGGCACACTTTGTCTTTGAATGGACCCGTCACGTAACTCCAGGAAGCCCTACAGTCTTCGCCATCGTCTGCCCCACATTCAACAAACACCCCAGTGATGCTTGCACAGCCTGCTATCCAGTTCTCCAGTGATTGGCGAGCTATAAACTCAATCTCCATAGACACTAGATTCAATTACAGTCCAGGGGTGGGGGGTGATGCCTCAAATTCCCCCATCATCCTGATGCCTTGTAGCGACAGCGCAACTACATTTAAAGGCACTGGACAATCTTGGTAATTACGCAAAATAATTGTATAGCATAATTATTAGCAATGGAGAGCTGTTTAATAGTATTCATAGTTTTTTTAGAAAGATTATTAAAAGAATTTGTAGGAAGCCTTTTGAGGCATTTGAAAGCACACAAGGATATCTTTTCTATTTCATTATTCTCTTGCAAATTCAAGGACCAATTGAGTTTAAATTTTCACAGATTTGTTATTTTATGCACTTACACTGACTTATGTTTTGATACACTAAGTGAGAATACTGGTCTTTGATAATTACCGAAGGTGTCCAGTGCCTTTAAAGCGAGTGAGGTTTAACCCTTTTGCTCTTACAAGATCAACCCACAACAAAAATATCTGGGATCACCCAGGAGCAACTACAGGTTTGAAAATCAAACAGACGGGTCTTTTATATTCTAAACAAACCATTCATTAAAGGAATCCTCAACCAGTCATGGATTATGCTGGGGTATACTATATGCTGGACTATCGACAATTCTACAAGTATCTGTCAATGAAAGGCCTGATGGATAATACCCAGACAAAACCTAGTCAAAATTATGAAATCTCAAGTCATTACTTGATGTTTGAAATAAAAAGTCACATCCTCTTTTGGTGATTCCTCTGCTACTTATCCCCAGGTCTAAGGGCATTTCTTGTATTTAAGTCAATTCATTTAAGCCTCAGAAATCACAGGCAAACTTATTGTTTACTGTTCGGCAGATGCGAACGCTTCCTCCTTTCTGATAAGCGTTAGCGTCTTATTAAACACTCCTTATCCACTAAAAACCTTTCGGCTGATGATCCTCTCTCATCTAGTGAATGTCACTGAAGACACATGAGATACAAGTGTACACAATCCCAGAGCCCAAGACGCTAGACCGTCACCTTCAAACATACAGTCTCGCCCCTGGTTCACTCGTTGACACTTATTACCCATTCCGATGCAATCCATGCCAAAGACTGATTGCACGAAGTGAGAGAGTGAGAGTCAATTAGAAAGAAAAAAAGATAGAGTGCGGAGGTCGAAACACGAGGCACATCCGCTTCCCCGGTACTTGCACTGTCCCTGTTAGCTGGTAACAATAGCCACGAGCCACATCATGAATTACGGATGGGGAATCAGGGACGGGAACAGCCAACCTCGGTGGGAATCCGACTGAATAAATCTCAGTATAAATTAGGGGGGGGGGGGGACATCTGGGTTTTCAATCCAGGGTTTAAATTTTCGGGGAAACTCTACAAGACGTTGCTCAGCATGTTTGCTGGACCGTAGTTGTACAATTACAAGCCCAGAATCAAGACGGAAAATGTCTTGACACAGGTTGACAAGCATTAACTTTTTTTTTTTTTTTTTTTTTTTTTTTTAAAACAAGCCCCAAGATCTCTACAGTCAGGGCTTGATTTTGGGGGGATAAAAACAACCCTTGTTGTACCTCAAACTTGAAAAAATTACTGCACCCGAAAGTGACTGAATTTCCCCTTAGAGCATCTCTATACGTGGATGTAATAACTATGTATCGGGATAAAGAATACTATATTTTCACTCTTAAACTACACTGATGTGTGATAAGCTCTGTACACTCAGGTTGTGGGTTCGAACCCCACAAGAGAAGAACCTCAATCCACAAGACTCCGGAAAACACAGGGCTCATTACACATTGAGGTAAGCAAACATTGGATGAGGGACAAATAAAATTGTCCTCATTGGGATTTGAACCCAAGACCCCTGACACTCTGGGCAGATGCTCTACCAATTGAGCTATGAGGCACAGCGGTATACTCCCTCAGGAGTTTTCCCTAAGAACCACTTTTTTCTCTCGGTGTTGCATGGATGCGCAACTGGGCAGCGTAACGAACACAATGATTTGGTATGGTGCCCTTTGGTATGTTGCCCAATCACCATCGAAGTGAAATAATCATTTCATATTGTCTGTTTTCTAAATTGTGGCATCAGAAGTTTAACTTGATAGTAGTTTAGCTTAATTTGTTTTTAAATCCACCAGCGGTGCTACTTTTTTTGTTCTGTCTCCTATATGAATGTGTATGTTTTCTTTATAGTTCCTATATTTTGTACTTTGCATTCTTACATGTGAAAATAATAAATGAAATACCAATAATAAATCAAATCAAACTTCGGATGAGAGAACCATTCAAATGGTCCTCATTTACATTGAGGTAAAGTAAGAGTGAAACAAATGACAGCATTTTAGCTAGAGCAAAGAATAAAGTTACCTTGTAAGGATTCCTGAAGACCGACATCAAAGGCTAGCTTGTCTGAAGAGGAGACTGTCGAAAGACATGCAAGGTACTGCAAAACAAAGAACAATGGTCAAAGGTGAGAAACACATGGCAAGGTTATAATTTGAGGGATGCAAGACATCCACATATTACAATGCTTTCTAAAAACTAACAACAGACTCTTATTATGGTTATTTCCTTGCCTTTCATGCAGTAACAGTGTTCAACTTTGAGTTCTGCAAAAAATGGACAACCACACTTAACTTTGTGGGGGGGGGGGTCAGTTTTCTATGGCACTATTATCACAGAAAACCAGCTGAAAAGTTTTAAGCCCGAGTAATTCCTAAAATTTTACATTGTGCTCAATACAAACCAGCCACAGATCTCAAGCCAATATACTCTCAGTCTAATTTAAATTTTAAAGGCAATGGACACTATTGGTAATTGTCAAAATCCAGTCTTCTCATTTGGTGTATCTCAACATGTACATAAAATAACAAACCTGTGAAAATTTGAGCTAAATTGGTCGTCGGAGTTGCGAGATAACTATGAAAGAAAAAACACCCTTGTCACACGAAGTTGTGTACTTACAGATGCTTGATTTCGAGACCTCAAGTTTTAAACTTGAGGTATCGAAATCAAATTCGTGGAAAATTACTTCTTTATTGAAAACTACATCACTTCAGAGGGAGCCGTTTCTCACAAGGTTTTATACTATCAACCTCTCCCTATTACTACTTACAAATTAAGGGTTTATGCTAATAACTATTTTGAGTAGTTACCAATAGTGTCCACTGCCTTTAAGAGGGTAGAGTTGAGCAAATAGACACTCTGGAAAATTTTCAAATAATTCTCTTTCTCCAAAACAAAAGACCTACATGCACATGTACCTCTAAATTAATACATTTAAAGGAGTGAACTAAACAGCAAAGTCCCAAATAAAACGGGGGACAAGGTCTAACATTACTAATCCTCAAGAAAAACTTGAGTCCTTGATTCTGATTGGTCAGTTCATAGCTACAAGAGTGTGATATAGACCTACATTGCACGGCCGATTTTCAAACCCTGTTCTATAACACGCTGTTCTAACTCTGCGCTATTTTAAGCTAAAATTTGCTTGAAGATAAATTTGTTATCACGGGTGCACTGGTGGAATACGGAAGAGTAGAACGCATAGACTGCGTCCCATATCCAACTCAGCATTTGGCCTCGTTGGATATGGGACCAAGAAGCGCTATAGTTTTCCATAAGCTACTCATGCTTAATACTCACATGAGCTACAAAATGTAGTACTTTTGTTCCGAGCACATACTACATACACAGACAGTTTTTTAAGGCATTCGTTGTAAGGTCATCATGTTACAAAGATTTCTCCTTTATTTTAAGAAAAAATGCAAGTTTTTTTTTTCTGGATTCCAAAATATTTGTGTGGGGTTTTTGTGTGGGTTTTTAAATATTATTTCTGAGATTAGTATACAACTGCCTGCAATAGTAAGCACCCCCCCCCCCTCCCACTCATTCCAATTCATGAGCCTTTAATCAATACTAAATGCACTTAATAAAAACAAGGAGGAAAGAAAAAAAGTTATCCTCACATCCACTGTCCGTTTTTTGTGTGTTTTTTGTTGTTTTTTTTCCATGTTAAAAAAAAAAACATATCCAATAGTGTGTAACATCTTCAGTTGTATCCTTCTCAACTGACAGTCTTCACCTAAAGACTTCACCTAAAGTCGACTCTATATTAATGGAAAGTCTTTCAGCCTGTCAGATGCTATCGGCCATTTCATTAGCTATTTAGGGGGCTTTCATCCAGCGGTGAAATTACACGTAAACTAATATAAGCTCCAGACGTTCTCATCCGTATCGCCGCCGCCAAACTACACGCGTTGCTTACAAGAGCTTCTTACATCCAGGTCTGCTTTGTGCATTAATGCATGAACGCCATGATCAACACCATGTAATTGCTGTTGTGGAAGGCAGCGTGGCCAACAGGCGTTCAAATACTCTCGTGACAGCGGGAAATAGAGTGGTGCACGTCTCACTGCGCCAGACGTGACTTAATTTGGAAGTAGCTTGTTAAGACCTGATTGAGCATGTGATGCTTTAGAAACAATGGCTTCTAATGATCCATGAGAAATGCCAGAGTTCCCCGTCGTGACATTTTTCTAAAGACACGTCTTAATTTTCATCCAGCGTAATACCCTGCATATGTGAAGCAAAATAGGTCACATAAATCAGGGCCCAATTTCATAGAATTGCTTAGGCACAAACATTACCTAAGCACAACCAGAATAAGGTTACCAGCCAAAAAAACATGTCACATGTACAATCTGTGACTGGTGTCCTGCCTACTTTTGCTCAGCAGATAGTTTTTACCTACTATTTCCTGCTTAAAAGCCTTTATAAAAGCGGATTAAGAAAACCAAGTTTTTGTTCGTCAAGCAAATACACATGCATCCTCGCTATTGATGGAGTCCATCATGGAAGTGCATATGAACACACCGGTCCAATATGGAGTGACTATCTGGTCAATATTAACCACAGATTTCCGGAGTAAAATAGGGCAACTTAATTACCAGCAACCCTAAACAAATATCAATTTGTCTGCCATCTCAATTCTGCTGCAGTTTTCTACTGTGATGTGAATGAGGCATACTCAACGCAATGAAGGTTGTGATAATTTCATGGACGATTGCCAAAACGATGCGCATGTTGAACTGTGTCACGTAGGCCTGGTTGGATGGTCGGAGTGGAGACTATGAGAGCTTACTTAATGCGGGGTGAGAGCGTAACTCTAGTAGAGATACTTAAAGTACAAACCACTGATATTAAATATTTAATAAGAGGAACCTTGTGTAAAGTGCCTGCAAACAATCTATGACAGGTTCCTAGCAAATTCTTGATGCCTTTTATGTTCTCCTGCTGGAGATTCGGAGACTAGCACAAGACAGGATAATAATATGATGATAGTAACTGGATTTATATAGCACCAAATTAACAAAGGATGCAAGGCGCTTATAGAGAAAAGAAAGACCAAAGTGAAGGCCACAAATGGCTACACTTTTTGAAGGACTATAAACTGACTGAGCATTTTAAATGGAGACATGAAGACCATTCCATAGGCGGGAGGCAGCAGTGGAATAAGCTGTCTCACCACATGGTTAATGTGACTTGTTCATCACAAGGGAGATGGCATCATAGCTTCAAAGGGACGATGGAATGGGGATTCAATTACCAAACATTGATAAAATGTTATATATTTTTGCATTGCAAATATTTCCAAGACACAGTTAGTTCCATGGTTGATTTATCCATCAAGTGTCCATCATATAACAACACAATACACGGTTTAAAGGGACAAAAGTGGGAATATTTTATAGAGGGCAAGGATGGACCAACATGTCGGAAATCAGACTAAAGTAGGATGAATATCACGCCTGCATCTTACTTAGGAACTTGAGTGTCCCTTTAAAGACAACAACTAACCGGTCTCTTGAGTCGCAATGGATGGGAGTCCCTTGGGCTGCGCATGAAGAGGTTCCGCCTCTTCCGTGTAAATTTACATGCACGCTTGTTTATCTTCGCTCCCCGAAATCTCTTTCTGGGGGTAACTCAATCCTCCATGGACATAGATTCTAGAAAGTTCCTTGTTTGTACATACGGACAACTGCAATTTGCTCCGCGGTGTAAAAACCCGACATGTGATTAATGCAAAGGGATTAAGTGTGCGGACTAAAATGGCGCAGCCATGACGTCTCCATGGAAACGCTACGATCATTTTTGAAAGGTTGTCACTGTATGAAACAGTGTCTGTGTACTGTACATCTCACTTCCGTTCTTCTACACATGTACATATTCATATTATATAGGGTCATCACAAAGCTGTTTAGAGCATCAAATTAAATTTAATGCATTGGAGTGTGGGTTCTAATCCCGATCATGACACTTGCATCCTTGAGCAAGATGCTTTACTACAACCAGGGGTATAAATGTGTACCTGCGAGGGCAGAGGTTGATATTGTGTTTTGATAAAGCCTTCTGAGGGCCACGGCAGCTCGGGGCTGTATACTCCCCAGGGAGCTGAGAAACATTAAATGTTATTGGCCCAATGACCAGGCCACTAATGTGTAAGCGCATTGACACGTATGTAAAATGCGCTATATGAGAACCAGTTTTTATTAGCGTTGTGATGAATGACCTCCAAAAAAAACAAATTGAGTAATTTCTTTAGCAACAATTGTAAAGCTTCCTGAAAATTATTTCTAGTATCCATGCAAACCTTAAAATATTGTAATATGTGATAATTTTATCGTAGAGGTAAAGAACAAAAATTGAATATTACCCTCTTATCGATAAGTAATAAGCACTGAATATTTTCGTAACATCTATATAAAAAAAAAAGCAACAAGTGTAAACAAAATAAGTAAAAAGTCAAATCAAAACAAAAAGCGAAGACATCTCTCGTCCATTTTACAAACTACTCTGCACTCAGGCAGATATTCCAATAATATAATATCTACTGCCATGTAAAATAAACCAAAGCCTCTTGTTTGGATTTTAAGAAGATAAATAAAGACCTCTGGAATGTCTGACGTGAGATAGAAAGGTCATCGGAAGCTGGATCTAGCGATGTGTAATGTCAAAAGGACTCGTTAATAAGTCAATATATAACGACACTGCTCTTTCCACAAGGGTTGTGTAGACAATGAACTGAAAGCGGTTGTCCGATATCGGTTGTCCGTGGTCCTTTCTCTATGGTTTAACACATGTTAAGTTTGCATCAGCGATAAAGAATATTCATTTTATATGCCTTCATGCATCACCGCTGATCCACCGCCCAGTACTTAAGCAGCATACAGCATCAGAGTCCAGCATTCTCCAGAAGACGATCAGAGCATACTGATCGAAACGTCGAGTTAATCCAACGGTTCTTTTCAGAACCACCCCAACTCATTGAGAGATTGTTATTACATGGTGTTACCGCAAACTTTTCTATATCTTACTTCCACCATGCAAAGTTTCAAATCCTACTTAATATTCATTTTGGTTTTACCCATATACACCGATGTGTGTTGGCACTGTATTCAGTCATGGGTTGAAGTCCCACCCGTGTTATATGCCAGGAAAGTACTGAGTATACAGTGCTAACACACATCGGTGTATGGGGAAAGTACTGAGTATACAGTGCTAGCACACATTGGTGTAAGGGGAAAGTACTGAGTATACAGTGCTAACACACATTGGTGTAAGGGGAAAGTACTGAGTATACAGTGCTAACACACATTGGTGTAAGGGGAAAGTACTGAGTATACAGTGCTAGCACACATTGGTGTAAGGGGAAAGTACTGAGTATACAGTGCTAACACACATCGGTGTAAGGGGAAAGTACTGAGTATACAGTGCTAACACACATTGGTGTAAGGGGAAAGTACTGAGTATACAGTGCTAGCACACATCGGTGTAAGGGGAAAGTACTGAGTATACAGTGCTTACACACATCGGTATAAGGGGAAAGTACTGAGTATACAGTGCTAACACACATCGGTGTAAGGGGAAAGTACTGAGTATACAGTGCTAACACACATCGGTGTAAGGGGAAAGTACTGAGTATACAGTGCTAACACACATTGGTGTAAGGGGAAAGTACTGAGTATACAGTGCTAACACACATTGGTGTAAGGGGAAAGTACTGAGTATACAGTGCTAACACACATTGGTGTAAGGGGAAAGTACTGAGTATACAGTGCTAGCACACATCGGTGTAAGGGGAAAGTACTGAGTATACAGTGCTAGCACACATCGGTGTAATGGGAAAGTACTGAGTATACAGTGCTAACACACATCGGTGTAAGGGGAAAGTACTGAGTATACAGTGCTAACACACATTGGTGTAAGGGGAAAGTACTGAGTATACAGTGCTAACACACATCGGTGTAAGGGGAAAGTACTGAGTATACAGTGCTAACACACATTGGTGTAAGGGGAAAGTACTGAGTATACAGTGCTAACACACATCGGTATAAGGGGAAAGTACTGAGTATACAGTGCTCACACACATTGGTGTAAGGGGAAAGTACTGAGTATACAGTGCTAACACACATCGGTGTAAGGGGAAAGTACTGAGTATACAGTGCTAACACACATCGGTGTAAGGGGAAAGTACTGAGTATACAGTGCTAACACACATCGGTGTAAGGGGAAAGTACTGAGTATACAGTGCTAACACACATTGGTGTAAGGGGAAAGTACTGAGTATACAGTGCTAACACACATTGGTGTAAGGGGAAAGTACTGAGTATACAGTGCTAACACACATCGGTATAAGGGGAAAGTACTGAGTATACAGTGCTAACACACATTGGTGTAAGGGGAAAGTACTGAGTATACAGTGCTAACACACATTGGTGTAAGGGGAAAGTACTGAGTATACAGTGCTAACACACATTGGTGTAAGGGGAAAGTACTGAGTATACAGTGCTAACACACATCGGTATAAGGGGAAAGTACTGAGTATACAGTGCTAACACACATTGGTGTAAGGGGAAAGTACTGAGTATACAGTGCTAACACACATTGGTGTAAGGGGAAAGTACTGAGTATACAGTGCTAACACACATCGGTATAAGGGGAAAGTACTGAGTATACAGTGCTCACACACATTGGTGTAAGGGGAAAGTACTGAGTATACAGTGCTAACACACATCGGTGTAAGGGGAAAGTACTGAGTATACAGTGCTAACACACATCGGTGTAAGGGGAAAGTACTGAGTATACAGTGCTAACACACATCGGTGTAAGGGGAAAGTACTGAGTATACAGTGCTAACACACATTGGTGTAAGGGGAAAGTACTGAGTATACAGTGCTAACACACATTGGTGTAAGGGGAAAGTACTGAGTATACAGTGCTAACACACATCGGTATAAGGGGAAAGTACTGAGTATACAGTGCTAACACACATTGGTGTAAGGGGAAAGTACTGAGTATACAGTGCTAACACACATTGGTGTAAGGGGAAAGTACTGAGTATACAGTGCTAACACACATTGGTGTAAGGGGAAAGTACTGAGTATACAGTGCTAACACACATTGGTGTAAGGGGAAAGTACTGAGTATACAGTGCTAACACACATCGGTATAAGGGGAAAGTACTGAGTATACAGTGCTAGCACACATTGGTGTAAGGGGAAAGTACTGAGTATACAGTGCTAACACACATCGGTATAAGGGGAAAGTACTGAGTATACAGTGCTAACACACATTGGTGTAAGGGGAAAGTACTGAGTATACAGTGCTAACACACATTGGTGTAAGGGGAAAGTACTGAGTATACAGTGCTAACACACATTGGTGTAAGGGGAAAGTACTGAGTATACAGTGCTAACACACATCGGTGTAAGGGGAAAGTACTGAGTATACAGTGCTAACACACATTGGTGTAAGGGGAAAGTACTGAGTATACAGTGCTAGCACACATCGGTGTAATGGGTAAAACCACAATTAATATTCTCCAAGGTTTTTCACAGCATTGGAACAAAATAATTATGAGCATTTCAGCCAGGTAAAAAAAAAATACAGCAGCTGATCATCCAGGTTGGGGGGGGGGGGAGAGGGCCTTTTTATTTAATTTTACTACTCATTAGTTTTGGGGTTTTTTTAAGTTGGAAAGAGTGATCCTTAAAAAATTCCTGGCTTTGTAAAACTTAGAAGTCTAAAATACTGGTAAATTAAATCAATCATCGAAAGAAAAGTGACACAGCGCTGCTAACCATAATCACAAGAAAGGGCATGCTAACCCTTCCGGTATGAAATTGAGTGATGTAATAACTGAAACGCGCAAGCTGGCTGCCTAATTTCTTTCTAAACTGTTAAATACGCTTAAGCTTTTAAAAGCACATTTTTCTGCTATAGTTTGCAGAAACAATTTGCTTATCAACCGAAAAGACCTGTGGTATAAAAGCAAGAAATGGGAGAAGAAAAGGAGAAATCGTCTTGCTGTTCCAACCATAGCAGAATCTTTCAAATATAACTCTGGCAGAATAATAATTTGAGGACATTACCAATGATTTACAATTACATACTTAATGAATAAAAGATTCACATGTAAAAAAAAAAAAGAAAACAAAAAAAAGGAATTTGAAAGACTTTGCTATGGTTCAAACTGTGAGGCTGTACAAACTTTTTTACAACTACTTAATAAGATGTATTTACTGTACAAAAGATGTGAGTTAACAATTTAAAACAAAAAACATGGCATTGACAATTATACTTGACATATTTCAACCCTAGCAGCATCTCAAATCTCTTCTAAGGGTCAAACTTTGAGACCTTTTCAACAGTTCTCCAATTACTTAAGATGTAGTTTCACATACACTTCAAAATACTAAGCCATCAAAGCAAATTATGACAATAAAACATTAAGAAATTTACCATTAAATATTGCTTCCCACTGATAAGAAAAAAACACCTGCCACGAGTGCCACTCTCATCCTATCCAAGTTCACTGAACTCATGTCTAAACTTTCAACTATTAACGAGGAAGGGAAATGTCAACTTTGATTTTGTGATGTACTGATTTTCCAATCGAAAGAGTCCCCCTTGTGAGTGGGACATTTTTACCCGTGTAAATTTTTGTACAGGGATGTTTTGGATCGTTCCTGTTCTTTTTAAAGAGCAAAGTTCGAACATGACATCATTGGCTTTTTAACAACTAATGCGTCATTACATCCAAATGAGGAATATTTCATTAAACAAAATGTCTAACTCAATGCCGTTTTCACTGAAGATCATTAAGAAAGTCTGGAATGAACCAAAACATCCCCCTACAAAAATGTACAGACCCATTTTTTTTTCAGAATGATGTACTGTAATTGGATGTTTTGAATGTTGACAAGTTTTGCCCCGAAAGGATATCTTATGCCATGACTATTTACATCATTTTAACATGAGGATAGCATTAAGCAGGCAAGACATTTGGTCCCTGGGGGAAAAGTAGGAAAATTGTATTGAGTACAAGGGCTGGCCCACTTATACACTCATAGGCTAGACTTTTCTGACCATTTAATAAATATTTTGATGATTTTTTATGAGAGTAAATCAATTTGATTAAAGTTCTATCAAGCATGGGTTAGAGAGTTGTCATTTTTTCCCCACTCATGTGAGGACTCTATCAATTTGAAGAATAAGTCCATCACAAAATTGAATTTGAAATTTCCCTTGATATTTAAATATAACAGAGTCAGGGCTGCAAACACATGAAAAACATTATAGGCAAGCGCTCACTCTCAGTAGCACTACAGTCAGGCAATTTTCTTCAAATATCATAGTTCCTATACTTGAGAGAGAATCAAATTAATATAACCGTAAGGGTGTTAAAGCCATTAAACACTTTCGGTACAGGGAAAAAAAAATTCACAGATTTACAAATAATTTACAGGGTTTACAGAAGGTAATGGTGAAAGAATTCTCTTGAAATATTGTTCCATGAAATGCTTTACTTTTTGAGAAAACATTAAAACAATATAAATTCTCGTTAGCGAGAATTACGGATTTATTTTTAAAACACATGTCATGACACGACGAAACGCGCGGAAACAAGTAAGGGTTTTCCCGTTATTTTCTCCCGACTCCGATGACCGATTGAACCTAAATTTTCACAGGTTTGTTATTTTATATATATCAGTTGTGATACACGAAGTGTGGGATTTGGACAATACTGTTTACCGAAAGTGTATAATGGCTTTAAAATAACACAATTTTATTGAACTTGTTTGTGCAGAATTTTTTTCACAGTGTGAATGTTTGTTCTCTTTTTAAAATCTATATGTGACAACACCAATGGTGTAAATTTAACACCCCAGTTTATGCAGTATAGCTTTAAAGGAACAGTTTCCTCACTACTAGAATAGCTGGAAAACATTAAAGCTGATTTTCTTCACCAGGCTGACTTAAAAATTCTGAGTTCAGATAAAAGTCTGAAATTTCTCATGCCTCGTCCCAATTTCATAAAGACTGTAAGCACACAATCTTGCTAAGCACATAAAATCCAGCAGAAACAGGTTACCAGCCAACATTCCATATTCCATAAAGTTTCTAATGTTGCCATCGGTGCCCCACTCATTTCTTGCTCAGTCAATTTGCTGAGCAGCATTTTAAACAGCTTCATGAAATTGGGCTAGCTGGTTTTTAAACACAGCATTTGTTAGCTTACCATGTTACTAAGGCAGTGTCGTAGTAAGATTGCGTGACCATAAAGCAGTGTGCGATGACCAGCTTGACCCTGCAAATATAAAATTACAAAAGCATTATTATTCTTCTGTTTAATAATTATTATATATCTATGACATCATTAGTTTGGGGAAACAGTGAGCCTTCTTGTATATTTTCCAATGGAAACACAACACAAAAAGCTCATTCAGGGGTGACGAAAAAATCTGAAACTTGGATACAAATTGAAAGGTATGTTGAAATGATGGTATTGCTACCATTTGGTAACCCCCTGGGGTTATAGATTCCATTGAGCTTTTGGAAACAGTATCCAAATCACTAGAGAAGTAGACCAATGAGCAGGATTTATTTATTTGTGGAAACAAATATTGACTGATTTTCTCCACCAGGCCGACATAAAAAGTCAGAATTCAGACGCCGACATAAAAAGTCTGAATTTAGACAAAAGTCTGAAAAATCTCATCCCTGCTCATTAGAATGTTTGTTCATTGTGCTTCTTCTATAAGCAAATGAACATAGGAATCTGAGTGTTGGGGGGAAAAAGTTGCCTCGCGATATTGGACGATGATATTTTTCAAGAAATTTGAAATTATAAAAATTGTCCTTGTGCTAATTAGTGTCATTATGAAAATATAACATGGAACACTTGAACCTGGTGGAAAATGTTGATGTCATTAATTGTTATTAACATTGAAAATGTGTGAAAACAAAGGTTTGCCAAAATGTAGATTTCTTTAAAAAGGTGCCTCTTAGCAAAACCTGCTATCAACAGTGGTAAAAGCTATATATTTTGACTTAATATGTATTAAAAGACAACTACGCCATTCAGAATGATCTCATCATCTAGTTAAAATTCCACAAAAACTACGGAAACCACTTGAGACCTTTTGCAAACAAAACCTCAAGTGGGAAATGGAATACCTGAGCCAGACATCAATACTGAATTCCGAATGCACTTTAAATTATTCCCTGAAATATGTTGGCCTGAACAACTTTTCCTGGGGTGGATTTCACAAAGAGTTCAGACTAGTCTTCTCTCGAGTTAGAATGAGTTACTCGTCCTAACTTAGGACTAGCCTGAAGTTTTTAACATCTCCTAGGACCCCAAAATCGACCCCAGTGCCTTTAAAGCGAGTGAGGTTTCACCCTTTTGCTCTTACAAAGATCAACCTAGAAATAGATCTGGGAACGCCCATGAGCAACCACAGGTTTGAAAATCAAACAAACCAAGATCTTCTAGACCAGTCCCAACTCTTTGTGAAGTCTACCCATGAACACCCATTATAAGAGAAAATAGAATCAACTGTTGCAAACTGCTGACAACCCAAAAGAAAATATGGTATAAATGCAAAAAAATGTTCAGCGGCCTGATGTTTTGACCCTAGCAGAGTCTTTGCCAGGGTCGAAACATCAGGCCACTAACTCAGGGTTGCTACTTCACAGAGGCAATGAAGGCAACTGCCTCCATGCACCCTGGTCATTGCCTTGATGCCCTTGAAATGTTCCAGCAGGAATTTACCATATCCTCATAGGGTGCCCTTTATCAAGGAGAAAACGCCTTGGTGCCCTGGCCCTTTCATGAACGAAGCAAACAGACCTGCAAACTATTTCATGTGAAATATTATGTATCAAAGTCAAGTCTTTTGGTGCAAGTATTTCTGATCCAGTGTAATAAAAGCCATGAGTCATAAGTCCCATGGTCTATGGGATTTTTGTTTCTTGGCCTCATGTTTACCAAGGGCATCTCAGTTTTCTAGAAAAAATGGAAAAGCCTAGGTTCTGGCCGATGCAGGTGAGGATACCCAGCGAGGGCCAAGGGGATAGTGCGATTGATCGGATTGATTAACCCCTCGGTGCTCATTAGTCGCTTCAGTGTACAGACAATGCTCCCCGGGGAGTTGAGAGAAAAGTCCCTAGAACTTATTGGGATTTGTATATTTGTGCATCTTCACATTTTGTATTCAGCCTTGTCATTGATGCTAAGTAGTAATAATAAAGGTAAAAGTCGCTTAGGAAAATGCTCACATAAAAACGAAGAAGCACCTTAAAGGAACGTTACAGAATTGGTAAGATAGAGTATTAAAAAAATTGAAGATCAATCATGATTTACATCAAACTTGCACGGTCTAATGATGATGAAAGTAGAAAACATCCCTTGAAATAGTTTTGTCTGAAATTTCATATTTGATGAGAAATAAATAATATAATTTCGCTCAGTGAGCGTTTTATTCATTTTTGTTTCGGCATCGATGCAATGCAAAATTTGTAATCGTTTTTTCACTATTCTCTCGTGACCCAGATGGCCGATCGATCTCGAACGTCTACAGGTTTGTCAGTTTATGTATATGGTGGATTACATAAAGTGCTTACACTGCCAGCAACTTTTTTGCTAGCAAAACCAATTCTGTAATGTTCCTTTTGAGTGGTGCATGAAAAAGCAACGCTTAGGCTGTTTGACGTGGAATCAAATAAAATATGATTTGAGTTGAATGAAGAAATATTGACGAGAGCAGGAGTTGAACCTGTGATCTCATGATTATTGTGCCCACTCTACCAACTGAGTTGTAGCCTGAATGTTGGCAGTCTCCCCCTATTTTGCCAGTCAGAAGCCATTTAATCTGTAACAGCAGAATGGATGGGGAGTGGTACAATCCTCCTCACCACCCGGGTCATCCTAAAACCTTTTAAACTTAAGTACAAAATTAAATTAAGTATGCTGTTTGGAAAAGCAATTACACATACATGGAGATAACATGTGTGAGTTGCAAGATGAAAAGGATGTTTTATTCTAGGTCTCTTCTTTAAATTGAACTTTCCCGTCATAAAAGGGTTAAATATTAAGAGAACATTTATAAATCTTTTCTTACCACTTCCACGGTGTCAGCCATGACCATTTCTTGTAGCGCTCGTACTGATAGAGCCTGCTCAAGAACAAACATACAGATGGACAAATCTGGAGGAACACTCTGTAAATAAAAGAAAAACACACCTCAGTCACTAAAAGTACATTCAATTCCCAACATCTCCCGACGATGACTAGATGACTAGAGCAAGCCAGTCGAAACGTTGAGACCAATTCAATAACTGATTCTGCGATAGTACAGTTAATTACGACCCTATAAGCTAAAGTAGCAGTCCCATCCTATTTCTATACCATCCGCCCGGGTAATAGTTAATAAGCAGGACAGTTCTTTTCAGAACTGAGAAGTCTCCCTAACACCCGAACAATCTACTCCGCGGTAGTATAATTTTAAAAGCAAGACAGTTCTCTAAGAACAACCTCTACCTGGCAAGTAGATACACACATGGTGTTACCGCAAACCAAATATATATTGATACCTCACCATGCAATGCCTCAAATCCTATATACATTAAATGAAATCGTTCTCCAGTCATCAATTGATCTAAAATGATTCAAGCTCATTGATTATTGGCAGTCTACCTGGATCTTGCAAAATGTGATTGTCTTTTTAACCGATGAATTTTTCACAAGCAAGTTTTATTGTTTACGATCTACATTTAGGATTAAAACAAATGGTTCCAAAAACCAAAGGTATACTTTGCCTTTCATTGACCAGTGTAATTTTGTGTATTTTTTCACCATGTTGACTTGGCGCAATCCAATTATTATAAACGTTTTCCACATCAAAATGTGATTTTTTTGGGGGGTAAGCTGTTTCTATCTGGAAACAGACTATTTATTTTTGGTCAAGTGGTCAGAAAAATATTGCTTTAAATTAGAAAATTTAATGTAGAGAGTCAAAATTTCTTATATGTCGTGGCTGATAAAATAATAGGTAGTAAATAGAGCTTCATCACGCCCGAACAGGCGCATTAAAGTGCTTACTGTTTTTACAGCCAGTAAGCTGATCTATGGTTTGTGTTGTGAGACACATTTATAGCGCCTTATAAGAGTTTGCAAGTTGATGTGGCATCTGCAGCCAACCATGCAAGGCCCCCCCCCCCCTCGTCCCCTTCTCTTAATGGTATAACAAGGTTCTTTAACATGAATTACACAACACCATGGGACCTAAGGGCTTGATACTAACATCCTATCCCCAAGGATAAAGAAGTTACAGTTAAGTGTTTTGCTTAAGAATGCAAGTGTCATGATGGAGACTGAGCTCACACCCTGACACTCAACACCCAGGGAACACCAGACCTTTAAGTCCAATGAAATAGGCTTGGGGACTCCCCATCAGGCAAGAGTAGCTAGGATAAAATTGGGCATCTAAAAGGAATACATCACTCCTCTTGCTAAAAATTTGTCCTTATAAATCTAGTCTGACATCCCCTGCTGAGTCTTATTGACGCCATTTGTGGTCAATCTTTGCTGACAATTTTCCGGCCTGTGCCCAATTTCATAGAGCTTCTTAAAAGCACAAAAGTAGCATCTCACATGTCACACAATATGTTGCTGGTAACCTGCTTGTGTTTGCTTAGCAGAATATTGTTTTTAAGCATCATTCTCTGCTTCAGCAGCTCTATGAAATTGGGCCCTGGAATTTAATATCTTGAGGGATCTGGTTGGTTCAATCATGACTCTATGGCTCAATGGTTTTTTTCCCTGCTATTCGCCTCTGTGGACCCGGATCGAATCTCATCTCAGACCAGAGGTGAGGTTTTCAGTCTCTACCTGATTGTGTGGGTTTCCCCCATTTGAGGTCTTTTTGTTTCTTCTAATCTCTTCATACTGTTTTTGGCACTAATTGTGATGCTGGTTGTGTAATAAATAAAGGGACAATGTCACTCTGTGACATAAAGGCACTTTCATTTGAAACTCCCATTCTATGAAAACAGTTGTAAGGAACACCAAGGAAAAGATATGGGCTGCATAAGCACAGCAAGCCAAGAACATCACAAATTATGCAATACCAGAACAAGGCTACCCAAAAAACACCTTATCATATGTACCATCTATTACTCGGTCATCCTGCGCTTTTTTGCTTAGAAATTGTTTAAGCAATATTTCTACTTAAAGGCAGTGCACACTAGTGGTAATTGTCAAAGACTAGCCTTCACAGTTGGTGTATCTCAACATAAAATAACAAACCTGTGAAAATTTGAGCTCAATCGGTCATCAAACTTGCAAGATAATAATGAAAGAAAAAACACCCATGTCACACGAAGTTGTGTACGTTTAGATGGTTGATTTCGAGACCTCAAGTTCTAAACTTGAGGTCTTGAAATCAAATTCGTGAAAAATTACTTCTTTCTCGAAAACTATGGCACTTCAGAGGGAGCCATTTCTCACAATGTTTTATACCATCAACCTCTCCCCATTACTCGTCACTAAGAAAGGTTTTATGCTAATAATTATTTTGAGTAATTACCAATAGTGTCCACTGCCTTTAATAAGCAGCTCTATGAAACTGGACCAAGGGGGAAAACAATGGTGGCAGTGGTCTCCAATGGTTCAGATGAATTTCGTGAACTGAATTTTGAAGCTAAAAGAGCCTCTTATAATATTATGGCAAAGGGAATCTAAAATGATTAGAATTGTCCATACAGAAGGATCCATCTATCCTAGTAATAATAATAAGACTTGTAATGCGCACATATCCACCCGGCTGGGTGTTCAAGGCGCAGTAAAAACCAACAACAAAACAAAAAACAAAACAAAGAAAAACAGACACAACAAAATTAGTCCTTGAAAACCTGTGACATAAGATAAGTTTTGAGAAGAGATTTGAATTTTGTGGTACAAAGACAAGATTGAAGATTAAACGGTAGAGAGTTCCAGATGCGTGGCACAGCTGAAGAAAAAGACCTGTCAGAACACTAACGACCCAAGCTTTTACTTGTAACTTCTCTGGGGTTTTTTTTTTCCTCTTCAGTTTGCTTGGTCATGTAGATATTGGAACAGACAGTTTCAACATCTAAACATCAGCCTGAAGGGCAATCTGAAACCCTGCACCACGCCAAAGAGAAATTCAATGGTAAAGTGTAAAGCCACACTAATAGATTCATCACGCCTTCTCTAATTATTCTTAAGGCTCTGGGAAGGATTGAGGGGTCTGAACGTCCCAATCAACTCAGGTTGGTGGACTCGAGGAGCCCTCGAGAGTCAAATTTAATTCCCAGGTCTTCCCACACCGCACTTGAGCTTTTGACTTCTAATCATCATCTGTTGCAAGACGACTTTGTATAAAAGTGACGCAGCGCAGATTAAGGACGGCTATAGTAATTTTTGATCCCTTATTGATATCAAGTACATTTTTATTTATTTTTTAGAATAAGCTGATTGCAAGCTGCTTAAGGACCTAAGGTATAAGTGCAAAAATTATTAAACAACCTAAAGCATTTGTAAAGGCTGAATGAGAACACACCACATAAACAGGTAAACTAGTTTAAACTTGAGCTTTTGACTTCTAATCACGCATCCGTTGCAAGACGACTTTTTTTCCAACAAGGGACTGATTTAGGATAGAAACAGTCACTTTGGTTACATTATTGAAATTAAGTACCATATAAATACACAAAAAATTGAAATAGAATTAGCTGTTGCCAGCTGCTTAAGGGTCTTAAGGCTAGATGACAACACAACACACATAATGTGTATACTAGTTTAACCAGAATCAGTTATAGGCAGTGAACACTATTGGTAATTAATCAAAATAATTATTAGCATAAAACCTCACTTGGTAACGAGTATAATGGGGAGAGGTTAATGGTATAAAACATTGTGAGAAACGGCTCCCTTTGAAGTAACGTTGTTTTCGAGAAATAAGTAATTTTCCACGAGTTCGATTTCGTTACCTCAGAATTAGATTTCGAGGTCTAGAAATCAAGCATCTGAAAGCACACAACTTAGTGTGACAAGGTTGTTTTTTCTTTCATTATTATTTTGCAACTTCGACAACCAATTAAGCTCAAATTTTCACATTTGATGCATATATTGAGACACACCAAGTGAGAAGACTGGTCTTTAAAAAGTACCAATAGTGTCGAGTGTCTTTAAGTGGTATTAAATGAAAAGAGAGAGAGAAAGGCAGAAAGCACAGAAAAATAAGGGGTTGAAAAAAATGTTTTTTATGAGAACATTAAAAGATACCCTATGCTGTTTCTTATATACTGTTATTAATCTGAAATGACTTGCAAGATTTGGCTGCATGCTTTATAATTATTGTTTAACCTATGATTCTGTGCATTTTAAGTTTGGCACAGGTTGTCCATGTTGCATAGCAACACCTTCATGTGCATGCATAAAACAAGGTGTGTGAGAACTATTTGACTGTAGGTAAACTGATCATATTTAGCAACACTGAATGTTCATTTTGAGTAGAAACTAATGCATAGTTTCTCCTGAAGACAGAGTTTACTGTTCGAAACTTCAAGACCAAACCGGAGCCACCACTCCTTCAAAAGAGATTTTACTCATGGTTGTACCCGCAAGTTTACTATTCATGTTTATATTTACAGTTACTCTTAATGCATTGTGTGTAGCATTTTTGCTACTTTATAAAATGTACAAGTCAAGTGTACAATTCAAGCCCTGTTGTGAATAGTGGACCACCAGACTTGTAAACCAATTTTTCAGAAAACCAAATGAAAACTTTTTGACTGACAAACCCTTATATTAATGGGATGGGATATCAAAATACTATACTGAGCACTAGAGCAGACCCCTTTTGAATTCAATATAAACCACAAGGGAAACTGACAGTTTCCCTTGTGGTTTATATTGATATCTGAAACAAAAAGTCGCATCCCCTTAAAGCCATTGGACCCTTTCGGTTCAGAAAAAAGAAAAAAAGTTCACAGATTTACAAATAACTTACAGGGTTTACAGAAGGCAATGGTGAAAGACTTCTCTTGAAATATTATTCAATGAAATTCTTTACTTTTTGAGAAAACAGCAAAACAATATAAATTCTCGTTAACGAGAATTACGGATTTATTTTAAACACATGTCATGACACGGCGAAAAGCGCGGAAACAAGGGTGGGATTTTCCGTTGTTTTCTCCCGACTCCGATGACCGATTGAGCCTAAATTTTCACAGGTTTGTTATTTGATATAGAAGTTGTGGTACACAAAGTGTGGGCCTTGGACAACACTGTTTACCGAAAGGGTCCAATGGCTTTAAGGTGATCCCCTGGCTGCCGCTTCCCAGGTTGTATCGTAATTTGGGTGTGATCCCTGGCTACACAGCAGTTAACGGTTGTATGGCTTCTGACTGGCACCCCCGAACAAAGATATTGACAAAATAGGGACACCGCCAATATAGGGCTAGATAGCTCAGTTGGTAGAGCGCCGGCACGTTAATCCGGAGGTCATTGGTTCGAATCCCACTCTAGTCAATTCTTTGTTCAACCCCAAAAACCCTTTTGAATTCAGCAGAGATTTCAACAAACTACGAAATGTATGCATCATTGTCAAGGACCAGACCTTGCTCCATGATCCTACTGTGTACAGTTCATCTTTACATTGCTTATAATCTACAACAAAACTTGATCTTAAGCTCATTGTCTGCACAGATAATTAAATTTGATAACATCAGTCTGATGTTTGATTATATGCTTGCACAGCTTGCGTATTGTTTGCCGTCTGTTCTTTTCTATAAAACTCCAGTTTGATTTCCTGTTTGCTGTATTCCGTAACTAATTTAATTTTTCTTGGGGATTTTCTTTGTAGGGGACGGGTTTTGTGGATTCTCAGCTTATATGAGCAGACTTTGTAGTTGACTGCCTTAATACATTGCTCATCAACGGGCAGACTCTGGCATGAATGTTTGCCTGATTTATGGTACTCTTTAAATTTGTTTGTATTGCACAGTTGCAGTGAGCTGAACTGGTTGTTACATGTAGTTTGCAAACACAGCCTTCACCACTAGTAGCATCTACTGTAAACCACCCCCACCCCCATTTTAAGTTTTGACTTTTGAGACTACAAATTAGGTCTATCAGAATTAGAAGATTTCTTTTAAAAATTTCAATGTTTTTAGAACTATTTTTATTATTCACACGCTCGCAGACATTGTACTTGTGTGTTAACTTCCACATCAGAGTCTCTTATAAAAAATAATAAATGACGAAATGAAAGCGCTTGTTTACGAAAAAGGCTTAAAGTCAACGCGAAAGAATGGAGTGACTCCTTGTAAGGGGGCTTTTCTTCTAACCCCCCCCCCCAAAAAAAAGTACCATAGTTCCGTCACTAAGAGTACTAACTAATAATAGAGGAAAAATACTCGAAGAACGTTACACCACCCTAACATTAACAAAATACATAACGTCAGGCCACGAACTATTTGGGGGTATATTACAACGGTTTACAACAGCTAATACTATTTTTCATTTATACCCTTAACAAATACTGCTTAGTTTTATGAAACTGGATTTTTGTTTAGTATAAATAAAAATCCTGATCCTCTTTAACTGCACTGAGGCTCGACCAAATTAATCACCAATTACTTAATCAGGATTGAGCTGCTAACGATGTCTCCAACCTCAGTCCCATCCGTCCTTGTCCCCAGGGGGCATTCTTACACGCAGCCAGCCACCTCTCAAGTGGCTCTTACTCAAATAGAAAACGTGTCGTTAATTTGAAGAAAGGGCATTTTGTATTAGACGGGTATTCACTTTGAGCCATGAGATGAGAAATTGCTCGAGACGGTTTCACCCGTTAGACCGAGGCCTTTTTGAAGAACAAACATCGGTATACCCCCTGTGATTACCAAATTAATTACGAACCATGTAGGGGTACTTTGAAATATCATTATGTGGTAATATTTTTCATTCAGATTTGGTGCCTTTTGTGTAGATTTGTCCATTATGGATTGAGGCGAAAGTTTCGCTATGGGGAATTTTGCATTTGCCTATTGAGGAAGAATTCATAATCAGAAAGGGCTGTTTAAGTCCTTGATCAATGTCACACAAGAAACAGTATTTAGATTTAGTATGAATATTCATTTTTATTCTTTACATGATTTACATAATACCCTTTGTATACATTGTAAATATGACAGCCTGGCAAACAGACCTTTACCATGGTGCAGCCATCTTGACTTTTTTCCCATTCAACTCAATGTAACTAAACCAAGGCTGAAAGAACAAAATAGTCTGGTTCCTTTTTGTGCATGAATATTAGCATCAACTGCTAACAATGGATACAGGGAACCTGACCAAGACGGTGACAGAATGATAAAGGTATATATAACGCCAGAAAAGCCGATTTCACAAAACGCAAGGATTAATCCTATAATGAGTTAGGACGAGTAGCGTGTCCTAACTTAGGATGTGTTCAATGCGTCCAAATGTCTTTGAATACGGAACTTAAATCGTCCCAAGTCCTAAGATTAATCCCAAGTTAGAAAGAGTTTGGTGAAATCGACAGTAGAACCCAGTGGCCATGATTGTGTAGTCCATGTCCATTGCACAGTGCTGAGCCCAGGTTTGTATAGTCACAGGTTTAGGGTCCAGTAAGTCAATTTGCATATATTCTAATAAGAAAGAGATGTGTGCTGGTGTGATGTGTGAGGGTATACAGCGTATGCTAATTTGGGATGGCAATAGGGGGTAGAGCAATTGAGCTTTGGTGGGAAGTGAACACAGTCCTTCTGAGAGCTTGTGCTGGATGCACACACCCTGTTTTGCTGTGCGGTTTTTGGAAACCAAAGATTTTCTGAGAAAGACATTGGAAAACCAACCTGATATTTGCTGTGCTAGCTTTGCAAGCTTAAGTCATTTTTAACAGCTTTTGTAAGCTTTTAGCCTCATTTTGCCAGCTTGAGAAGTAAGACAGGTTTAAGGATACATCTACAATTGTAAGTAATTTCTTCAAAATCAATTCATTTATTCAAGAAGTCTTAATTACAAATCTTGGAAAACTTTCAGGACCGGAAATGAAACTGAAGACATAGAAATATCAAACAAACAAAAACAAATTGTTGCTTTTCGTCAGGTAGTAGTATAAATGTTTGGGGGTTTTTTTTGGGGGGGGGGGTGGGTTCTTAATGGTTGTGCGTTATCATTTTTATTAGTTCGATGTGATGTATAGTATATAAACAAATATATAAAATAAATAAAAAAAACATTTTCTAGAATATCAAGGAAACTTACCGGATTACAAGTGTCTTCCAGAAAACACTTCCTACTTCCGAATCCCTCGCCAGCAAGAAGAACGTGGGAAGAGGTGCCATCTTTGCTTTTACCCTGCGTGGAACACACAAGGCACAACTGGTCGCCCTGAAATGGATAGAAGAACACGGACTTTAATTCATTGAAGGATACATCTTTAAAGACACTGGACACTATTGGTAATTACTCAAAATAATTGTTATCATAAAAACTTACTTGGTAATGAGCAACAAAGAGCTGTTTTGGGTTTTCTTTTATGCAAGTCGCCAAACACACAAGGCCGGAAGGCTACTTCAAGGTGTGGGCTACAATTATTTCATACCAGAGGCCGAAAGCACTACCTCCCCAAGTTTATGTAGCAAGTGTCACCAAGAACCGGATTCGAACCCACACTCTGCTGATCAAACACCAGAGCTTGAATCCGGTGCTACCGCTCGGCCACGACACGCTGTTAATAGTATAAAACATTGGGAGAAACTGCTTCCTCTAAAGTAACGTAGCTTTTGAGAAAGAAGTCATTTATCACTAAAATATTTGAATTGAATTCGAGACCTCAGCTGAGGTTTCGAATCAAGCATCTGAAAGCACACAACTTGTGCGACAAGGGTGTCTTTTCTTCCATTATTCTCTCGCAACTTCGACGACCAATTGAGTTCAAATTTTCACTGGTTGGTTATTTTATGCATATGTTGAGATACACCAAGTGATAAGACTGGTCTTTGACAATTACCAGATTGCCAAAGGTGCCAATTGGCTTTAACAAGTTGACATTTTTCAGGGCTTGTATTTCAAGAAAAATTTCCACTTTATTACAGGTCTTGTCACTCAGAGCTTTCACTGGGCAAAAGGAATTTTTTTTATATGAGACCATACTTATGTTTGGCTTTTTAAAATAAAAATAACAAGGAGTCTATGTACATGTACCTATCAAAAAGGAAATCAAGGCACGTGAACAAGCAGACACATTTGACGACAGACAAACATTCCACCACCTACATGTAGCTCTAACGCAATAACTACATCTGCGCACCAGACAACAGAGTTACAATCAGTTCACTCAAGTCAATCAATATCTTTTTACATACATTGAAATGTTTCTCAAAATGCTTTAAGCCATCGAAAGCTGCCGCCGGCTTCAAACCAAAAGTCTTTAATACCATTAATTTTGAGAGTGATAGTTACCGAACAATACCTTCTCTTTTCATGTAAATCTCAACAACCCCTCCCATAACACAGGTAATTAATTTGTTATGATTGTAACCATGTTCATCCACTCCATCTAGAGGTTATGTTTTCAAGTGTCCAATCAGCAAATGGACATGAGCAGCAGCAGTCAAGTTGAATTTGTTATTGCCATTTGTTTATGGAGGCAGCCACAACAATTGTGGTAGGGAAAAAAATATACCAAAGAAAATGGTGTCCACTAACCCCTGCCCCCCAACGAAACGTGGCATGAATTAATAGATCCTGACAGGAACTTCGCTACCAATGCTTTCAGTCCATCTCAACCGTCCCTAAAGTGCATTTTGGCATTACCACATCTCTTTAATCTACGTCCGACCTTTCTCTCATGGAAAAAAAAAAATATCGGCTCATTACTGATTCTTCCCTCGCAACAGCGCCTAATCACAGTTAATAATGATGGAGAATCGTTTGGGAGTACATTGCCTGTCCATCATATTGTGAATCCCTATCAAGACACACAGATCAATAACAAACAATACCTGTATAAATTATATCATTCATTAGAGATATTAACCGTCTGCTTTTGTTTGTTTCTGTACAAAGGTGTGCTGCGCAGGCTGCTAAAGTTGAAGGCAATGGACTCCTTTGGCAGAATCACATAATATCAAACATAATGCATAATATCAAACATAATGCATAAAATAACAACTCTGTTACAATTTGTGCAAAGTCTTGCAGTGCCATGTACTTGTTATCTTCTTGTAACACACTGTAGTTGCATGCCTCAGAAATAAAAACTGGATATTTATTAGAGATGTTAAATTTGCATCGGGGATAAAGAATATTAATTTTGGATATTTATTATAACAACCTGAGAAGCAGCAGCCAGGTGATCACCTTGAGGGGAGGTGACTTTTTATTTCAGAAATCAAAGAAATTTACATGTGTACATAAAGTATTACCTCAACTTGATCTTTAAGCCCTCTGTACGTAGCTGCAAATTACAGCTTTAATCCCCAAACAGAGACCATTTTTACTTCTGAATGTTTTTTTTAACTGAGTGAATACAAAACTGTCCATCATTTGCCATGCTTAGAGAGAAGGTATAAATTAGTGATCACCCAATTAAAGTCAGTGGGCACTATTGGTATTTGTCAAAGACCAGTCTTCTCACTTTGTGAATCTCAACATATGCATAAAAAAAAACTGTGAAAATTTGAGCTCAATTGGTCGTTGAAGTTGCAAGATAATAATAAAAATGAAAGAAAAAAAACACCCTTTTCACACGAAGTTGTGTGCTTTCAGATGCTTGATTTCGAGACCTCAAATTCTAAATCTGAGGTCTGGAAATCAAATTCGTGGAAAATTACTTCTTTCTCTAAAACTAGTCACTTCAGAGGGAGCCGTTTCTCACAACGTTTTTATACGTTCAACCTCTCCCCATTACTCGTTACCAAGTGATGTTTTATGCTAATAATTATTTTGAGTAATTACCAAATAGTGTCCACTGCCTTTAAATATAGTGGCAATAAAAACTCACTTGGTACGAAGTACAGCAGCTTTTGAAGAGATATGTTTTTAAATCCCCCCCCCACCCAAAAAATAAAACACGTTACTGTCACAATATGATTCTGAGATTGTGTACCCTATTAAGGAAAATTCTTTCTGCTTAATCACTCCAGATTTTGGCGATATATTAAAAAAAATTCTCCTACCTTTTGCAATTAAATTTGTGCACATGTTTGTTTGTTTTATTGTGTTGTCATTAACCTTCGAAACAGACTCTGCTAGGGTTGAAGCGTCATGCACTTTATTTTATGAAAATAATATTTACGTATTTTTTAATTGAACTTAATGTACTTAATTGTTTCCTCTTCTTTGAAAGGTCCCTGAAGAGTTTTCAACATATGACATTTCTGAATGATGTACTTTTAAAAGCACATTATGTTTCATAACCAAGAGGCTCTTTCACTGAACAAACAATGTCTCTATTTGTGTTTGTTTTTGTGCGTGTATTTGCTTTGCAGTCATGGGAGTAGTCCTTAACAACCTCTAGTAAGTCTAGAAAATGTTTTGACGAGTTATTACTGACATGGGTGTTGTAGCATTAGGAAGGGGCGAACTAAATTGACAGTGTTCAACACATAAATTAACTGCATGTGTTAAGGTGTTTGAACTGCAATATTAATTGTGACACTACAGGGTACCCGGTTACAGTTAAGCCAAATCAATACATGCCGAATATAACCAATGAAAATTCCATAGCTCTCTTTTAAATAGTCAGTCCAGCTCCTATTTCATCTGCCCCTTGCTTTAGCCCCGTTAGTTTTAAACATCAGGGCTTGAATTTTACACTGAACAGAGGCCAGTAGATTCAGTGTCAGGCCAGTGAACTCAAGAGACGACAAGTCCAGCAGCCGATTTTCACGAAACGCTAGGATTAATTCTTTAGCTTAGGATGGGTTCAATATTGACTAATGTCTTTGGACTAATGTCTCCTAAGATTAATTCTAAGTTAGAATGACCCCGTTCCCACTGGACCCCGCATTGATCTCCCAATTCGAGAAAAGGGCTATCAAGACCCTGACAGGCTCCAGTGGGATCGCAACGGGGATCAGGATCTGATCATGCAATTTTGATCCTCCTCGGGAGTAGGATTAAAGCGGGATCTGATCGCCCTTTTGGATTAATGGGCGATAAAAAGTCTAGTGGGAACGCAAAGGGCGATCAGACCCCGCAATTTGCGAGTAAAACAGTGTTCTTTTGAACCCACTTCCGTTCCCAAAAAGGGGGATGAATGCGCGATCATACTCAAGTGGGAACGCGACCGCGATTTCACGCCTGCAACCAATCTTGTTGCGTGATCCCGATCTCGCAATTGTGGATCCAGTGGGAACGCGGTCAAAGAGTTTGTTGAAATCGACGGCAGCAGTCTTGTGTTTATCAATTGATTAAAAATAAAACACTGTGTAATAAAATCTCAAAAAAAAGCAAATATTCAAATGTCTAATGTTGACTTTGAGTCAGATAAACAGCAATAAAAACAGCAAGTTAAAGGCAGTGAACACTATTGGTAATTACTCAACATTAGCACAAAACCTTACTTGGTAACCAGTAATGGGGAGAGGTTGATAGTATAAAACATTGTGAGAAACGGCTCACTCTGAAGTGAAGTAGATTTCGAGAAAGAAGTAATTTTCATCGAATTTGATTTTGAGACCTCTGATTTAGAATTTGAGGTCTCGAAATAAAGCATCTGAAAGCGCACAACTCCGTGTGACAAGGGTGTTTTTTCTTTCACGATTATCTCAAAACTTTGATGACCGATTGAGCTCAAATGTTCACATATTAATTTGTTATTTTATGCATGTTGAAATACAGAAAGTAAGAAGACAGGTCTTCGACAATTACCAATAGTGTCCAGGGTCTTTAAACTATTCTGGTCTTATAAGAACACTTCTATGCTAGTAAACACTTCGAGCAACAAGCCCTTTGGTTTTGTGCATTTGTCAAGCCCTGATAATTCTCTCATCGCAACCCAGTCTGTTTTCGTGTTTTATTGTATTCCTGTTTGTCTTGTCTCTGTGTTTGTGGTTTGTCTGTCTAGCCTGTCTTCTACAAGCCATGGCTTCATCTGACAGCATCACTCTCTTTATTTTGGTTTTACATCCGGATTTATTATTTTCCCTCCATCCTAAGTGCTTATTATTTTGCTTAAAGCCAAAAATACACTTACAAAACAGACAACAAAATAAAAGTTCACAGATTTACAAATAACTTACAGGGTTTGCAGAAGGTAATGGTAAAAGACTTGTCTTGAAATATTATTCCATGAAATGCTTTACTTTTTGAGAAAACAAAAACAATTATCAATTCTCGACATCGAGAATTACGGATTTATAGTAAACACATGCCATGACACAGAAACATGCGGAAACAAGGGTGGGTTTTCCCGTTATTTTCTCCCGACTCCGATGACCGATTGAGCCTAAATTTTCACAGGTTTGTTGTTTTATTGATACACGAAGTGTGGGCCTTTTGACAATACTGTTTACCGAAAGTGTCCAATGGCTTTAAAATCAGTGCAATATTTTGTATATAGATGTCATAGCCTATATTGAGAAGAGTAGAATAAAATAAATTTATTGAATTGAATGAATGACTGCTTTGCATTCGGGCATCAATGTTGTACCATGTACTGCATGTTCAGTTCAAGTGTGAGAACAGCATGTGCAAGGGTAACAAACATGAAATAACAGTCAGCGACCCTGTCTCAACTGTGTGGTAATGAGACCACCAAATATGGGCATAACCGTGCAGTGACACGGGGTCAACTTATCACACAGTATTAAAATGGAAACAAAAATGATAAAATCATTGAAATTTTTGTATTTTTTATAAATACTTTAGTTGGTAAACTTAAAGGCAGTGGACACTATTGGTAATTACTCAAAATAATTATCATCATATATAACCTTTCTTGATTACGAGTAATGGAGAGGTGGATAGTATAAAACATTGTGAGAAACAGCTCCCTCTGAAGTGATGTAGTTTTTGAGAAAGAAGTAATTTTCCACGAATTTGATTTCGAGACCTCAAGTTTAGAATTTGAGGTCTCGAAATCAAGCATCAGAAAGCACACAACTTCGTGTGACAAGGGTGTTTTTTTCTTTCATTATTATCTCGCAAATTCGGCGAGACTGTGAAGACTAGTCTTTGACAATTACCAATAGTGTCCACTGTCTTTAAATGCTTTGTACGTGTGGTATGAACAGGCATGTGGCACCAAAATCACCTGCCAATATAACAAAACAATTTAAAGAAGGCAATTAATTCCATTCAATTTAATTTGTAGGTAAATGTTCTGTTCATGTACTATTGCTTCTGCTTATAAGGTATGCTGATACTTTACATTATTCACTGAGAGCAAACACTGTCCGTGTCGCTTTCATCTATGAACTCGTCAAAAGTGTAAACTAACTGACCAATGTAGTTTTCTCCTAGCCTCGGTGACTGCAGTCATTTGCACTTCAACTTCAGCGCAAATGCACCACGGAGGCCACAAACTCATTTGCTTCGTTTTTAAAAGGGAAAGGGCACCAAGGCATTTCTATTGTAGCAATTCAAGGGCACCAAGGCATTGACAATGGGGCATGGAGGAAATTACAGCATTGCCTCCGTGAAGCATCAAACAGGCCTTAGTTTTTAGTTTCTGGCTTTTATTTGCTTTTTGATTTTCTCTCTCTCTCTGTTTTCATCCACGAGCAGTGAGTCCACAAAGCAAAACAAATGCACTAAACAAACATCGAATCATTTATTATAAATAATATTGTAAAAAATGACCAGATGCACCCCAAGCATCTAGCCTGCGCTGCGTGAACTACACCCGTCAGACAATGAAACAGATTTAATCCAATTAATCTGAAGATTTTCAAGGTTCTTGCTGTTGTGTAATTGGTGAATATATTATTTTTGTATAATAATGATGCATCTAGCTTGTCATGGCATGTACAATAACAATCTGTTATCTGAGCACTACTCATGGTTGTACACAATACAGGGTGTCTCAACAAAAAAACTCCACACATTTAAAATGGCTGCCGAATATGATTCGGGGGGGGGGGGGAAGGTTTATGTATAGATAGCTTGGATTCAACTTTCACACGACACCAACAAGTCTGAAAATAATTCATGATTGGGTGAGCACTGCTCCCTTTTTAAAGGGTATGAAAATGAGGCTGGGCAGGAATTAGCCTTCCAATTTGTGAGAGGCACAATGTACATAAGTCCTTTGGAGCTTACCAAAATGTGATACTTATTCTTCAGTGAGCAGTGCTCACCCAAGCAGGGACTATTTTCAGAATTTTGAATTTTAAATTATGAAAGTTGAATCCATAAGGTATCCGTATCTAAACCTGTTCCTCCATAACCCTTTTTTTTTTTTTATTCAGCAGCCATTTCAAAAGTGTATAGTTTTGTTTAGACACACGGTATTGGTAAGATCGAAAGTATAAACCTTCACCGTAAATTACATGATAAAGATAGACAGGGTTCTCTCCATGAACTAAGCTACTAATAGGCCTACCATCGGTTCCATTGACCGTTGCGAAGACAACAAATTTTTTTTAAATAATAATAAACCTTTAAAATGTTAAATTTGCATCAGGATAACAAATATTCCAGTTTGTTTTATCCTTATTATATACATTGAAACTACCGATGCGCGTTTGCACTGTATGCTCAGTACTTTCCCGAGTTCTGTGAGTAATTTGACTTGGATTTTTTTCACAGAACTTGGGAAAGTACTTAGTATACATCGGTTTCTATGGGTTAAACCGAAATGAATACTAATAATATTCTTCTTTTATTATTACTAGTTTCATCAAATAAAACCATTGATGCTCCAGAATGAACATTTATGGACACTATTGGAAATTACTCAAAATAATTATCATCATAAAACCTTTCTTGATTACGAGTAATGGAGAAAGGTTGATAGTGTAAAACATTGTGAGAAACGGCTCCCTCTGCAGTGATGTAGAGTGAGAAAGAAGTAATTTTCATCGAATTTGATTTCGAGACCTCAGGTTTAGAATTTAAGATCTCAAAATCAAGCATCCGAAAGTGCACAACTTTGTGTGACAAGTGATGTTTTTCTTTCATTATTATCTCGCAACTTCGACTACGGAGTGAGCTCAAATTTTCACAGGTTTGTTATTTTATGCGATATGTTGAGATACATGTACACCAAGTGAACAGACTAGTCTTTGACAGTTACCAATAGTGTCTAGTGTCTTTAAACCCACCCCACTTTACCCCAATCAAATTATCTAACTAAATAAAATAAAAACATCCTCATTGATATTTTGTCCAGTGGAGTTTTGACTATCCTCAAACACTCCAGAAACTAAAAGCTACAAAGTACAAGGTTATGACCCGGCAGATAAGCCTTAGGGTTTCAAAGGGCTTTAAACTGAAGTGCTTTTTAAAGCAGATAAAGTACAGTGTACAGTGTATATGATACATACTGTACATAAACCCTGATTTAGAGCAAATGAAAGTTATGGTCATATTATTTGTTATGATCCTAGGCCTACATTGTAATGGACTTTAATTAAACACAATTTTGTTTTACTCGACTTTGACACTTTTTTTGCAACAATAAATTTGTTGCTGCAAACTCTGTTTATCAGTCACTGTTGAAGTATTACCTTTTAATAAAAACACTTTTGTAGTTTGATAATCAGGTGAGGTTTATGACCTATTAAATGTATTGGATTACTCCTTAAAATAGAAAAGATTTGATGCACTCTCAAAAACAAACTACAGCAACTCTTGGCGCAATTTCATTCATAGTACTCACTGCTGAACAAGTGAACTTTAAAGGCAGTTAGTGCTTACTACTTGGTGTTTGCTTAGATGTGTTCTGTACCCAAAGGCCACATCACATGATACAGTTTACAGACAACCCGGTCCAGGCAATCTCCGCAAAAGTTCAGGCCTGGAATTTCAACTTTGAGAGAGGGCAAGGCCATGATTGATATTTTGCAAAGGGCACTTCCAATGGAAAATCTTAAAGTCTATGGGAAATTTTTGAAGAGGCACCTCAGCCCAAGACCTCATGTAACAGAGTCCATGGCCTCGGTGGCCTCCTTGTTATTCCAGGCCTTAAAGTCACCTGGAAGTGGTATTTTGTTAAAGTAAAGCTTTTGTCACTAAAATATGTGTTTTGATGAGTGGAATATGAATAAACAATTAACTAAGGTTTAAAAAAATTAGTTTCCATGTTATTTACAAATTTGAAAATAAGCCCGACTCGAGAGGGTGCTGCTGGTGACGTCAATCGAGGCGCGATATTTGAAGAGAAGGTGCTGCACAGTGCTGAAAAAGACGTCGGACCGTTGTTTTGTTGCATCCAGCAGCAAAACAAATGCAAGAAAACAACTTTTTTGAAACGTACAAACTCAATGACTTGGACTTGCATTTGCACGTGTGTTTACTCTACGCATCAAGGCAAAGTCTGCCTCGATTGATGTCACAAAAGGGGTAGGCGGAGTCAACCCCCAAACAACTTTAATTATTTTTTAAACATATAAATCGTGACAAACAATTACTACAAAAATTGTTTTATTGTTACTAAATATACTCTTATGTTTGAAAAAATCAAAATTCTATTTCCAGGTGACTTTAAAGTTACCTTTACATTGAAGTTTTCACATAATTAACATGGAGGAGGTACCGGTAGTGCAATCACTGTTCTGCCCCAACTTGACAATCGCCCAAACTATAATTGGGACTGTTGATAACTAGAGTGTTAATTCTATGCGTAGTACGTCTTTCTCATTCAGTATAGTCCACTCCATCATAACTACACGGCAGGATGGTTGTACAAAAAATTGAGCAAGCTCAAAGTTCTGGAGCACAATCCCGATCAAACCAGATAGAGCCCGGAAACATGAAGCTCACAAACATATCGTAAAAAGTTGCCATACGTCCACTCCATTTGCAAACAGATCAAGTACGTTCCTCTACATTTCTTCTAAAACCTACGTAGGAGAACGCTTTCGGTGTCATGGCGCTTACAGTTGGGGCGCCACAACAACAGTTCAAAAATGTTAGTATTGCAGCATGATCGGAGCCAGTCTCCACTTGTAATCACTAATCCCAAATGTAACATGGATATTTTTTTGCATAAGCACCATGAAATTTGAAATAGGCCTGCCAACTTCTTTTGGGATGTTTGTTACCATGAATTCATTTATGCCAGCATATATTATCGCAATGCTGCCCGTTTGATTATGCACAAAGGTCGACAGGCATTGTGGGAAGGAAAAGGGAACACTGTTTACACCCTTTTCATTCCCACAATGTCTTTTGGCCATTCAGCTAAACAGGCAGTATTTGCGATAGGTAGGCCTATGCTTTCATTGTGAACAAAATTGGTTAGGACTTGGGTAGGATACAATATTCAGTCATATCATACATCAAATGTCAACAGTTGCGTTAAGGTAACCCTCCTCCCAACGGTGGGGGGGAGGGTGCAATGACGTAACCCTCCTCCCACGGTGGGAGGAAGTTTACGTTGTCACATTTGAGATACAATACACACCTTTTTTATAAATGTGTTGGTGTTCCTTCATGAAATTTTTTAGACCTTGCTTTTTATGATGATGTGATATGATTGATAAGCAGTTTTTTCCTCTTTAGTCAAGCAGGTTCATTATTTACTATTTAGTGTGATCATCTTCAATCAAAATGCTACTTACAATTCTTAAGAAAGAAACCTCATCCTCTCCATCTGCTGAAGCCGAAGCCATCTTCCCAATAAATCACATGAGCTTCAGCATTCAGTAACACATTTATTTACTTCCTCTCGAGATGGCGAGCCACCATTTAAGTCAACAAGGCCCAGTAATTAATTCCTCCAGCTAGGACATAGAGTAAGAATAGCTGTCCATGAGATGGTAACACAAGTTGGAAGTATTTATCAGTATGTATGGGTCCGAGCGCGAGGGTCGGGTATGGTGCAACGACTGCTCTCTCCTCCAGTCTCACTCAGTCTCTCAGCCTAAACTGGCTACGACCAGTACAACGAACAAGCACGACAAAATGAACATGATGATGAAGGCTTTAATTTTGAAATTGAAGCAGATGTTGAAGACAGTATTATTTCCTTTGAGCAAAGGGAAGCGTTGCTGTCGATTGCAGACACGTCGTCTTCGTTGGTGATCATGCGCTTTTAACGATCCTTCTCTTTGAGAAAATGTCAAATATTTGGAGAATGTGGGATGGAGGGACGTTTTAGATGCTGCGCTGATTCCGGGAGCAGAGAGACATTTGCGAGATGATGGTGTGGTTTGTGATTGTGTTATAGCGCCACCATTAGTCCAAAAATAGCCACTCAATAATTATTGTAAAGTTTACTGTACGCAATGACTCCGCTGCGGCCGCATGAAATTTAAAACAATTAGCAATGAGCAAAATAAATCGACCCTGTCTGCGTTTTATGTCGTTTAATTAATGAGTAGGTTTAATTACCCTATCTCTAAACCAAAGATAAGCGACGAGGGATGCAGAGGGAAAACGCCCGCTTGTAAAAAGTTTCATGACCTGTCGGATTATTTTAGAGGGACCTCTCCCTAGCCCCTCGAGTCTTAGGCCGTGTCCGAAACGACGACTTCGGCTACAGCTACGTCTATATCAGCGCGTCTACCAGTGTTGAAGAATAGGCAGACGCGCGCGATCTAGCCGTAGCTGTAGCCGAAGTCGCCGTTTCGGACACGGCCTCACCCTGGATATGTTGTATGCAGGTGATGTGATAAATGCAATCGGATTTAACTTTAACTTAAGCGTGAAAAAATCTGCCCCACGGTAAATTTGAGTCATTAAAATAAAAATAATAGTCAGCAAGAGAAAGTCACGATGAGTGCCCCCTCCCCCATCCCGCCGGGGGCGACATGGATGATCCAAACACCTCCGAGTATAATAGGCCGTGTCCGAAACGACGACTTCGGCTACAGCTACGTCTAGATCAGCGCGTCTACCAGTGTTGAAGAATAGGCAGACGCGCGCGATCTAGTCGTATAGCTGTAGCCGAAGTCGCCGTTTCGGACACGGCCTAAGCATATCATGGAATGCATACTAAATCATTTCTGATTTTTTCCGCTACGGTCTGTTGTATTGCAAACAAAAACAATAATGTCTCCCCAAAAATAAAATAATGATTTAATACAAATTGTGGCTTTCATGGCCGAGCGGTTTGTGTTATGTGTGTAGTTTTTAACTTAAAAGTCAATGGGTATGGGTTCGAATCCTGAGTTTCCTTGACAAAGTTATCTTACAGGATGTAAATGGGGTCGACGGGAGTTACGGTTACCTGTAATGTGAGGTTGTAGGTTGAATATTGTGTTTGAAAGGAAAGAATAACTGATTTCATTTGCATGGAACAGCCAGTGCTTACCTAGTAGGTAAAGAACGGAAAGTGGCCCAAGGAACAGTGCCCCGTTTCATAGAGCTGCAACGCACCAACATTAATTTGCTTTACATTAAACGTCTTCCTTCAAAATAGGGTTACCAGCCAAATTTATATTTGTTGCATATTGCTTGTTATTGATATTCAGCTGTTGTATGCTCAAATATATCCTGAAAATCACATGAACATTTGGTTTGTAATTCTGTTTTGTTATTTTTCAAGGAAGAAATGTCATGCTTAGAAATTAATGTTTGTGCTAGGCAGCTCAATGATATTGATTTTGGCCAAGGTGTCACTTGACTAATGTAATGTAAGGGACGTCCTGATCCTCCCTTATAATATACCACATAGAGTGTCTGTCCTTACTCTATGCTGGCATCAAATCGAACAACATGTAGATCATTATGAGGAACATGCACCTGGCTGCAGGAACTTGAAAATGGAGCACGCAGCTGTCCCAAGAGCTAGAGAGGAATTATTAGGCGACGAATGTGTCGTGTCGCGCAATGGCTCCCCTAATAGCACCTTGACAGATTTCCTTGGGACACCCATACGACGAACTGTGTACTAACTTCTGGTAGCCCCTCTTTTGAATAATCCTCCTCCCCCCTTCAGCCCAATGCTAATTTCTCATATAATTAGGGACAAACTCTCCGGTGGACAGATTTCCTTGGGGACAACAGCATAACAATAAGATGTTCCACATCTTCACATTTCTTGAATTAAATTTTGTTGGGCAACATTGCCAATTGCAGCGAGTTACCAGAGTGAGATTGTGATTCTTGTCTTCTATAATAATGTTTCAACAACACTGAACCGAAGATGGCAACCCATGCTTGACGACTTTAGCTGGTGTGGCAGGCGACTGTACCCCCCCCCCCACCCCCACCCTCACCCCCCCCCCCACACCCTCACCCCCCCCCCCCCACATTTGGCAAACTGTGTACAAACTTCTTCTTATAGCGCCCTCTGTCGAATCATCCTCCTCCGCCCATGTTGGGGACCGAATCTCCGCCCGGCGGACAGAATTCCCTAGGACACCGGTCTCCCGGGGAAGGTGTCCGCCGGAGATACTACTTCTACTTCTACTTGGTAAAGCCGATGGACTACACTTTTCCATGAACGGTGCAGGGTTGCATGTGTACAAGGTGCAAGTAAAACAACTCATTGCTGCTTATAGGTGAGCAGTCAACAATCCCCTGGATACCTCAACTGAAGGGGAGGCGATGATCTTGCCGTGGAGAGAGTTCCACCGTAAGTGTAAGCACGACCGCTTATCTAGCATACCGCCCTCGACGCCAGTAGCGCAGCCTAACCCCAAAATAGTAACAACATCACGGGGATGAGCTCTCCGAGTAGACGAGCGGATAGGATTTGTAACACAATGTGAGATGACGTGGTTATAAGCCGACGAACAAACAAGGGCGGACTGAGCGGCCCACCCGTGTTTGTTTGATTCCCTATAGATTAAACAAAATTGACTTAAGGTATTCTCAATGAAAACATTGCTGATGATTGTGAACGATTATCTCACAGCCACGTCCAACTTTTATTCAATGGTGATATCAAATAACAGTTTTGTTTGAATTGAATTTGGTTTATTGTGGTGACTGACTGGAAATTACTTTAGTAGGGGGGCGGGGGGCTAACCCAAAACCCAACCCTTCGAGTCCATAACAAAAATTGATAAAATGAACTGCTTGTCTGCTATATCATGGAGGAATAAACTAATTTATTCCTCCATGGCTATATCCACCATTAAGGTCAAGAAAAAGAAGGGGAAACCTCCACGATGCTACCAACCACCAACATCAAAAACACCGAGCTTTGTGGTTGGCCTACCTGGAACGATTTTGTTATCAACAAACGCACCCATCCCAAACGGACCTCGCACATCACAAGTCCCCCTCTTCAACAACTGTTATTTCGACCTTCGCACTCGGTCATCAACTGTAAAACCTTGAATAAATGTCGCTTGGTCGATTAGTGCGTGTGCACCGACATCCCTACGCTATAAACTCAATCACAAACAAGTGCATGAACACAGTGCCTTCAAAATTTGTATTTTGCAAATTTGACGACATGTATTAATGGACATCATTCACGAATCTAATTCAGTCTTCCATTTAAATTTTTAAGACAGTCTGATGACTAAAATAATGGTATTATGAATAAAACAATGTTTTTTTTTTTGCCATGCAATAGAAAAGACAATGACTAGTAATGACCTCTGTGTGATGTGGTAAACGAAGAACAAAAGCAAACTGCCATCCAAACCCCTAGCCCACCTTGTTGGAATAAAGACTTCTTTTATCATCGGCCTTTGACAAGGCCGCGGCCGATAAAAGACAGGGCCATATAATAGGTCAACATTAGAATCACATTATTCCTTCCTTCACACAGGGGTTGTTCTACAACCCCCTCGACCCCCACGACTCTCCACGACTCTCCGACGTCCGCCCCGTGTTCGAATAATGTCCCAATTCCGAATTCATAAAACGTCGCTTTACGGCCGAGTAAGAATTAAGTCCCCGATTTAGAATTCACAGTGTGTGATCCCGCGACGCAACTTCCTTCCACGACTATCTGCATCAGCCACACAGAATTGGGAGTATTTACTCTCCGCTTCCGCACGACAAGTGCACACCGATTGGGGACCCCAAACACGTCCGTGTGGCCATTCGGTCGGTCGGGTCTACAACCTTGAGCTCCACTTAAAGCAACTAGTAGTACCATGGGGGAATAGTACACAGGACGAGAGCGATCGGCCGGAAATGGGTCCGCCTGATCATCACGTAATGAATTGGCCGTAATCGTACTCGGGCGGTACACGCAGGTTCCCAGTTGGGATAATAATCTCGGATCGGCCAAGAGATACACGTGGAAATACCGCGTTTTTTTATTTGTACATCACAATTGCCATAGGCCCGATCGTGCATACTACGTGTCTCGTGCGCTGTTGTGATGTGCGAGGCATGGTAGTCGATGTCAGCATACAAAATTGTGTGTGTGATTGGCTGAGGTTGTGAACTGTGGCAATTTCGGTGTACACAAAAAAAGATCGCGCAAAAGTCGATGGTCGAGGGGGTCGTGGGTCGTGGGTCGAGGGGGTTTTAGAACAACCCTTCACACAGTTACATATATCATCAATGAACGTTTTTAGTACATGACATTTCCCTTTGTTGTAGAAAAGAATACGCGAGTGGTTTTGTCCTTCGTATAATAATCACCACTGTTGAACGCGGAAGTGCACATTACAGCAGACATGTACAAGTACATGTACATATACATGCAGTACACAACACTGATGCTATAGTACACACCTTTTCCAAACAAGGAAATAGAAAATGGGCACAGGCTGGTGGGACGGATTTCCGATGCTGCTATCGATGCCCTACGCACCCAACAGATAAATAATCCACGACTGGCTATTTACTTTAAGATAGCGAATCTTTCCCCTCCAAAATACTTACAACCCTATTTCTTCAAAGCCAAACGATGAATGTTCATGACACTTTTAACTTTTGTGTGTAACTCATTTTGTGCATGATTCACGGGTGCGATGACCTAAACCCATGAACATGTAATATGAATCATCCACATTTAAATGTTTGCATTTTGTATGTGTTTCCAAACCAAACAAGAATGGAACAAACACCCCTTTTTATGACGACAAAAACAGCAATGTGTTGACTTCTGAAATGATTTTCCACGAGTTTACCAAGAACCGACAACGGACCACTTGCGAGGTTGGAGCCTGCTGCTGGAAGATTCTTACGCATGGGGGTTTCCTACACTGTACATGTGTTACCAACAAGTGGTTGGCCCAATTTTAATATTGGGCCAAGTTCCTCCATGATTCAACAATGTAAATTTGGCCTTTATAGAAGTTGAATCACAGTGAGTCATCATGGTTGTATTTTTCCCAACAAATTTTAATCTATAAAGTGAAGTGAGATAACAAATAAAAAATTGAATTAATTTTGTCCTGGCAGAAATTACACTGGTAAATATGTAGCTGTGATTGGGGTGGGGGGGGGGGGGGGGGGGGGATATGGCACAAAGGTGTTACGTGGGCACATGTTCATGAAGTTGTTAAGCAGAAAATATTGCTTGAAAGTCTAAACAGTTGTGCCCTAGCCTTTTTTGGCTTGTTTAGCATAATCCTTTGCTAAGTAAGCAGTATTTTCTGCTTAACCAAATTGGTTCCTTGCAACTTCAGGTCATGTAATCATCCTATGCATGGACATGCACAATACATTGTACACCAGGCATTTATAACGCACATTGACCGAGTTTGGAAATGGTTTATCTTGTTTCCTCATACTGATCACTATTTCCTTATTAAATTATCTTTATTTCCTCCACAGAGATCCCTATGATTTTATTTATGCAACTCTAGCCGTGGTTGTATCTTTTTCTCATTTCATTCAATACTTGTAAATACAAATTGTTGGGGCCACATAATATTATCTGGTATTTCATTATTGCGGTCCATCATTATTTGTTCATAAATACCTCAGACAGTTTCACTATACCTATTGGTGAAGAGCGCGTCACGTGGGTGTGTATAAACCTTTGTTTATGACCAGTAAAAAGTGTTGAAACATGGGCGTAACACGCGAGCTTGCACCTGTTCTATAAGACAGTTTCTTCATACCTATTGGTCGAGAGCAACGGCCGAAACAGTTGTGCCACATCACGCGACGCGCACAGCATTCCCTTATAAGGAGTTGTTTACCCGAAAGAGCATTCCCTTATAAGGAGTTGTTTACCCGAGGGCGGCGGAGGGCTTTACCATTTCATAGCTGGAGCCTGGAGGGGTGTTGTGTTGAAAGAAATCGCTGAACAATTAGAATTTTTGCATTTGAAAACCTCTTCACCACACATCGATTCCCTTAGTTACAGTCGACTAAATGTTTAACTGTAGATTATGACATCATAGACTAAGGGAACTGCCATGCTGAAGGTACAGTTCGGCATGCTCAATGTTCGGCATGCTCAATGAAACATATGTACTCATAATCCAATGTAATGTTCAGTGGTAAAAACAATGGCTGTAAAATATAGTGTCTAAAATCCTTCAAAAAAAAAAAACCCTAATTAATGCAAATGACCCAGGCAAACCATTCCAACTCATTGCAAGAAAATGACCTTGTAGGAAATCTTTCACACACTGTATTAAATATAAAAGGCTCCCAAGACTCATTATTTATGCATCGTTGACTTTACACCTCTGCCAAAACCTGAACCAGTGTCTAGAAAACGAGAAGCCCATTAATCCACGATAAACACACTTCGCTAAATGAAAAATGACACATTGAAAATGAAAAAGTGTGAGACTTTGTGCATACATATGAATGAATGCGGAGGCCATTTTAATATAAAGCGGATTACAAACTACATGTATTAACTAAGTATATAAAAGAACATACAATTTGAGCATACTCCATCAAAACTTATCATATAATTTCCATAATTACTTGAACAAATCTGACTCAAATATTCTCATTTTTAAGTTGATCTTATGAGAGTAGCCGTAATGTGTGTTAGGAAGAAATATTTTATCTAGTAGGCCTATAAATTATATGTTAGTAGAAACTTATCACGTCTGATTTTCTTTAGATGGCATGGATCTCTTTAAAGAGAACTGAAGCAAGCAAACGCAAAGCAGTAGGGTACATTTATAAGGGGCCTGTGACACCACATTGAGTTAAGTTTCCTTAAAAAAGACAACTGTTTTCCCAGACAAGGTAATATTCATAGTATCCACCATTGTGTTCCCACAAAACAAATATTGACAAACAAACCCCTCACAGGCTAGACTGCTAGTAACGCTTCATATGAGAACTTAGGCAAAGAACAAATGCTCACAAACACAGTGATGCTTTGGTGGTAGCTCGTGTAGATTCATAATACAGGAAAGACTACAGTCATACCCATTCACAAGTGCGTGATTACATTGCGCAAAGAAATGTTATTTCTCCTCGCAATGCAAACTTAAATCATGCATAAACCTGGCGGAAACACATTGCCCTGCAGGCCTTCCTGTGTTTTTTTCAACGCACACCCATTTTATTTTATATTTTACATTTATTAATTGTTTGTTTCCCCCTAGTTTACACTTTAAAGATGAGCCATTTGTTATTTTGCAATTTTGCAGATAATTTATGCTCGAGTTGAAAATAACCACCCTGGTGTGTGAGAAAATCAGTCATCAAAATGACCTGGATGTTCGAGGGGCTTGTTTTTCACTTTCTTACACAAGATAAACTATCTGTAAAACTTCCAAAAAACTACAGGCCGTCAAGTGTCAATCTCTCAGCATTTCTAAATCTATCTGTAAACATGTTAACTTTCAGAATAAGTATTGTTAAATTGTCAACTGTTGGATTTGCTCAATTTTTAAGCTTATTTTTCAGAGGTCAATCAAAGTCATAATTTGACATAATTTTTTTTTCAAATGATGATCGAACCATATACACCAATTTGTTGATATCTGTTACCTGATTTTATTTGAATCAAATCAAATTTTGCTAACAGAACATGGCTTGATGATTCTATACAATTTTAACAACTGGCACCCAAAACTTTTAAACTTCCAAGAGAAAATTAAAATGTAGCTTCATTCAGCAAACTACAACGACAGTAAATGGACCGTAGGAGAAATGAACTTCAAAACAAAAGGCGTGTCACTCCAAACAATAATCGTTACATAATCAGTTGTATTCAATCAAGTGGGGGTGAACATTGCATGCGTCTTAAGCATGGCTGCCCAATATTAAGTTTTATTTTATTTTTTGTAAAAAAATTGTTAACTACTAAAACAAAGCATGCCAACCACCGTCAATATATATTTATACCTGGGGTTTGACCTTCAAGAAAAAATTGCTTGTTTTTGTTTTCAATATACTATATAATTGAGATACACACCCTCCCCACGATTCACCAGGACAAACACCCAACGCTTTTCTAAAAAGCGTTGGTGTTTGCAACACACAGATGTATGATAAAATGCACATTGGGAAAGTGAAACAAATTAACACTCTTTGCTTTGTGGAGAATGGTTGTATTTTGTACAACATATATAACAGCTTCTTAACCTCCCCTCATAGTCACCGATCATACTACATGTACTATCAATAACCATAAAAGAGTGCTACATGGACGAGCTATTTAGCATTGATCTTAAAAATTCTTAATCTTATCTCCGATGGCTTCTTCACTGAGATCGTCGAAATCGTGAGCTTCAAGGTACGTTTTCAACGTACTGGTTGCCGACTTCAGTGTTCCAACTGTGGATGAGTACTTCATTTTAAGCTTGATGTTGGCAGTTTCCATTGACCTGAAAGGAAGAGACAACAAAAATAATAAATTTTTAATGCAGGCCTGGAATTTCATTTTTTGATATGTTGAAAGGGCAAGGCCATTATCATTTTGCACAGGGCACTTCCATTGGAAAATCTGAAAGTCAATGGGAAACTTTTGAAGGGCACGAAGGCCAAGACCAGGTGCAACATGGCAAGGAAATACCATTGCAAGGAAAAACTGTGACAGTTGCTGTCTTTTAAGAAACCTACCGAATTAGCAATTCCCTATGATTTTTGCCGCATATTAAAGGCAGTGGACACTATTGGTAATTACCATAGATATAGAACCCGGGGGAACGCTGAGTGTCTCATTGTGCGTGCGGTTTCGTTGGGAGACCATTTTTATGGACGCGCACACGCCATTTTCGTAACGGGTGTATGGCAAAATATTTTGCCATACAATTTTGCCATACAATGACATCATCATTGACCAATGAAAAGACTAGAAATGGTCTATGTGCGCTGACATCTTGCCATTTTGCCATACGCGCGTGTCACACGATGAAAATTTTGCCATATGCGCATATTGCGCGGTATTGATACGCCGCGTCCACAGAAGACACAGAGGGTGGTCGAGCTCAGCGTTCTCCGGGTTCTATTTCTATGGTAATTACTAAAAATAATTATTAGCATAAAACCTTTCTTGATTACCAGTAATGGGGAGAGTTTGATAGTATAAAACATTGTGAGAAACGACTCCCTCTGAAGTGACATAGTTTTTGAGAAAGAAGTAATTTTTAACAAATTTGATTTCGAGACCTCAGATTTAGAATTTGAGGTCTCTAAAACAACCATCTAAAAGCACACAACTTTGTGTGTCAATGGTGTTTTTTCTTTTATCATTATCTCACAACTTCCACGACCAATTGAGCTAAAATTTTCACATGTTTGTTATTTTGTGCATATGTTGCGATACACCAAGTGACAAGACTGGTCTTTGACAATTACCAATATTGTCCAGTGTCTTTAAGACCAATTTCACCAGATGAGAAACAAGTAAACAACCATGTTTTTTTTTTTTTTTTTTTTTCTGTTATGAGTTTGCCTGTGTATCTTTTTCTTCATTGATGCAAACAAATCTACTGCCTATTGATAGATCTTGAAATTTAGCTTGAAATCTGAAGGATGCCTTGCAGTAATTTTTTGGGTCGCAGGGCGAAACATAAATGATGGTAGAATTCATGCTCAAAATATTAAGTTTTAAGTATCTTCTGATGCAATCAATTCAAATGGGAGAAAACTCAAACTGATAACGACATACTTGGATGTCGGAATTCACAACAAGCAATTTCGGATAGGTGCCCTTCTAAAAGTACCAAATGCACCCGTTCAAAAATGTAGAGCCCAGACACAGTTATCGGGTGTCCAGGCAAAATCGTCAGCACTAAGCTTGGGCGATATTGATTTATTTTATTCACGATATATCGCCGACAATATATCGCGATATTCGATATAATCGCGATTAATGAAATTTGACATCATCAGTCTTAAAACTCCAAGTGAAAGTTGTAGAAGAGACAGTCCTAGCATAAGAGAGGTGTTCTAATGACCTATTCTTCTGGTTTTACTCCAAACCTATGGGGTGCAAGATGTCTCAGCTAGCAAATACATCGCGATATTTAATCGATATATTGCGATATCTCAATATTTCGATTAAAACCAAATCCATCTGATATCGAAATCGTGTCCAAATTAATATCGCGATCAGCACTCGGAAAACATTTTGAGAACATGGGGCAGAACATGTTTTCACTGCTACAACCAATAACTGTTTCGGTATACTACTGGCCAGTTATTGGTTATGACCATGAAAACGCACTCATTTCAAGAGTGAGTTGAGGGCGCCAAGCTTTGTCCAGAATTATTCACTTGGTATTTTTGCCAATGCTGCCTAATTTATAAGCTTGTCTTACATTATTTTATAGACAAAGTCTTCACCAGCTAAATTAATTAACCTGATCTTCTATGGCTTATTATTATATTTCAATGTCCGGGTGACTATGATTGCAGAAAATATCTCCCAATCCAAGCAAAGAGATTATCTGTCTACAAACGGATACTAAATTTTTGGGGGCAGCGCATGATGTAGTCTAGTCAGTCAAAAGTTTGGACTCTTCTGATGCAACAATATATCAAAGCAAAAAACGAAAAATTCTACAATTTCTATGAAATTCATAACAAAGTAACAAAATGCTTAAAGAAATAGCACCAGTTTGTAAACTGAAAACTACATGACGCATTCCCCATAGAGTTGCAGCTACGCTTACTGTACAACCAACCTCCTCTGATAATCAACCAAACCACACAATCCCACAACGTGATAGTGAGTAGTGCTGGGCGATTAGTGAAATTTTGATATTCGGATATCTCTGGCCAACTATCCGAAATTAACCGGATATTCAAATAGTTTTTTCGCCACTAGAGGGCGCTATTAAAAAAAATAAAAAAAATATTTATATATATTTTTTTGCCGCTAGAGGGCGCTGTTCGTTTGTGAATGAGATCGTATGGGCGGATTGATATTAGTTTTAGACAGTGTCACTCGGTTCATTCATAAAAATAACCGGATCTAATTTAAAGATGGCGATTTGCTTTTTCTTTTGATGTGATTGACTCTACGTGAAGGAAAACTTTCTTAATCTTTGAACAAATTACGTCAGAAACGTCATTGTTTGAACTCTTCACGGAGGTGAGCATAGTTAAATACTTAATTTATGCTGTTTTACGCTGTCTGAATAGAAGTTTCATAAGGATTCAGACCAAACATTCCTATCAGTTGTCGCCCGACTTCCGCGGATATTCGGATATTAAAAGAATATCCGGTTACTTGGTTGTAATTACTGAACTATCCGGTTTATAAATAGCTATTCGCGCCCTTTAAATAGCTATTCGCGCCCTATGCGGATATCCGGTTAAGAAAAAAAAGGCATTCGCGGTTACGGATAGGAAAACCTATTTGCCATTAACCGGATATACGATTAATTCGCCCAGGCCTAATAGTGAGTATGGACTGGATGAGCCTGCATAGTGCTAAAGGAATTCCAGACACGTGCAACAACAAGTCTGGAATTTCACCCAGGCCAGAAAGGCCATAAAGCCAAGGCCTCTGTTGCCCAGGTCTTGGCCAAGGTGCCCCTTCTAAAGTTTCCCATAGACTTTTAGCTTTCCAATGAAAGTGCCCTTTTTTAAATGAAAATGGCCTAGCCCTCTACAAAATTAAATTCCAGGCAAGCAACAGCAATCCCTTAACTGCGCAATCAACAAGGCTTTCGTCTTGAAGGATGTACAAAGATGTGAGGGACACAAGTAGTGTGGAAGCAATAAGGTAACCTTTTTTGTAATGGTCGTGGCAGCTGTTAACCAAGTAAAACTGTTTTTAGCGTGCGATTGAGCCATTGTTGTCCCCTTCTCAGGCATGCAACTGCCCGTTGAAAAAAGAAGAGGAAAATTTTCGGAGGCACAACGCAAGTGCGGAGCAAGGCAGCCGAAACGCCGCGGGACATGAGACCCACAACGGTACTCAAGAAAATGCTGAAGGTTTATTATGCTCTAAGGTGCATTGTTAGCATGTACTAGGCTTATTTTACATTGTTGCAGTCCTATTTAAGGCCCGTTTCTACTGCGGAAAAATTTCAAAGCTTCATAACTAAAATCTTACCACTAATTCCTAATAAAGCCACTAATTTCACAACAGATTCACATTCCATGGCGGCATAAATTCTGTGGTGGGGTTTGGTCGTCATATAATCCTCACAAATCCGTCATTTCGTGAAAAAATACAGCTCCCAACATTAAAAAATTCCTGTTTTGATCACTTGCTAACAGTGTTGTCTGTTGCCGTGCGTACACGTATACATTCACGTGCATTTTTTAATCAATCACAACAGGAAATGTGCACATACAGCACTGTTAAAATTAACCAGAAAAGGGGGTCAATATTCATTTGCTATAACAAGTCAGAAAATTTACTTACCAAAAGCATGTCAATGGGTAAGTCTTGCCTTTAGGGATATTGTGTTTCGCTCTCTTCTCCTCTGATGGTTCATAGTCCAATACAAAATATACCACTTCTCTTTGTTTTAGTTCTTCCCGGAGGGTTTCCAAATTATCAGAGGGGCCGGCTTTTTTGGTAACCTTGACAACATCGATGCGGTCGTCATTCTGCACTATTTCCATAAGCATCCATGGAACCTTGACTTTCGATTGATCCATTTTGAATGCTCTGATCTCTTCCTTGACATTCTCGTCTAGTGCTGTTCCTGATTGTGGCTGGAAAAACACAAAAACAGGATTTCCTATTAATCTTCAGGTTGTTGACTTTCAATCAAATTTCAAAAACCTAATCCCTCTTTATTTAAAACACTTAAGATAGTTTTTCAAATAAAAAACTATTTTTAAGTCTTGATATTTGATAATGTGACCACGATCAGGAGCGTGAACGTTAATTCAAGTATACAAACGTTAAAACACGGATGCACATCCCACCGCCCGCCGGTCATCCATGCAAACACAACATATGGTCAGGGCTGTATGCTTCGTTTTTTTGGCAAAGGGCACCCTATGAGGAAATTGTAAATTCCTACTGGAGCATTTCAAGGGCACCAAGGCAATGACAAGGGGCAACGAAGGCAATCGCCTTCGTTGCCTCCGTGAAGTATCAGGCCTGCATGGTGAATGTGCAGTACACCAGATCAGGTCCATAAAACCATTCTGCACGCTGTAATTGGCCATTTGACAATTCAGGCATGAGAATGGGTGATGACAAAAAAACAGAAAAAAAAATTCAGTTTAATGCAAATGTTAATATTTCAACATTTGTGTGCCCATTCGACAACAAAATAAAGCATTTGCAAAGTGATACGACAAGTTCAAAATACAAACCTGGGAATTCGCTCCGGGATCTGGTAAGTTTGTCCTTTTTCTTCAAAAATATTTTCTCAATGGTATTTTGATTGTTCATTAGACATTGAGGATTAAGTTTGTGCCCTCAGAATTTGTGTCATGATTTTTGAAAGTGGTAAAAACGGGGCAAATCTGGTGACTAGCTGTCGAAATTATACGTGTTGTCAATTGCCGATCAACAGAATCTTGTAACTTACCCTACGGCTGCCAGGCCGTCGGGAGGAGGGTTACGTTATTGCAACTAATCTTCTAGTTGCGATAACGTAACCCTCCTCCTGACGGCCGCCAGGTTGGAGGGTTACGAGATAGGTTCGAGCGGCAACGATTAAACTGGTCCAACACGTACTGCAGTGCGTGCGCGCCATTATGAGTGAACGGCGTGCAATGCAAACGGACAGCGCGCACACGTACTGCAACATTGTAACACCTCTTTCACAGAATGGTTTAGCCCCACAACAAAATAATGCGTTTGCAAACTGATGCGACAGGTTCAAAATATAAACCTGGGAATTCGCTCCCGGATCTGGTAAGTTTTTGCTTTTTTTCTTCAAAAATATTTTCTCAATGGTGTTTTGAGTGTTCATTAGACATTGGGGATTAAGTTTGTACCCTCAGATTTGTGTACTGATTTTTGAAAGTGGTAAAAATGGGGCAAATCTGGTGACTAGCTGTCGAAATTGTACGTGTTGGACCAGATTAACTGTTGCCGCTTGAACCGATCTCGTAACCCTCCGGCCTGGCGGCCGTTGGGAGGAGGGTTACGTTATCGCAACTACTAATCTTATACAAGCTGCCGGTAGATGGCGCTCTAAAGATGTAGCACCCAACCATTGATGGCTTGAAATCTGGCTAAATACCGGTGGCAAGACGTGCGCACTGCTCGCTTACGATGCCCGCCGTTCACGCATATAGCGTACACTCACTGCCGCATAACACCCCTTCTACAGAATGGTTTAGTCAAACTCGGTCGTGGCTTGGCAGTTCGGCAAGCGAGTAGGCTGGTGCCCACGTGTACAGCACTTGGTGACCAAGTGATCAAAAGATAAAGCGTCAAGCATATTGAGAAGTCAAAAAACGTGCGATGCGGCAGAAAAACAAAGGTGAATAGGCCTACCGAGCAGAAAATGCCCTTTTTTGAAGATGTTTTTTTTTATTTAACTCCACAATAAGGCCATACAAGCATCATGAATGAATGTATATCGAGTGTGTGGTGAAAGTTTCTGGTGGTGTAGGACTGTAGACTAGTAAGTATTACAAAGGAAATTTTAGTTAGGCCTACTGATGGCGAACGGTCGTAAAACATTCACCTATCAACGCAGATTTTAAAAACGTATTGTATAGCGTTAAGGAGGTCCAAAATATTAGACCCGCATAAGGCTCACGGGGGAGCCTTATAGTTTCCAGAAGTACCACCAGGCCACCAGTTTTTGTTTTCACTGATTTTTACAACCAAACAAAAAAAGAATCTCAATCTCATCGACTCTCCCCCCCCCCCCGACTGAACTCTCATACAACGAATGAAAAAGTGGTGGCATGAATCTGGACACTTTTCCCATTTTACCAATTGCCATTTCACCCAGACATGCCATATGTCACAATTTCTAAAAAGGGGCACAGTTCCCCAGTTTTACTGGGAATGTTGTGTCTATTGAGGTCATGGAGGACTAGTACAGTGACAGTGACACTGTCCCGTCTACGGTGCGATGTTGCCGTGACCGGTTCCACCCTCGATGACACGACATGCAATCATGACTTGCCTCCACATTATTAAAATTACTAACTAAAATATGCAATACTTATACAAACAAAATAAATGTCACATTCCTTTGTTTTCGAAAGTCCATGATGTACTTTCTAACTTACCATTTTGATTTATTAATTGTCGCTTTCTACACGGAGAAGGATGGACTTAAAACTTCTTCCTGGATTCACACGACGGAAAGAGACGAAAAGAACGTGCGGATACCTAAAGTGCGCGGAGGAGCAATGAAATAAAATAGGATGACTATAAGAACCGCTAATATATCACCGCACATTTGATTGGATCGATCCATCAAGGTGCAGAGAAATTACACAAGATTAACCAATGGGAATGCCTGTCTCAAACAGTCTGGTGATTTACGCGTATTAATATGCAGTCTGCAAATAGAGCCAATGCATGGACATAGAAAGTACAAATGTACTTGTTTTTACCACCAAAATATTTGGTCGCAAGTCATAATCTTAATGCGTCATTGTATTAAAACAAATATCGGAAACCAATATTTTATGCTTAAAACACTGGGGATAATGTCGATCAACATTTCAGCTCAGCTCGAAGATCTGGCGCCGCCCTTTTAAAACTGCATGTACTGGGCTAGACGATTTACGAATATTAAACTTTGACCTTAGCTGGTTACAACAAGGGAAGACATAACTTAAACCAATATTGCGCGAACCAGCTAAATGCATTGCCGATGTTTTAAATAAATTCAACGCACTACCCAGAGCCTTCATCACTTCTTCGGCAAGCCAGATAGAAGGGGCCAGTCTACCCCGCACGCCCACCGTACCACAGCATGGCATTACGTCACTTGATGGGCGAGGCATCAACTTCATTTTCACCAAATAAGGACTGGACACTTTTGATTGGCTGTACCTGCAGCACTAATGTCACGTTGACACAACGGTTTGCACTGCTGGTACTGTAGTCTCGGTGATCTTTTGTAGTAATCTCAACTCGTAAATAGCGCGTCCCCGTTTTCGATATGGACCATCTATTTATAGGTAAGGCTCAACCTCACACAAGAGAAGTTTGACAACAATTTTTTTTATACGGAACGCTAATTTCTTTTTTTGACAAAATAATGTACACGTAACAAAAATTAAATAAATACGAAAACACATGTCAAATCATGCTAAATCAAGCAGTTTTACCAGCTTTTAGCAACCACCGCTTAAAAATGGTAATTGTTCAAAAATACTCGACAAATAGAAAGTCTCACTCAGCCTCTTGAAAACCAATCAATGATATTGTTTTCGGACAAAATAAACTTAATAAATTTAAATTTTTGCCAAGTCGGCCGTGCAAAAAATTAATGTTGCCCACAGAAAAAGCGTTTTTCACAACCGACATGACTCCTCAAGTTTCTAAGATAAATATGACCAACTTTAACGCATAAATTTACAAATCTCCACACACAAGTTGAAAAACAGAGCTATATACACCACTACAAGACCCAAACACGTTCAAAAGTAACTCGTGGGTTTAAAAATTATAATTAGTTTGGCGCATGATTTTTGTAACGCTTCTTTTGAATCAACCTTCCAGGGGCCAAAGTTCATAGAGTTGGTTAAGCAAAAATAGCTCGCTTATTTTACACATGGTTACTGGCCAAAATTTCCTGCCATATACACTTGACTAGCTGTTGTTTACTTAGCATAACAATTGGGTGGAGTCTTGGCCGGTAATCTGATTTTACTAAGCAATGAATTTGTTGCTTAAGCAAAATTTTGTGCTTAAGCAGCTCTATGAAATTGGACCCTGTAGTTACCCTATAAATATTGGGTACAGAATCTCCACCGGGGGGGGGGGGGGGGGGGGGGGGGCAGATTCCCTAGGACACGGCATGCATGCTGATCCGGAGGTTCAAATCCCGTTCTATAGTCAATTTTTCTTTGATCCTCAAACCGCTGTATCTATGGCCCATCATCTTGTAACCTGCATCGAAGAGGCACTGCATAGCCTTATAAAAGTTATGAATGAGAAAAGGGAACGTGTTATTCAGCTCGGTGAGACTATTTGAAGCACTCTTACAATGTGGAAATTATGACAAACGCTATCTTGCCTGCCAGAAATTAACGATGGTGGAAAGTTTACACTGTCACCCTTTTCAAGGCTTGGTAAATAATGTGACGTCAGGATAAAAACCCAAAATTAATTATATCAGTGTAGCCTAAAATGGTAATGATGAGTAGCCACACCAACTTTGCAGCGGCGTTGGCTCGATTGACAAAGTAGGCCTACTATAAAAGTTTGGTTCAAAACTGTTTTTTTTTTCAGAGTGAAACATGACGTCACTGCGGGATTTCAACAACTCTTTACATTCCTAGAAGATGATTTTTTGTCAGTCAAAATGGAATTAATTCAAGGCCACTCTGATTCAATATTATCCATGAGTCAGTTTTGAATGAAATGGATCACGTCAACTCAAATACAAACCAATTTTTCTCAGAAAAATGCCTAACCAACATTACGAGGACTCTATCTATTGTAAAATGGGTAAGGGCCAATAGGCCTACATCACATGTTATTTTTGACATTTTCCCCTTCCTCTCTAAGACGAGTTATCGATATTTCCATAGTGATTTGTGGTAACACACTTTGCTTATGATTACAGGTGTATACAGACATGATCGATCTTTAGCCCTTTGTGAAATCTGTTTGTATGGTCTATTTGCATATGCAAAGAAATAAAGATGACACTACGGTCGTGACCGTATCAAGTTTTCCATCTTCGAATGGAATATTTCCTCATCATAATTTTGATTGAACTTCCTAAAAGGAACGGGAAATAATGTATGAAATTAAACCTCTCTGGCCTCCTACATAAAGGGAAGTTATAAAGTTGGTTTCATATTTAAATGAGTGGTAAAACAAACTGACTTGGTTAACAACAGTGCAGCAGCTGTTGGTATAGTACAAAGCATTTTGAGAACAATTTCACTTTGATGCGGTAAAAAAGGATATCAGTTTTAAGTTGTGTTTTTCAGTTGCAGATTATGATTCTTCCAGCGTGAACATCCATATCCGCTACCACCTTTTGAAATGAAATTGTCACCGTTTAGTGATATTATATAATTATCTACATTTGTATAGGATCATGGTAGAATTAACAAATATTGAGATGGTTGGTTAAATCGAGAAAGCATAGGCCTAGAATGCAACCACTAATCCGGTTGGTTGAATAATTACCTCTGCTCGGGATAGATAATCATGCCCGTCGATCCACGTGCTGTATGAGCTGGTGCGTCAACACGCACATCTGTATATGCATTTCCTGCATCTCATCGACTTTGGGGCATAAAAACGAATACATACATAATTGCGAAATGCTTTTTCGAAATGCTTTATCTATGGAAAGGTGATGTGCATTTAAACAGCTACATGAGCGGAATGTTTTCAACAGAAATTGGATTTTTACTTGTTTATAATGCACTTGTTTACCATTTTAATGTAATTTTGATATGTGTACACTTCTGAACTTTTCGTAATTATCGACTAAAAAATCAGGCCCCTACCTGTTTTTTTGAAAAACTAAAAACACTTCAGCCGTTGAGAGCGGGCGCCAAAGGACAATGCCGCTGACGTCATTTGTGGGAGTTTGCTTTGTTATACATCCACGCTGCAACAAAGCGCCTTTATCTACTTATGACGTTTTGAGAGTGATTACGTAACGGGGCTTTTCGCAAATCTCGCAGAAAAGCTCTGGACAAGGGCATACAAAAAGATTGTTTTTTTACACAATTGAAACCTATTCATAATCATATGACTCGATTTCCTTATTCATCGAAAACATTTTAAGTGGAATTCAGCAAAGTTCACGACTTGACATTTTCGTTCAAGCAGGTCTTTAAAGGAATACGTTGCTTTGTAACAGTTTGTTATAAAATGCATATGGGTAGCAAGAGATAATGTCTAAGTAGAATACAATGATCCACACAAACATGCCTCGAACGTAGTGCACGGTTTTCCTTTTACCTCGTCGACTTACACAGTCGGCCATATAGGAGTAAAATTTTTGACTTCTAATATGGGAGTCAAATTTTTGACTCCTAACATCTTTCTACCCATATGCATTTTATAACAAACGGTTACAAACGCTTTTCAAAGACCAACTCGACCGATCCAAGGCAACGTGTTCATTTCAACTTGCGTGATCCGGCAGAACAAATCGCCTGATTGGAGCTATTCCCGGCCTCCGGTTGTACAATTTCAAATTGCAAAAGGGCTATTTACGCCACGTGTATGTTGACGAAATATATTTTAAAATCCATTAAATAAAAATCGTTTACATATCCAGCAATACATACGTTTTAAAAACATGGAAGAAATTAAAACCATTTGAAATGACATATCATTACCTACCTGCAATATAGTGTAATTTTGAACACAGAAAAAAGACTTGAACACAGTTTTGCGATGATGAACAATATTTTTAGATATAACATTTTCTTTAAAAAAAGAAAACCCCGACTATGACAACATACATCATAATGTATCTGCAAGACATATTGACATTTACAATTTATAAGGACAAATACTGTGGTGTGCCAAACTCTCCTTTACTCCCTTCCTTACAATTCATACATGCCACTTTTCCTCGGATCAGCTGATTTTCTCTTTTTTAATCTCTATTTCACCATTCAAAATTCAAAATTACTTTACAAAATCATTGAAATTTTGTAATTTCCTCTTTTTTTGGTGAAGTTACAGTCACATGCCTGACAATTGTTAAAAAAGTGCATTTTCAATATCCATTACATAGCTCTTTTACTTAAAGTCACCTGGAAATAAAAATGTTTTTCTTTCAAACATAAGAGTATATGCTTACGAACAATAAAGCAAGTTTTTTAGTAATTGTTTGTTGCGATTTATATGTTTAAAAAAATATATAAAGTTGTTTGGGGGCTGACTCCGCCTACCCCTTTTGTGACGTCAATCGAGGCAGACTTTGCCTGCAATGCGTATAGTAAACACACGTGCAAAGTACATGTACGTCCAAGTCGTGAGTTGGTACATTTCAAAAAGTGTTTTTCTGCATTCAGCAGCAATACACCTGGTCGGCATTTTTTTTTTGAAACGTACAAACTCACGACGTGGTCCGTACATGTACTTTGCACGTGTGTTTACTCTACGCATTACAGGCAAAGTCTGCCTCGATTGACGTCACGAACAGCGCCCTCTCGGGTCGGGTCTACTCTTAAATTTGTAAATAACATAAGAACTGATTTTTAAAAACCTTAGTTAACTGTTTATTCACATTCCACTCATCAAAACACATATAATAGTGACAAAAGCTACATTTTGAAAAAATACCACTTCCAGGTGACTTTAATACTTTTTGATTGAGGCAATGCATAAGGCGCTATATACAAACTTATTATTACTTATATGAATATGATTATCAATCTTTTTATTTGCACCATTTTGTCACCAATCCTTTTTACAAGTAAGGATGTTTTGATATTTTATAAATATTTGTCCATTTTCCACAATAACACAAGCATTAACACCTGACACCAGAAACCTCCTGTTGTCCCTCTGTTGTTGTACCCTTAACTTTTTGGCAACAGCTCCCATTGGTTTTGTACACACTTTCCAACTGGGTACCATTGTCTTCTTTTGTTATAGGTCCTCGGTTCGTGTTTAAAGTCCCTACATTATGTGCACCTCTATTGTTCCAAGGTACACACTGCGTATGTAGCATTGAAACACACAGACACACGCACATAAAGAAAAGAATAAATTAATATTTTGTACAGAACATCAGAAACAACAGACGCCTTACATTGTTTTGATTTATAGTGAAAACAAAATCAACTTTTAAAATAGCACAAAACCTGGAATCATATTTCTCACCATTTGTTGAAGTGACCTGTGATATTATTGCACTTTCTGTTTTGGTTTTCAACACCATGTTCCCATTATTGCATAAAGACCACAGCTGCGTATTGAATCCAGACAGCTTCACAGAACTTACTTCGAAAAATACTGTTTGTATATCAACTATCCTCATTTTTCTTTTACTAAGCAAGAAAAAACCCAGAAAAAAAGCAATGTAAGCACATAGCTGCCTAAATCTTAGCAGCTCTATGCCTGGTAATGCACATAGGTAATTTTTTTTAAATTTAGAACCAAGATATCAAAATATAGCTAAGCACAGACAAATATCGCTTACCAGAACTGTTTGACAACAATAAATCATTAACATATCGCATAAAAGTTGTCTCTTCTTTTCTTCACATACACTTTTTAGCAGTGCCCCGTTTTTTATGTGTAAATAATGCCATGACTTTTAAGTTGTAAATTACTTTTTTGTTCAGACTTTTATGAACAACGCCTGCAGTACAGGTCTAGTCCATGCAACCTTTGTTTACATAAATAAATATAGTTATGGTGACATGGACTGGTCGAAGGATTCTCTAATGGAGGGGGGGGGGGCTTTGTTTTTGTGCCGCGTAGTTCAACCTATGTATGTGAAACTACAAGTGCAGGCCTGAGAAGTCTTAAGGCCCGTCCCACTGCAGCGATAACGATAACAACGCCAAGAGAACGCATTCTATTGGTTGAATGAGCGTGTGCGTATTCTGCGTGGAGCAATTCAACCAACAGAACGCGTTCTCTTTGCGACGTGATCATTATCGTTGCAGTGGGACCGGTGCCTTTAGTCAATCTCAATTATGGTCATAACTGTTTTTTTCCTGAGTTTCTTGGAAGGGATTTATGCCATTTAGCCTTGTTTTGATCTGCATGCTTTTTTTCCCCGGGAGGAAAACCAAAACAGTCAAGCACTGTCCCTATCCAGATTTATAGGGATGCCCAGTCCCTCCTAGATAGCCTACAAAATAGTTGATGTAGCGCCTTCTGCCAGTGAAGACTAACCCACCCCCCAAAAAACCCAACCCATAAACAATCCGTTTATCCTCCTCATGTCAAAGATAGTGGAAACAATCAGAGATTGTTTTCCTTCACGTTGCTTCTCCCTGAGTTATGCCAGTAAAGTGACTAAGCCGGTATCAGAGCCGACAAGGAACAGTCGATTCAAAGGCATCACATCCAGGGTTGTTACCATTCCTTTCACCAAATCTGAGCGAACACGATGACTCGAAAACGAAGCCTGAATAATTGGCAAAACAAAAATGTAACATTGTTACAAAATACTGTTTTTATCAACAATTTAAAAAAACAATTCTGAAACTTTTTTATAAACAGACTTGGTGCATAAGGCTGGAGTGTTAATAATATGGGAGGGGTGGAACATTTGTAAGGATTGAAAAAAAAAACCCCAATAAAACACCACAAATGTAAGCAAATGACAATGACTTACATTTCCCAAAGTGTAAATAAATTTTGGGTCAAACAAACAACATTGACTAGAGCGGGGTTGGAACTATCTAGCCCTATCCAAATCATTGAAAATGTACCCAGTCAGCTTCTCTTGTGGTTTATTATTTAAATTAACTCATTATAAATCCATTATCTAGTCTTAAATTCTTAATAATAAACACCAAAGTGAGTTTATGCACTCTCATTGGTCAAAGACTGGTCATCGGGGGGCTGTATTAACATGTGAGACCGGCTCAATGAACTAGAGGTTAAATGCCACAAAAATAAGCACATTGCATTATATGCTGGTAAAGTCAATTGACTTATGTTGGAATTAAGCTGGCCACATTATAGTAATGATAATAATAGTATTTGTTTATACACCGCTTTAATACTCTGTTTCTAAAAGCTATAGTGCTGGTGTCCTTGAAGAACTACATTCATAAATACCCAAGACAGTTTCTCTACTCCTATTGGTGGAGAGCTCGTCACTGGGGGGTGTTTAAATGGTTGGTAATGACCAGCTGGAGCTGTTTATAACCGGCTGGCTTCCGCGTATCGGGCGCACGCGCGCAAGATAAGCACGTGGAATGCAATTCAAAGCCATTAGTAACAGCGCACAATCTATTTCTAAGTGCCCATGCGCGTTAACACAACCCATGCGCGTTAACACAACCCACGCGCATCAAACAGATTCTTTACAAAGCTTTTGAAAAAATATATTTCAAATCTCAAATTTTCATATGTCAAAGTGTCTCTAATTGTACGTTTAAAAAAAAAGAAAAAAAAAAGGGGGCAGTTATGAATGGGAATAAAAGAGTAGTGACTCGTTCTTAAATGTCCGTTCAGGAACTCGTCGCTACCCTTATTAGTAAAACCAGGGCAACAGCACCAAAATACAAAGATACAAATTTACAAAAAATAATGCAATAACAAAGCAAAAATAAATATGAGAAATTAAAGTTTCATCTTACCTGTTGGTCCAAGGTGGTATGAATCCCAACTCTATTGGATGTTGTTGCTGATACAATCTGACCATCACAAACACTCATGCAGTGGACGGGCTCTGACGCACCTAAAGGCAACAAATAAAAACATCCTCACTTGAACAAGAAAATCTTAACACATCAACCCGGTACTCAAAACCCTATTACTGGCTTCCAGAGGTACAATGCATAATTTTCACAATCCTCACCAAACAGTCTAACAAGGGCACAGCACTCTAGTATCTCAAAGAACTAGTCTGCCGCCACCTAGTGTTCCCAAAAGTCTCCTGCTGTTAAGTTTTCCTGCTGTAAGAGTTTCAAAAAACAATAAACCTCATTCATATTCTTGATTGAGAGCCTATTTCTCACTGGTCCATTAACCATCCTACTATTTACCAAGTATGCGCCAGTATCATGCAAAGGTGTGATACATAAAGTGGTAGACGGGTACGCATGTGCTTTAAAAAGCACTACTACATCTGTCACACGGGTGTAGTACACATATAAAAAGATGCAGCAGCCGATTTCACGAAACGCTAGGATTAATCCTATAACTCGTCCTAACTTGAGATTAATCTTAAGGTCTGAATGCTACAGTGCAGGGTTGGGACTCATCCTATAAGTCCTAAGATTAATCTTAAGTTAGGAAGAGTTTGGTGAAATCGACGGCTGCACACGTAAATGTCAATCCGCGTTTTCTCTAAGCTCAAGGATCCGAACTAGATGAATATGAAATATAGTAAAGAAATCATATGGTTTATTTTGGGTGGCAGTGGAACGTCAATATTAGCTCTCCTTGGTATTGGAAGTAAACTAGATCCCTCGGCTTTGTCTGAAAGACTAGTTTGTCAAATGCCAATACGGCCCTAGCGTGAACATCTGACGTCAAACTTTGAGGCTCATGAATAACGCCAGAGACCGGCCTAAAAAAATTGCAAAACCGGCGTGTAGTTTGACCTCTGACATTTCACATAGAGATGCGCTGTCAACTTCTATTGCGGACGTGACAGCAGTGACTATTTGGGCACTGCATGTTTATCAAACGATGATTGTATCCAATGGAATCAATGGATCTGACAGCGGGGACCTGTCTTTTATCCTTGCGGATAAAGACAGGTCCCCAGTCTAATACGGCCCTTCCATGGCAACACAGCCCAACTCCAAATTTCTGGGTAAATTGAGAGTGAAAGTTTCAAAGGTATACAAAGTATGGTGTGAATATAACATTTCCTAGCTCAGTCTGTGTACAGTAGCTAACAGATGCAGATGCAGATGTCTCTTTCTACAAATTTCTGGTTAAATTGAGGGCAAAGTTTCAAAGGTATACTAAGTATGGATGTGAATATAACATTTCCTATCTCAGTCTCTTTTTACACTTTCATACTGTTTTTACATGGCAAAACAGCTTATCCATGTACTTGCTTTTCTCAAATTGTTATTTTTTACATTTTTTACATGGAAGGGCTGAATTCCTAGGGGAGGTAATATCAACTGTTCACCCTCAAAACCATAATCAATTTGTATCATAACCCACTCTTGACATACCCCTGAAAGTACACGCCTTAGTTCCATCTTCCCTCCATAGCGCAATGGTATGATCCACAGATGATGTCAGGAACCGGTTACCACTACAAGCTTTTATCTGTGACAAAAACAATTCACAAAGTTTGCCTTTAATTTTTTTTTAAGTCAGAAAAGGGTTGGATGACAAAAGTGATCAAACACAGAATCAAGGGCTAAATTTTGAAAAGTTGCTCAGCAGAACATCTTGCGTAACATTTTTCTGCTAAGCAAAACTGGACGGAAAAAAAATAGTTCAAAATAGGTAGATAAGATTTTGTGTTTTGGCTGATAACCTCATTCTGGTAAGAACAAATTATTTGTGCTTATAGCTCCTTTTGTGCTTTAGAAGCTACATGTACACACGTTTGTATTGAAATTTGGCCCAGGGTTAAAGGCATTTATTGGTAATTACTCAAAATAATTATTAGTATAAAACCTTACTTGGTGAGGAGTAATTGGGAGAGGTTGATAGTATAAAGCATTGTGAGAAACGGCTCCCTCTGAAGTGACATATTTTTTGAGAAAGAGCAGTTTTCCACGAATTAGATTTTGAGACCTCAGAATTGCATTTTGAGGTCTCGAAATCAAGCATCTGAAAGCACACAACTTCGTGTGACCAGGGTGTTCTTTCTTTCATAGTTATCTCGCCACTTTGACGCCCAATTGAGCTCAAATTTTCACAGGTTTGTTATTTTATGCATATGTTGAGATACACCAAGTGAGAAGACTGGTTTTGGACAATTACTAATAGTGTCCAGTGTCTTTTACACAAGGATACCGGGACAAGTTTCATGGCAATGGAGACAATTATCCAAGGAAGCCAAGGGACACCTTGACTAAACAGCTAAGCCAAATCAAGTCAAGCAATATAAAAAGGCATGTTATCCAGACTATGCTGTGCATTCTGATCATGACAAGTAGCCAACTAGACACGTTTGTTTAAGGCAGGTGTACGAATTATGTGTGGTCACAGTTCTTACCTGCATAACCTCTCCATCGTGAGCACGCCATCCACCCAGTAACAATCCAGAGCTCAAGTCAACCATGGACAGCACACCCGAGGAAAGACCAACACCCAGAGTAGAACTGCCTGGACTGACGGCTAAGCAACGAATCAGTCCTGAAAGAACAACGGTAAACACTCTATTGATAAATAAAATTAGTCCCTCATGGTTTATTACTTGAAATAAAATGAAACATTCAGGGCCAAAATGCTGCCAACAAACAACAGGAAGAATGACGAACGAACAAAAGCCCACATAACATGCCAAGGCCAAGTTTGGGCAAGAACTGTTGTTGACTACGATCAACTACCTTTGCCTGAACTCTGTCTAGTCAATAATAGTTAGACTGCACTAGTCAGCATGCCAAGATGGTTGGAAGTGTTGCTTGAAGTCAGATTTCACCAAAAACTAATTGCCTGCTGATCAAGGGCATATGGACATGCAAGATGGACTAGTTCATTTCATTGTTTCCCAATTGTGATGTCTACTCTTAATAACCCGTTTTTATATAGCATTTTTCATATGTGTCTCAAAGCGCTTCCGACATTATTACCCCTGGTCACTGGGCCTTAAACCATCTCAGCCCCCCTGGGGAGTATACAGCCTGTGCGCAATATATGCGCTACTTGTCTGTAGTACTATTTTATGTGAAATTAAATGCCAGTCGGTGTCGGCAACTTGTGTCTGTGACTAGGGTCAGCAATTTGTGTCTGTGATTGGAATTTGGCATTTGCTTGAGTTGGGATTGGTGTAGCCCACACAATGTTCAACTATGGTTCAACCTTTGAGAAGATTGCGTCCCCATATTTTCTTTGGTTCAATACCATCTGCGCGTGGCCCACGTGTGGACCGCCACGCCCTAAACTTGCAATACCCTTGCGACATTTTGCGTGATAACCCAAGAATGTACGGTGCCTTGATGATGCATGATTCACCGGTGCTTTGATGATGCGTGATTCACCAGCGCCATAATTTATTATTTTGTGTGTTTATACATGTACCACTCCCCCAACCACTTAGTTTAACTTAGCAGAACATTTTTCAGCAAAATTTTCTGCCAAAGCAGCTTTATAAAACTGTGCCCAGCTAATAGTTAGTCTATGACGTTCAACACCTTACCCAGGGTTCCAGAGGCCACTTTGAGCTCCTGCTGTACGATGCTACTGCGAGTGTCAATAAGCCTTACACTGGTGTCTGCCATGGCAACCACTAGCACTGGGCTTGGTGACGGCATCTTGACTAGAAGGCTCGGCACAAACTTGGCAAGATCGTAGCGGTGAACCTGGGCACCAGTGAACGGGTCCCACAGCTGGAAAGAATCGTTTAAAAATGAAAATGAATTATTAAGAGCACAAAATTACTGTCAGTTTCCTGTACCATTTCCACTGTTGTTTGTACATGTAAGTTTGAAGGAATACCAATAGAAAAAAATTGTTGTCATTAAGCGTCCGATAAAGGCTCTGATAAGGTTAACTGCAAGACCATTAATAATTTCATTCATTTATACCACAGGTCCTTTTTGTAACTTCTTCAAATAATAATGGAATATTTTTTTGATCAGTACGCTAGGATCATCTAAGGAGAATGAAATGTTCATTTTTTTCAAACCCTACTTACTTGAAAATAGAATTAGCTGTTGCAAACAACTTACAAACCAAATGGACCGAGGGTATAAATGCAAAAAATAGTTAATGGCCTGACGTTTCGACCCTAGCAGAGTCTTTCTTGAAGGATAAATGACAACACAACAAACATGAACAGGTAACTAAGTGAAACATAAGCAGTGAAGTGGAAATACATGAAAGGGGTTAGAAAGCATACAGAATTTTTTATTATTTTTGTAATGTTTTACTGGTCTTTCGTTTGAGTTGCCAGGCTTGGCTTGATGGGTTTTCTCTGGTTTTAGAACCAAATGGTCAGCCACTTTGAAAGTGATTCTCTGTCACTCTATAGGCTTTCTCTGCTTATTTTGCTTCTAATGGATTTAGTGTACGTCCCCAATGGAGGTAATTTCTTACATGTATCTGCCCCCTATCCCGGGTTCCTCATTACTTTGCTAGTTTTTACATTTTAGTTTTCCTACATGTATCTGCCCCCTATCCCGGGTTCCTCATTACTTTGCTAGTTTTTACATTTTAGTTTTCCTACATGTATCTGCCCCCTATCCCGGGTTCCTCATTACTTTGCTACTTTTTACATTTTAGTTTTCCTACATGTATCTGCCCCCTATCCCGGGTTCCTAATTACTTTGCTAGTTTTTACATTTTAGTTTTCCTACATGTATCTGCCCCCTATCCCGGGTTCCTCATTACTTTGCTAGTTTTTACATTTTAGTTTTCTTCTTTAAACTATTGTACTGTTTTTTCTTCTAGATCCTATGATTTGCAATTTTTTTATTTCAAATAATAAAAACAAACAAATCCTGGTGAACAAATTGAAACGAAGTGAACTAAAAACTCACATGTACATTTCCATCACAAGAAGCAACAAGCCTTTGCGACTCGAGAAAGGTGACAGAGAAGACACCTTTCTTGTGATGTGAGTAGGTGAAGCGGCAAGACGATTTCCCTGACCCATCGCCTTGGTTTCGTAGAGACCAGAGTTTGACCGTCTTGTCCTTGCTGGCACTCATGAAGGAGTTCTCATTATCCATGCCAAACAAGGCCTTGATGCCTCCAGTATGACCTTGACAAAGAGGGCGACAGACAACAATTATTTCAAAACAATTGCACGGTACTGATAGTATCTAAAAAAAAATTGAATTATATGATATTAATAATAATAACCAGTTTTTATATTAAAGGGTCTATGTACTTTTTTTGAGACAAAAAACACAATGTCCACAGATTTACATTACACTTACACAGTTTGCAGATAATAATAGTAGAAAGCTTCCCTGAAAATATTACTTGCTGAGGTGCTGTAGTTTTTGAGAAATGAGTAAAACAATGTCATGAAAATAATTTTCGTCTCACTGATCATGAGACGAAAATTTTTTTAGCATGTAAAAACGTATTTTCATGACATTGTTTTACTCATTTCTCAAAAACATTGTGTTTTGTGTTTCAAAAAGTACCCAAATCCTTTATAAAGCGCTTTTCACACCCGGAGGGCATATCAAAGCGCTTCACATTATTACCCCTGGTCAATGGGCCTTAAATCATTCTCAGCTCCCTGGTGGAGAGTATGCAGCCTACGCATTATTACAATGAGCTACTCGGCTAAATTAATCACAAGAACCATCTCTGCCCTCACAGGTACCCATTAACCCCTGGAAGGAGAGAAACAATGATAGTAAACTGTCTTGCTCAGGGACACAATTGTCACGACCGGGATTCGTACCCACGCTCTGCTGAACAGAAGCACCAGAGCCTTGAGTTCAGTGCTCTTATCTGCTCGGCCACGAACAATGCATCCTATTGACCCAATTCACCTGACGTCATCATCAGAATAATCTTGGATGCGCCATTTTGGTGGTCAATGTCAACGTGTGTTATTTAGTGAAGTGCGCATTTTAGGTATTTACACGTAAACCTATTGACCACCAACATGGCGAACGTGGCATCAGTCGTCGCGTGTGACGCATGTCCAAGGGGTCAACTAGAAACAATACACCAACATTTTTTGTAGAGAAGGACAATGAAGCAATTTAAGTTTTAGACCTGGGAGGAAAACCACTACAGGAAAAACCCCTGCAGTCAGGTAGGGACTGAAAACCCCAATCCACATGCAAGGCTTCCAACCGAGGTCCAAAGGGGTGAAAGGCAGGGAAATGGAGTTAGATTTGCAAAGAAGTCAAATAACTTACCAACAAAAGTCTGCAGTTTGATTTGGTTGTAGGTCAGAGAGGAACTTTCAGCGTTGTCTGCGGAAACGAAAAATCATGAAACCAACTGTTTAGTGAGATTAATATTTTGTTTTATATATTTAGGCCTGATTCAAGGGAAGGTAATTGTTTGGTAATTGTCAAAGACCAGTCTTCTCGCTTGGTGTATCCCATCATAACCATAAAATAACAAGCCTGTGAAAATTTGGGCTCAATTGGTCATCGAAGTTGCGAGAAAATGATGAAAGAAAAAACACCCTTGCTGGACGAAATTGTGTGCTTTCAGATAAGAATAAAAGACTTCTAGCTAGAAGTCTTTTATTATTTTAGTGAGAAATTACCTCATCTCAAAAACTATGTTACTTCAGAGGGAGTCATTTCCCACAATGTTTTATACCATCAACAGCTCTCCAATGCTTGTTACCAAGTCAGTTTTTAAGTTAACATTTGTTTTGAGTAATTACCAAACGTGTACCTTCCCTTTAACGAGAAGGTATTCGTTTGGTAATCACTCTTAAAACTAATGGCACTACAAAATTACTTGTTTACAAGTACAGCAGCTGTTGACAGTATAAAGCAGTTCCAGAATAATTCAACTTTAAAAAAAAATGAATGTTGTTATGGAAAAAGATATCAGTTTTGATCCCCCAAAATTTGAATCTGAGAAATGTAACTGTCAGATATGTTTCTTGGATTGTGCATTCCAAGTCAGGATTACTCTTCCTGCGTTGACATGAGGATCACACTTATGGTTGTTAGATTTTAAGGTTAGGTGATTCCTGTTCTTTGAAGGTTTATGATTACCTTAAGAAAATTATCTATGTGTTTTCTTGAAAGAGTAATTTGTTTTGACCAATAGGGGCCTACTGATAAATTTTGTTTATAATATATTTATTATTTTTGGTTTTTACCCATACATGTATACACTGATGTCTGTTAGCACTGTATACTCAGTACTTACCTGAGTTCTGTAAACAATTTACAGGCATTTTACTTGGGTGAGATTCAAACCCACAACATTTGCAATTCTGGAGCAGTGTCTTACCAACTAGACCACCGAGATTGCCTGGTAGCAAGAGGCAGTTCGATTCCCATGTTTTAGCAGTGGGTACTGCAAATGATTTTATAGATGTTAAATTTGCATCAGGGATAAAGAATATTTTGGGTTTTTACCCATATACACCGATGTCTGTTAGCACATCTATTAAATATATTTATTATAAAAACTCACCACAGAAGTTCTCCCAGTAAGACAGCCATTCTCCTTTGAGCTGCCGTTTACTTTTTCCCATCAGTAAGCTGATTGGATCAAGGCAAGAGTTTGAAAGGTGGATTAATATTGGAAGTAGTATAATAGTGTGAAATAAAGTAGTGTGCGATAACAAATAAATGTCAAGACTGTAAGTTTATTTGTTTTGGTTGTGGCTTCCAGCCAAAGTTTTGAAGTATCAAGCTGAACAAAATCAACATAAAATGAACCTCAGGTGTAGTTTAGGAGAATGGAACAAATTCCAGACAGTGAGTGGTAAATCAATGAGTCACAGGAATGCTTGAACTTTTACCTTGGATTCTGGCGCTTACTCTTAAACACGTTGGTCGATCGGGCCACATTTTGACTGGTATCCTCCTCATCACTGTCCGAATCACTGCTGTAGGTGGTAATGTCAATCCGATTACCGATGACCTGTGCATTGGGGTTCTGGTTAACGTTTCCAGGGTCTAAAAGATCTTCTGTGTTGTCTGGCAGGGAAAGAATAGAATAGAACATTTCAATTGGTTGAGCATGGGATAAGGAGGTAAGTATGGGATTTTGGTTAACCTTTGCGTTTACTGTTCTAACCTTTGCACTTCAGAAACACTAGAACTTGAGTCCGGTGTTCTTATCAGCTCGGCCACGACACACCAGGGGTTTTAAACTGGGGGGGGGGGGCCACTATTTAGAACCCTTGCCCCATGCAGTGCAGAAATCTCAGCCTGCAAACCCAGCCTCGCTACCATGGGCAATACCTCTCGTCACTATAACCCCTGGGAGGCATGTACTGGGAAACAACTCTGATTGGCTCAGGAAATTGGTTATGCATTAGATTTCAAGTGCGTGCGCGCGTAGTTTTAAGATATTTTTCTGTTGATCACGCCCGCGTTTTTTATGACACGAACACGTTTTTTAAAAACAAAAACAAAAACATTCTTTAAGACGAAAGACATGAGTGCGCGCGTAGAAAAGATTGAATAATGAATATGTACGCTCATTTATGGCTCATTTAAATGTGCTAGCATATAGCACATTTAAATTTGACAATTCCAGGGGTTATAATTGAGCAAGGCACGCTGGGAAAAAATGGCGCGGTGAGATCGATCAACCCTGGGAACGAGGTTGGTTTAAACCTTCACAAATCATTTCTAACTTACCCAGTGCACCAATGTCCACAAACCAGGAGGTTTGCCTCTGCACGGCTTCACCTTCAAAAAGAAAAGGTCATCAAAATGTGATCAATTTTTTCTAAATTAAAATAGATTTGATTTTAGTATCAAAAAAGAAACACATGGGTGATTTCATTAAGTTTAATTTTGTTGTATTTGCCAGCAAATATAAATTAAAAAAATGGCCAATCAAAGGATTCCAAGAACAAAACAAAACAACAGTTTTAAGAAGAAGTGTAACATATATTTAGACAAGTACTCAGCAACCTGGCTGGCGGGCAGATACATAACCCTTACCGCAAATACTTGGCATGCATGCGTTTGGCGTGGAATGACGTGCATGCTTGTTGATCGCTTGCTAGACCCGCATGCACCTCATTCATCATTTAGCGCTTGCGAAATGGGTATTTGCGAAAAGTTCTATGAAAAATAATAATAATAACAAATTCTTATATAGCGCATTTCACAATAATCAATGTGCTTTACATTAGTGCCCTGGTCATAGGGCCAATAACATCCATTTAACGTTTCTCAGCTCCCTTGGGAGTATACAGACCAGAGCTGCCTGTAAGGCGCTTGTGGCTTTTCATACAAATTATCAACCTCTACCCTCGCAGGTACCCAATTATACCCCTGGGTGAAGAGAAGCAATTATAGTAAAGTACCTTGCTCAAGGACACAAGTGTCACGACCGGGATTTGAACCCACACTCTTAGCACTGCACCAGAACTTGAATTCTATGCTCTTAACCACTCGACCATGACAACTCGTTTGGGGGTGGGGGGGGGTGTTTGAGATACAGCGTTGTTGCACTGACACGGCGATCAATGAATGACCTTGGAACTCTGACCTCATGAGATGACTAAAGGGAACTCACCTTGATCTCCGACCTCGGCGCTGGTGGAAACAGCAGCCGCCCTCTGATCTGCAAGGGCTTTCTCATGCTGACTGGATAATCTCCAAATGAGGTCATGATTGTAAAGGATTCGCTCCATGTGGATACTGGCAAATAGGAAACAAATAATAGCCTACATCAGTTAAATGTAACCCTCGCCTTGAAATGGCCATCCAACCGTGTGAGTTGGGCGATACCTCAAAACAAAATTTACTCGCTGCAGCGACACTTGGGAGAACAATTTATTTTTTGAAATGACAGTTCCGAAATTACAGTTAAACTTAACAGTTACAGTTGAAATTAACATCAAATGCCTTGCACATGTTTCTAGTTTTGAGGCACTGACCCACCTTCCTATCCTATTGTTGCCTAGTAAGAAGATGCAACGCTTAAGTAACGTAAAGTTAAAAGTTAGATGCTATATGAAACGTGTGTGCGATGACGACGCAGTGACGTGAGGAAATGACCTCCATTCATTGCGCTTTGTGAACGTCACTTTGCTCAATCGTGGGCAGTGTCGTAACAATACCACACAAGCGTTAAAAAAACAGCGGAGGGCTAGGAAATTCATCAATTCAGCCATTCCATTGTGACTCGCATGACAATCTCACTGGTTTTTCAACTTTTGAAAGATCTATACTCCAAAATATAACACATGGCTCTCATGTAACTCAATTTATATAAACTTAGTGAAGAGCCCTACAACAAAAAATAAAAAAGGAAAACAAATTGTGTAGGTATCATGTTTTTATAGGAGTTCCAAAAATGTGACTCGCGTGACTGCCAAAAAATGAAAGGTGTTGCATCCCTGTATGCCATTGCCCAGTCGTGAGAACTCAGAGGAACGTTTTAGTTCCAGATCACTTTTTTTTTTAAGTACAAGAGAAGCACTTTATTATACTATAAAAAGTACAAAATAAAAAGTTTTTAAAAAATTGAAAATTTGTTAAATGCAACGTGACTCGCGTGACAGAAGTTTGTGATTCGCGTGACAAGTGAGAAAATATACAATAACTAAACAGGATACTGCATAACAAGAACATTTTATTTTATTCAGAACACTCAGAACTTGAAATTGAATCTTTTCATAAAAGGAAGAAACACCTGAAGCAACATTTAAAGGAAAAATAATCTGAACAGGCTTTGAACAGGCTTTAAACATGGTAATGTTGGGGTGGTTCTGAACAGAATTGGTGGTTTAACAACACTGTCTGGTCGAAACGTTGAGTTGTTAAACCACCGGTTCTTTTCAGAACCACTCAAACCCATAGAGAGAACCCTTACTAGAAATTATTATATTGTTTTGTGATTGGGGAAAGGACTTTTTTCTCACTACGCTTGGCAGAGTGGTTAAGAAACCACAAATTTTGGTGTCAAGTTCTAATGGCATTAGACTGTGTTAGGCTGAGTACATGTAAATCTGATAAGTAATTTCTTTATTGATGCCCCCCTCCAAATCTAACTTAAGAATACTGTCTTAAAATACCCAGTTTCATCAAATATTTTTGTTTGTTCTTGTTTTAAGTTTATCATTCCTTGTATTATTTAAATAATGCAGGTAAATTATGCAGATGTGAGCGTATTGTACAGTGCAGTATGCAGTGTATGTAGTTCAACATGATCTGCTGACAGTGTGCCAGGTTACAATTGTACACTGTTATAATTCATTGTTCTAACAAAAATTTATAAATTCAGGGGCATAGTAGTATGTTCCAGTGGGCTGGGGGTGCTTTGGTAACATTCCATAGACATCATCCCCACGATACTTTGGTAGCTTTTGCTAACCATGTGCATTAAGTGCATTAGCCGTGACTCGCGTGACAAAACTGAGGGTGTTTTTTTTTGTTTAGGTAGAAGGCCTAGGTAAAAAAAACTAATTAATTCTTGAAAGACCCTTTGAAAAGACCACTATTATGAGAGAGAAGAAAAAAAATGTTGAGGGTCTATAATAGAAAAAATACTATAATCATTTTTTTTGTGACTCGCATGACAGTAAAACGAGGGTAAAAATTAACTCCGAATTTTTCAAAAGTTAATAGTTCAAAAAGGCATATTTAATTTTGGCTGTCCTTACTAATGACTCTTTGTTGTTTATACATAATGATTAAATCTGAACATCTATTGTTTCATGATTTTTTTTTCAAAACCTGAATTTCAAGGATTGTTCAGACTTTTGTGTACACTTTTTACCCTTTACTCCCAAGGCTGTCGCAAAAACAATAAAGAATATTTTTATAAAGTCTTTTTAGAAGAAGAAGCACTAGGTGTTCTTGTTTCAAAATAAATGTAAAAACTTCAACGATTACCATTTTAAATTTTTTACTATGAAGCGCAAATACCACGGAATGGCTGATTTGTATTTATACTTTTTTCATTAGCTGGTTAGGGATCCGGGCGATTTTGACTGCGTAAGGGATGTTGAAAGATTGCCGTCAAAAACGGGAGTCTTTCGCAAAAGCCGTCAGAGTTGGCAGCTTTGTTATATTTTGAATTGCTTATAATTGGATCGCTCATTGGTTAATTGTTGAATTAAAACAGTTTAGTAAAACCTTGACAAGTTTCTTTTCTTATTTCATATCTTAGGCCAGGGTGTGTTATAAAACACATATGGACTGGCATAATTTAGTCACTAGTGCACGTCTATTCCCCGCACATGTGAGTTACCAAAGGAGGGACCTGCTTCCCTCGGCCTTTGGCCCTCTGGAAGCACATGTAGGTCCCTCTTTTGGTCACACAAAGTCTCCTTGGGATAGACTTGCACAAGTGACCGACTTATGTCATTCCATAATGTGTATGTTCAAATGTATGCTATTGAAACACAAAATTAAAAAAATTCCATTGTGAATTAAATTATTTGCTACCTTCCAGTGAGTCGACAGAGTGGAATGTAAGCTGTATTGGCCATCTCAGGACTAAAAGTTTCTCTTAATTCTTTCATGATCTCAGGATCTACACTGTGTCCATCCTCCAGCACATCCACATGCAGATTATCTGTGGGTTTGCAACATACAGTGTTTAAATTTTAAACCGTTTTTAATCTCAGGCCTTGAACTTCGCTCATGAAGGGGCACATCAATTTTCCTCTGGTGAGAGGCACTTCCATGGGTACCATGGCAATTGCTAAAACAGGTTTTAAATTGAATTGAATTGAAAACTGTCATGACCAGGATTCAAACCCACACCCTGATGCCTCGGCATCTGGTGCAGTGCTTGCTAAACTCAATTAAAAAAAAAAAAATATGCAGTTTGTGACTGGAATGACAGCGATACCTTTTCTGATCATGAATGTGATCTGGGTAGTCTTGTTCTGAATCGTATCACTGCAGCACTAACTCCAGAGAGGAAATGCATTTGAATAATAGAAAATGAAGAGAAAAGATTTCAAATTTTAAAGGAAATTTGCAGAACTAAGCAGTGTCCCGTTTTCCGAATTATACTCCACGGCAGTAGAATAAGTACAATATCGCTAAGAACAAAATCTACACAGCACAGTAAACTTACACAGGGTGTCAACGCAAACTGAATACAATACATTGAAACCTCACCATAATGCCTCAAAACCCACACCTATGAAAGTAGGGCCTAATCTCAAAATGTGACAAAATTGACTGACCTGAAATCCGAGATGAAAACGCGTTTGGTGATCTGGCCATTTCTCCATGGAGGTTCTCCAGCTTAGTAGGGGTTCCTATCTTGTACTGGTTGGTCTGAGAGTCCACCTTAATCTCACAGTACATATCCTCACTGTCTGTACTATGGGAAAACTGATTGTAACGTCGCTCCATGTCTGGATATATACAAGAAAACAATGATGGCTTTTAACACAAAAAATACTATACAAAAAAAACAATGCTTATTTTTATAATAAATACAAAAAATAAGAGATCATCACAGGGTTGTATGGCCACTTCAGGGCTGCACATGACTGATTTGGGCTGTCAACCAATATCAACTGTGTCACCAGGGGCACGCTGTCACCTACTCCTAGGGACTGAAACAGGCTTACCCCCTTTATTCACAGGCTGCAAGTGTCTCCCTGAAATGACATCACTGCAACAGCGCCCCCAGTTGATCAGATAAGAGAGAATTTTTAAACAATATTTACCGAATTTCACTTTTCAATGAAGTTTACCAAATATGGATGTCAATTTATTTTCATAAACATAATGATTAGGAAAAAAACTCAAAATGTATTTCTAAGACATGTTTTACCAAATATGGATGTCAATTTATTTTCATAAACATAATGATTAAGAAAAAAACTCAAAATGTATTTCTAAGACATGTTTTACCAAATATGGATGTCAATTTATTTTCATAAACATAATGATTAGGAAAAAAACTCAAAATGTATTTCTAAGACATGTTTTACTTCAGGGGCCCACCAACAACATTTTACAAATGCATTTATTTCGACACAGCAACAGCTCAAGCACCAATAACAAGATAGGGAATAGATGGGGTGAGGGTGAACCTAAACAGTTATGGACTGACAACCCAATCATCATGGAAGGCTCCAGGTCTGAGGTGGGACTCGAACCAGGGTTCACTGAAGTGAAAGGCAGGGAAAGAAACCACTGAGTCAACTTGATGACCACCATGAAGCTTCAACATTTTTATGACACTGATACCATACCCATACCAGTGATGTTTACAGCTAACTTTACTTACCAGGACACGGCTTGGCACCTGGACTTCTGTCGCCGTGTACCAATTCAAAACAGACAAAGAAATGCTGCAGGGTCCCTGTCATGTGCTCCCGTGCCATCTCCCGGCCAATGCGCAAGCCGATGGTCGTCATGACGTCTACCAGCTTGTAGCAGATGACTGCCCTCCCTTGAGCTCCGCTAGGAAAGCTCAGCTGGCAGGATTGGACGACATTGACCAAAGGCTGAAGGATTTTCCTGAAGATAAACTGTCGTGACCCAAAGAGTACAATCAATAAAAAACTGAAACATAATATTTGCCTATACACATTTGTATTATGCACTTTATACTCAACACTTTCCCGAGTCCTGCGACAAAATACTTTTATCAAGTATATTACTCCAACATAATCAATGTACGGCACCGATCAATTTCAGATAACATAGTAAGATCATTTTTTTCTATAAATATCAATTTGTTGTTGCTCTCTCTATGACCAGCTAGAGAGGAGAGCCTCTAGACAGGAACTTTGTTTCTTTTAGACAATCCTTTGAGCTCCATCTGATTCTCTCTCCCCCTCATCTCTGTATTTTCATTGCTCATGTTGTATCTTCTAATTTTTTTACCTACATGCATTTATGTTCATTTTATCTGCTCGAAAAATGAAGTAAATATAAAGTGCAACAGCGTTTCAGTTTCATAAGTCATGACAAAGAAGTTTTAGAGAACACTCACAAAAAAGAGATTTCACTTACTGTAAGTTTATCCATGAGCTGTGAGTCTGTGATGAATGGAATCAGATGTCTTAATAGCACGATGCAGGAAACAAGGTTGGCTTCTGCTTTCAGATTAATCTTACGCCTCACAGAACAAACCTAAACAATAAAAGAAGCACTTGGAATTCAAAAGATATTTACCAGTGCTCGAGGACTCTAGTTTGATCAAGCGGCTCTCGAGACTCTGTTTCGAAGTACCGAGACTTGGATTGGACAATAGGGACTCTACAACAGCACCGATATTTACATGTATAGATTCGTAGGATTTAAAACTTTGCATGGTGGAAATACGTTATGGAAAGGTTTGCGGTAACACCATGTAATGACTATCTCTAATCGAAACGTCGAGTTGAAACCAATGGTTCTTTTCAGAACCACCCCAACACATTAGAGATACATGTACCTAGTCATTACATGGTGTTACCACAAACCTTTCCATAATGTATAGATTCCTCTAAACTTAGCCCTGGCATCCTTACACTTTCGTATTGTACTACAGTGACGTCCTGGACATCAGGGTTCATTTCTGGGGCGGAAAATTTTCACAGCTTCATAACTCAAATCTTACCTGCGAAAAAGCACCAATTTCAACAGATTCACATTCCATGGCAGCATATGTTTTTCTGCGGTGGGTTTTGATCGTAAGTTATTCTTCACAAATCCGTCATTTTCATGAAATAATGCAGTTCCCAAGGTTAAGGAATTCCCATTTTTGTACGTACTCTCACAGTCGCGCAAATTTTGAATTGTGTTGTGTGTTAACGCTGTGCAGTCAAGATATGGTGACCAAGTTTTCATGCGTCTTTTTTTTTACGTTGGAAGCTGCATTATTTCATGAAAATGACGGATTTGTGAGGAAAATATGAGGACCAAAACCCACCACAAAAAATGTATGCCGCCATGGAATGTGAATCTGTTGAATTTAGTGGCTTGTTGCAGGTAAGATTTGAGTTATGAAGCTTTGAAATTTTTCCGCCCCAGAATCGGGCCTGTGTACAGAGGAAGAGTCCTATATAGGGCTACCTCTAAACTGACCTTTTCTTGCATGGTACAACATTGTGAAAATACAGGAATATCAGGCAGGACCCCTGTGGTTTATGATAAGGGCACTGGATTCTTTTATAGCATTACACAACACATGGGATCTACAGCTTTAATTCCCAGGCAAATGTGTCACGACCGGGATTCACACTGACACTCTGCTTATCAGAAACACCGAGCCCACTTTCATAGAGCTGCTAAGCACAAAAATTTGTTTAGCATGAAATGTCTTCCTCTGATAAAAACAGGATTACCAACCGAATTTCCATTTGTTGCATATTGCTTGTTTCTGGTATTCAGCTGTTACTTGCTTATCCTGAAAATCATGTGGAAATTTGGTTAATAACCCAGTTTTTATCAAGGAAGACATTTCATGGAAAGCAATTTTTTTGCTTAGCAGCTCTATAAGCCTTGTTGAGGTATGGTGGATGTGATAGGGGTGTACTGTTTGGTTCGGGTGTACACACACAAATTTACCCAAACCTTATAGTGTTGAAGCAATGTGTCCGCCATATCTCAAAAAGGCTTATGAAATTGAGCCCAGAGCTCGAGTTCAGTGTTCTATCAGCTTGGCCACAACATATTGCACCAGGCATGCAGTTCCATTATTACAATTATTGGTATTCCGGTTTATCAAAAACATTTAAAACTTGCAGCCCAAGGGCAAAAATGCATCTGAGTTAACAAAATTGATTGAAACAAAACCCAATTATTAAAAACGGAAAAAGACACACACAAAACTTGGGACAGAATATTATTTTACTTGATTCACTTACGGTTTCTTTGATGTAAGTAAGGTAACGTTTGAAGATGAACTCCTCTCCGTAAAGTACTGCTACGTCTGTCAGACATCCCAATACAGCTTTTGCATTGCTGTCACCAAGAACAGTTCGCCGTTCAATGTACACACCATATTCATCTATGTATAAATAATTAAAGGAGATAAATCATTTTGATGACAAATTAGAAGACACTCGCACAATTGAAATGTTTTAATCTTGATTTATACTTAAAGACAATGGACACTATTGGTAAATGTCAAAGACCAGTCTTCTCACTTGGCGTATCTCAACATATGCATAAAATAACAAACCTGTGAAAATTTGAGCTCGACTGGTCGTCGGAGTTGTGAGATAACTATGAAAGAAAAACACCCTTGTCGTACGAAGTTGTGTGCTTTCAGATGCTTGATTTCGAGACCTCAAATTCTATACTTGAGGGCTCGAAATCAAATTTGTGGGAAATGACTTCTTTCTCGAAAACTACGTCACTTCAGAGGGAGCCGTTTCTCACAATGTTTTATACTATCAACCTCTCCCCATAACTTATTACCAAGCGAGGTTTTATGCTGATAATTGTTTTGAGCAATTACCAATAGTGTCCACTGCCTTTAATATGAATCTACCAGCAGTGCCAGTGATTTCAGTGTCGGGCCAGTTAACTCAAGACGGAGCAAAGACGGTGGACTTTTTTTTCCAACTCAATATCTTTGTCTCAAAAAAATATTGTTCAACTATTGAGTTTGAGTCTCACAAATAATCTGCAACCCTGCCGACTATCATTCATAAAACAGAAGAGGTAAATCTTACCCGCAGAGTTTGTTCAAATAAAACTGCCTAGATTAAAAAATTGTGTCCTCATTTTGATTCTAGTCTCTTCTCATTTTGATTCTGGTCTTTTAAATAAAGTCCTGAGGCCGTGCGGATTTTGAGCCCTGACCAGTGAGGTATATTCATGTAGCCTCAACAGTAAAACAATGCCTTAATATTCAACATCACAGCAATTCATTTTTGTGATCAAGCAATAATTCAAGAAAAAATTGAAACAATAATAAATAGATCAAATTAACTTGAGTGATTTCGTTCAAGTTGATATTAGAGATGTTAAATTACATATTCACGAACCAGAAAGATATCATTGTAAAAATAAAACTAATTCAAATATTAAACCAAAAGGGAAACTGATTTAGAGCACGGGCACATTAATCTGGAGGTCGTTGATTTAAATCCAGCTCTACAAAATGTTTCTTTGTTCAACCCTCAGTCCAATCAAAGTAATTTTCCGTCAAATTTAAACAAATTTTGTTTTCAGTGTTTAAAAGTGAAACCTACCATCACTACTGTCACTGTCGCTATCCAGATCAAAGTAGGAGAGAAGATGTCCTCCCATGAAGCAGGTCTTGAGCGCCTTCAAAAGCCTCTTGGTAAGGTGAGTGACAGTCAGAGCAGGTCCAAGGCGACGACTCAGCCACGTCACGCTGTCCACAGCCACGTCCATCAGGCGGGATCCAGGAGGCAGATTCCCCAGGGAAGTCAGACGACCCTTGGTGAGACTCGACATGAGATACTCCTGTATCGGGTCCTCTGATGGCTCCTCTATGGAAAGGTCTGTTTCTGTAACTGACGGGTCGGGTTCAGCTGTTTTTTTCACTGCGTCGGTCACAATGGCGTCCACATCGAGAGTACTGTCTGAGGTGTCTTTAGGAATATCTGCAGGAATGGCGTCATCAGACTTAGGGACCATCTCTTCTTGAGATCCATCAGAGTTGTTGGATAATAAGGCATCTGTTGACATTCTAGACTTGTTGGTCTCTTCTGATGACAATTCAGATGTTCTTTGTCCATCTGAAACTTCATTCGATACTTGGCTGATATCACTTTCCTCAGATGTTTTTTCCGACTTACTATCATCAGGGTGAGGAGTGTCTTCTTGATTTTCCGTTTGAGCTGTTGGGCCAAGACTACTTGTATCTGTGCTCTCAGAGTCTTTCCTGCTTGATGATGATGGGATGTCTTCGTCGCTACTTAAGCTCTCCGATTCTCCGTCCCCTTGATCAAGAGCAATGTCAACATCATTAGTGACTTGAAGATCAACTTCATCATCAAGGTTTATTAGATCCAATGGTCCACGGCCCATGGATGTGGGTCTTACTTTCTTGTCATCTGCACTGATAGATATCGGGTCGTCCACCGCAGGCCTGAACTCTGGACACTCTTTCAGACCCGTGACAGCATCCACTACGAAGGCAATGATATTGGAGAGGAACGGCCTGAGCCCAAACCACACAATGAGCTTTGCCAGGAAGGACTGATGAAAAAGCAGCATGAAGTTTGGCGAGGTGAACTCCGAGTCGTAGACTTGCGACAAACAAGGCAAGAGCTTCCGCGTGGCATGCTGTGGTCCGATAAACTGAGCGACCTTGGTTAGCAACAGGAGACACGCATAGAGGGCGGTGTCTACAGACTGGAACAGCTCCAGCAGGTAGGGAAACAGTAGCTCCCGACCTTCCGCAGTCAACTGACGAACGATCTTGGGTAGATGGCGGGAGACGTGGTGTATTTTTGCGACACTCTGTTTCTTCAGGTCCATCTTACCAGCGCTGCCCAAACCGGCAGTTTGAAGATCGCTTAGTAATTTATATACATTGGGCATGTAACCAGGAAAGTAGATAACTTCAGCTGCGGGTTGGAGAAGCATATTCGCTGTAGGATGCGGTAGACCCATGGCTGGTTGTCGATAGAGATGATCCGTTATATCCCCAAGGTTTGGTTTAGTGTCCATCTCCAGAAGTAATCTGGTGACCTGGCGTACTGGCCTGCAAAATTCATTTTTTAAGTCGAGAGAAAACAAAGAAAGGAAGTGTCACAAGACAGCTTTGATTCTTTTGGGATGACTTTTCAGAGGAAAAATATCCTTTGTTTATAGTTTTGTACTTACATCAGAACAAACTTTGTCTCATAAGATTTGAAACATTCACTTTGACATTGTCATTGCTGACTAGATATTCCAAATATAACAAGCCCACTATTGTATTCAATTATCTAAACTGAAAACAAGTTTTTCTAAGGTTCCAAGATCCAACGGTTTGGCAATTCAACAGCTTACAACAATCATCTTTAAAAAAATTTATTGTGAAAGTGCATTTTCTTTCCGAAAAACCAGTAACTAAATACTTTTTTGTCACATGCTTTTCAGCAGATTTTTTTTCTTCAGAAATAAAAAAAGCTGTTTACCTATGGTAAAAATGTAAAAAATAGTTTATGGCCTGACGTTTCGACCCAAACGTAGTCTTTCTCGAAGGCTAATGACAACACCGTCTCAAAAAGCCTAACCGAGCCAACAATCTTTTCTGGGTTGGTTTGAACCACTGTAATTGAATCGAAGATTGTTTAACCAATGACCAAAGCTCAAACTGATCAGGGTTGCCAAATCGCTCCTCAATTAAGACATTGCTTTAGTTTCATCTCAAAGATTGATCTTGTACCTCGGAAGATCCAGCCAATCCGTATCAAAAACTCTCCTGAGTATCTTCCATCTCTCCAAGAGTGGTGCGTTTTGATGTAACATCCTTAGCTTAGGAGCAAGGAACATCTCAACGATGAGGCAACCCATCACGTGCATGTCCTGCCCAAGGAGATGAATTGAACAATCTGCCGGGGTTTTCTAAAAAGGTGAAGTAAGAGAGCAAAATCATATTTATCTATATCTTTTTTAAAGAAAAAAAACACCAAAACTTTTTGTTATTTTCTTTTCACAGGACTCGGGTATTAGGTACCGAGTATAATTTAACACACATTGGTGCATGGGTAAAACACAAACAACTTTCTTCCTCAATCGATGCAAATTTAAAATGCATTAAAATTTTCCCAAACTAACCTTCATATCTTACAACATGTTGGACATATTTTAATGCTGATTGATATTCATTCTTTTGTGTCGGTTTAATTTATCTGTTTGTTTGTTGAAGCACAAAAAGTATGCTTACCAGAACAGGGTTACCAGCCAAAATACCATGTCGCATGTTCAGTTTATCACTGTGCCCAATATTGCTTTACATGTACAACTGTCTGGCAGGCAGAAATGAGCAGGATACCAGTTACAAATTGTACATGTGACACAGTATTTTTGCAGGTAACCTAACGCTGGTAAGTGTTACTTTGTTATGCTTAGCTACTTTTTGTGCCTTAAGCAGCTCCATGAAATTGGGCCTTTGTCTTACCTTTCCTCTATTGGCCGGCAAGCCTTGCAGAGCCTTTGAAGAGAACGAATAGAGAGACTCTAGTTGGTTAAGAGCGGCTAGAGGCTCGTAGTCATCTGGTAGACTGATTCTCATCTGCTCAGGTCTCGGGATCAATGGTTTAGTCTCGATCAGGGTATCTGCCTTGGATCTATGAATGGACATTAACAAAAGTCATTTAGTTTTCTTAGCAAGATAGTTTGGTGCCTTATTTCTTTTTTTTTTGTAATTATATTTTTGGTAACGAAACCAATGGACCCTCAAAAGTGACTGGCTGATTTAGCTTATATAACTGGCTCAGAACACTGCTTAGAGTTAACCAATGATATGGACCTTGCCTACATATTGTAAGCCCCAATACCAGCTCCATTACCAGTACTTATGTTATTAAAGTCACCTGGAAATAGAAATTTGTTTCTTTCAAACATAAGAGTATATGCTTACGAACAATAAAACAATTTTTTTTAGTAATTGTTTGTCACGATTTATATGTTTAAAAAATATATAAAGTTGTTTGGGGGGCTGACTCCGCCTACCCCTTTTGTGACGTCAATCGAGGCAGACTTTGCTTGCAATGCGTATAGTAAACACACGTGCAAAGTACATGTACGTCCAAGTCGTGAGTTGGTACATTTCAAAAAGTGTTTTTCTGCATTCAGCAGCAATACACCTGGTCGGCATTGCCGGAAAAAAACCACAATTTTTTTTTTTTAAACGTACAAACTCACGACTTGGTCCGTACATGTACTTTGCAATTGTGTTTACCCTACGCATTACAGGCAAAGTCTGCCTCGATTGACGTCATGAACAGCGCCCTCTCGGGTCGAGGTCTACTCTTAAATTTGTAAATAACATAAGAACTGATTTTTTAAAACCTTAGTTAACTGTTTATTCACATTCCACTCATCAAAACACATATATTGGTGACAAAAGCTTTATTTTGAAAAAATACCACTTCCAGGTGACTTTAAGTATAGTTCCAATAACAGGGATGTGACAGGCTGTTGAGAAAAAAATGAGATCTGATCGCAAAGCATGAAAGCATGCGAGCTCGAAAACTTGCAAGCATGAAGCCCGATATTAACATTTATCTTTGGTTTCAAAAGCCCTACTCTGCAACCTACTGTAGGGCGTTATTATAGGGTTTTAAACTATTTCTGTGACGTCACTCTATTGTTGACAGTGTAGATTATTTTTACGAATCTACACTTTCGTTACGAATCTACACTTAAGTGTAGATACGTAACATAATCTACAGTTGGGTGTAGATTCATTTTAAGTAATAAGTTCAACATGGAAATTATTGTCTTGCCAAACTGAAAGATAGCATGAGGTGCCACAAAACACAGCTGACAATATGTTATGTTTCAATTTACAATAACATTTCCAGCTTAGAAAAATCACTTTAGTGACACAATTTATTGTTAGCTGAGCAAACTGAAGTTGTACCCGATAATGTTGCAAGCACGATAATGTTGAAAGCACTAAAGGCCCTCACGGCAACGACCCTGCAGGTTTTAAAGGGCCGTCTAAGAAGTCGTAGCTACCCTTTCATTCCCTTATAAAGAAATCCAATTCATTGAAACTGTTACATAACCAACGGGGGAAATAGTTCAAGTCAGAGAATGGGTCTACAGTGCAGATTCGTGAATACAATGGACTCACCTTCCGCTCGTACATTCTATTCACGAATCTACACTTTCTCGTTTATTCTCCTTAACATATCTCCACTGCTTTTAGAAATTGATCTTAAAAAAAAAAAAAATCTGATTGAAAACAGAGAAATCACATTCTTGCAATAAACAAACTGAGCCTCCTTCCAACCTAACCCCGATACCCCCCAATTATTCTCCAATTATCAAGCTCCTGTCCCACATCCTTGTCCATGAACCCAGGCCCATAAATCACCCCAATGGTATGCACACCTATTACCCCCACCCCCCCCCATGGACCACGCACTTGACCACCACCAGTCAGTGACCAATAATAGCCCTTATATAATGTCCTTAGTTTCATGCTTGGATTATTCTCTGCTGTTCTATTTTTTGTACACTGTGGTCGGCTCCAGTTTTTATTCTTTACTTCTATTTTTAACTCCTTCTTTTATTGAAGGCCGTGGACACTATTGGTAATAACTCAAAATAATTATTATCAGAAAACCCTTCTTGATTACGAGTAATGGGGAGAGGTTGATGGTATAAAACATTGTGAGTAACGGCTCCCTCTGAAGTGACATAGTTTTCGAGAAAGAAGTAATTTTCCACGAACTTGATTTTGAGACCTCAGATTTAGAATTGAGGTCTCAAAATCAGGCATCTGAAAGCACACAACTTGTGACTATGGTGCGACAAGGGTGTTTTTTTCTTTAATTAATATCTTGCAACTTCGACGACAGTTTGAGCTCAATTTTTTACAGGTTTGTTATTTTGTACATATGTGAGAAACACCAACTGTGAAGACTAGTCTTTGATAATTACCAATAGTGTCTAGTGTCTTTAACCAAGGAGTAATCTTCAATAAAATTTCTGATATAGCCAAATATTTTTTCCTAGTGTCTTCGTTCATCACCCACATTTTTACGTATTACGATATCATAAATGTTCAATCTTTTCACATATATCTTTATAATCTCACCTAAAAAATGGCAGTTTCTTGATGGGGTTCTTCAGAAGAGACGATTCGTCGGCCGTCTGTGCCATGAGAGGCTGTACTGATGGTGGTTGGGATGGCATGTCTATAGCTTTAGTACCATTACCGCTACTGACGATGCTGTTAATAGTGTCGATGGTGTCAATGGATACTTCTAGATTGGTTTCGGAAACTATCTGTGGCAGATTGGGAAAAACAGATCTCAAACAACCTGCTACAATGGGAGAATTTTCGACGGTCCTTTTTCACAGTAGTGAGTGTGCTCAGACATGCATGCGTTATAAACCTTTGTTTATAACCAGAAAAAAGTGTTGAAACATGGGCGTGACACGCGAGCTTGCACCTGTTCTTATAAGACAGTTTCTTCATTCCTATTGGTCGAGAGCAACGGCCGGGACAGTTGTGCTACATCACGCGATACGCGCACAGCATTCCCTTATAAGGGTCTTACCATTTCATAACTGGAGTTGTGTTGAAAGAAATCATTGAACAATTATAATATTTGCATTTATTTTACTTTTTGACAAAAAGTGTTGATGTTTTTGACCGAAGGTATTTATGAATGGGAATCAAAGTGTGTTGAATCGGTTTTCAATTAGTGGTTTAAACCCGCTGAGGCCTTTGTCTCGGTAAAATTATCAAGAACCAGGCCTTGTTGGGATTAAACCACTAGTTGAAAACCTCTTCACCACACATTGATTCCCTTATTAAAAAAACATTTCAAAAGTTATTTTTACCTCCATGCCGGAGCTACTACTACATGTACTTCCATCTGTGGCTGTTGAGGATCCTCCAGTCCCATCTGACTGCCCCGATGTCACAATGATTTCTGGAGTGGCTTCTTTCGCAGCAACAACACCAGTAATGAACTCTGATGACCTCATTGTTTGCTCATTGCTAACTGTGATGACCTCAGGTTGTACAATCTGATCAGGGCAACAAAAACAGCAACATACGAGTGATTTTAGAAATTGGCTGCTTATTCTGTTATCAAATGCATTAATTATTAGATTTTACTATATTGCAAAGGGAATCAAAGTGCGGTGAAGAGGTAACAAACTACTGGTATTAAGAAATCTGCTCCAGCAATGCAAAGGTCATGAGTTTAAATCCCACCCGAGTGATTTGCCCGGGGATTTGTTTTCACAGAGCTTGGGAAAGTACTGCGAATACAGCGCTTAATACACATCAGTGTAAGGATAAAAACAAACTACATTCTTTATCCCTGATGCAAAACTAACATCTATGAAAAGGTTCTAAACTAGATGTTTAAACATGACAAAGCCGGCTCCTTGATAATTTTTATTGAGACAAAGTCTCAGTAATTCTTATTAAAACTTATCAAGAATAATGTTAAAATAGTAATTTATTGATTTTATATTGTGCTCTCTCCCGGACCAGCCTGTTCGAGGGCGCATAAAAAGATGGCATAAGAAAATTACATACATGTAGTAAAGTTTAAGAAAAGTACACCAGTAAAAAATATAAGCAAAATAGATATCAAAGCCTTACAGGCAAAAAAGAATCAAGTGTCTGTGAAATTTGTATTCACATTCATAACAAAAAACCTGTAATAATTGAGAACAAATTCTGTTTAGCCTGTTCTGCATTGAATTTCTCATGTCTTCAGCACTGAGAAGGCCTTACTCCTAGTGCAAGTTTTGAGTATGTACGGAAGTTACGCCAGCCAAATCTGTGACCAAGATGCTGAGGAAAAAAGTGGAAACAATTAATTCCAAAATACCTCGATGTCAGCAGTTCTGCCGGCTACACTTCCATCTACTCTTGGTTGCTTGCGGATGATTGTGGGTGGAGATGGTGACAGATAGGGTGACGGGATGAGTCTGCGGGGGTGGGGGACGTTGAAGAGCTGTACAGCACCGTGACTTGTCGGGTGTGTGTGCTGATCCACCAAGTGAAGACAGACGTTCTTGGCCCGGATAGCAGCTCCACCAGACAACTGAAAAAAGTCATTTACATCTTGAATTACATTGTATTGAGGTCCTGTGTTTGCAATTCTGTCAGGTAACTTGGAGCTCTTCGTTAATTTTGGTAAATCCCTCCTCACCTCTGACAGATATAAACAATGGCTTCCCCCACCTAGAAACAACAACCTGAGAAATTCCAATAAACTTTGTTCAATTAAATGTAGGACTAACCGTTTCAAAGACAGTTGCATCCCCTCCCTAGTTGAGCTGCTCAATCACCAATAATTTTACTGGCCTGTAGATAACTTGTTTTCATGATGTAAATATTTGTATTGTATTCTTCTTACAGTTTTTAAATTGTATATTCAAATCTAATCTCTTACTGTATTTTTGCTGGTTTTTGATGTATGAATGTATTTTTATATTGTAAACCTAAACACAATTCAGCCTTTTGGCTGCTACGTTTGATTTTTAATAAATCAATAATAATAATGGAGGAGACCACTTTCAAAATTAAAAGCAACTTTATGTTAATTTATGGAAATAATGGAGGGCCGCTTGTTTAAAAAAAAAAAAATGTGGCTCAAGTAACTTCAGGTAATGCTTTATTAAAAACAAATGACAAAAAGTTAATATCATCAATTTCATTTTTTTCAAAAAAGTTTCATATTCCAAGAATGGCCCTTCAAGCACTATGTTATTATTATGCTTTTCTGGTAATAAACCAAAGATGCCTCGACACAAATGAACTTAAAGGCAGAGGACACTATTGGTAATAAATCAAAAATTATTAGCATTAAACCTTACTCCGTAACGAGTAATGGGAAGTTGTTGATAGTATAAAACATTGTGAGAAACAGCTCCCTCTGAAGTAAAGTAGTTTTCCACGAATTTGATTTGAAGACCTCTACAGATTTAGAATTTGAGGTCTCAAAATCAAGCATCTGAAAGTACACAACCTCGTGTGACAAGGGTGTTTTTTCTTTCATTATTATCTCGCAACTTCAACGACCAATTGAGTTAAAATTTTCACAGGTTTTGTTATTTTGTGCATATGTTGAGATACACCAAGTGAGAAGACTGGTCTTTGACAATTACATGTACCAATAGTTTCCAGTGTCTTTAATTACTGTAGCTTGCACGGAACCTGTAAACAATGGTGCCTGCAGCAAGAACCAGAAACACCAGAGTTAACCCCTACTCTTCCAAAATAAGTTTTCTGGGTTATTTTACTTGTACTTCCAATCCTAGTACACAGAATCTATGGCTTTAATAAGTTAGTGTTCCATCCAAAGAGCAAAGCAGTTACGGTAAAGTGTCTTGCTTAAGGATACAAGTGTCATGACCGGAGACACACGAGCTTAAGTATTTAACAAGCAACTTTGAAAAGCAAATTTGTTTTCTTAGTAGCATCTTGAAATTGCGCCCCTTCACACAATGTGTTTCACATAATCTGTGCACCTTGTCTTACCTTGAACCCGAATGTCAAATCAATCCATCGGTGAAGTCTATCAGACACATAATCACTTTCCAATATGGCCCTGTGTTTGGCAATAAAGTCCTCAGGTCCAGAGGACCACGTTGGTACTTCAAGATCCAGTAGGTCTTCATGAATAGACTGAAAGATCTTAGGATCGGTGAAGAACTCTGGAATACACTCATCGGGCGTCCACTCTTGAAGTCTCTGGATGCTTGACGGGTACTCGTTCGGAACCCACGTGGATCGCACATGGGCGCACAGTACTGACTTGGGCGTCCGCCGGGCTGTGTAGACATAGTACGTTATCTCCGAGAGGACATCTGAGATATGATGAGGATTCTGAAGGGCGGTGTCTGTCGGGGAGGAGGACTGGTTCAACGAGGACTCATACATGAAATCCAACTGGTGGTCACCTTTGGTGAGCCTGTACTTGGACTTGGAGAGGTCACGGTAGCCACCCTCTGGGCGGGTGAAGTCCATGACCCACGGAAGTACTGGGTAGTGGTTTGGGTTACTAGCATGACGACCTGCGAGGGAGTTCAAAGTCATGAGATAGTCAAAGTTGGAGAGTTCACCTTTGACCCAGCTGAGGACCAGCTCAGGTAGGGTCTGGATAGGATCATTTGCATTTGCAGGTGTTTCCATTGCACTCAGTCTTTCAGTGGATCCACCTTCAGAGCTGGAAATGTCATTCGTGATCTTGCTTTCCTCGCAACAGTTTCTCTGAATTAAGTCGTTCCATTTGGGACCTCGAAACTGCACCCAGAGATTTTTGTCCATTGAGAAGTCTCTGAGAGTAATCTCGCCGCATGGTACACCTTGCCGATGACAAAAGTCAAATGCTTTCAAGATTTGGTAGATGACGAACAAGGGCTTAGCGTAAGAGTTCCCAAGCATTGCTGGACTGAAGGTTATACAGTCTTGAAGAGTGTGCTCGACACAGTTTCTGATAATAAACAGAGATTTAGTACTGCTGATAATGCACACAACGGGGACCATATTCGGATGCTCCTGATGCTGCTGATAATTGACTTGGGTTGTCTGCAACCCACTGGTTGTTGTTTTGTCCAATTCTTGAGGTCTGTCCCTTTGGCAAGTTTTGAAGATAGGGCAGTTGAAAAGTGCCTTTAATGATTCCTCAAGTTCCATGCTTGAATCCTGAACAAAGTAATATTCAAATATCGAACAGGAGTTAGGGTAAAAGCTATTACATGAACAGTAACCTGTAGAAAAAGAAATAATAATCACGATAATTGTGGCTTCTCATTTAGAACTCGAATTCATTACTCAGTGACGCTCAAGGCGGTTCAACATACAGTGTTTTTTTCTGCAAGGTATTGTGGAGCTACAGTTTTGAAGTGTACAACTTCTTTTCCTTATCATAGCACCATGTATTGTTTACAAAGTGCTGTGTGGCGCAGTATGCAGCCAATCAAACCAGGAACACCGGGGTGAACCCTTCTCTTTAACTAATAGTGCACTTGGTTATTTTACGGACATTACACAACACAACAGGACCTTTGGCTTTACGTCCCATCCAAAGGACACAGCAATAATGGTTAAGTGTCTTGCTTTTGGACACAAGTGTTACAATCAGGATTCGAACCCACACTCTCCTGGATCAGTAAAAAATCTTTGATTTTTACTCGTATAAATTATTCTTTATCCCTGATGCAATTAGTAAATCTATGGAGCATACTCACCTGTTTTATCTGTTGAGCATTTCTATTGGTCGTTAGGAGAGTAGCGTGCTTTTGGTACATCCGCTCCCATTGGTTGAGGTAGTTCTGTTTAGCCAGGCACTGCATGAATTCCATGAATCCCAGGTCTCCTGTCATCAACCACTTGGGATTTATCTTAGGCACTCTGTTAAAAAAAGTATGCCAAAAAAAAACCCAGTTATTTTATCAAATCAAAGATTACCAGTGTATAATTAACCAACAACCATTTTATCATTAAATTCAATTGTACATGTTGTTTTATCCTGCTGTTTTGTCCCAAAATGCACAAAGTAAATGTTTACAATTTTTGAAATTTGCTAATAATGATAACTAATAAATATACTTGGTTTATAGTGCTTTATCACACACCTATGGTGCTCATTGTTTCTAAGAAACTCAACTTAAAACATATTTGAAAAAAAAACAACCTAAAGAGTTCTAAATTTTGCACTCATTTTACTGTATGCAAAAATGCCAACCCAGGCAGGCTCAGTGGTTTCTCTTCTGAGTTTCACCTCTGTGACCCCATCTCCCAGCATGAGACCCATTGTAGTTTACTGTGCTCAGGAAAATCTTAATAAGCCTGGGTAAATAAAGCTATTTCCAATATTTTTCACGCCCAACACCTTTCAGAGGGTCTAGGTATAAGTTGGAAGAAAGAAAAAAAGGGAAACAAATATTTGCTTATAATCTCTTATGCACTTTCATTGATTTTCTTTGAAAAAAGAAAAAAAACAAAAAAAAACATGTCTGTCTTCAGATTATAGTTTTATGCAAGCTAATCAAAACCAAATAGGTACAATTCAGTAGGGGTTAGGTGGAATCAATCACCACATGACCAACGGCTTAGCATGGCCATTCAACTTTGGCAGTTTGTTTCATAAAGGTATGAAGTTGGATTACACCGAAGCCTGTTTAAAACAAATTATTATTAGTAAAGTTATGCATAAAAATGCAAATAAGGGCAGTGAAACACTGCATGTGGATTTGGTCTTCAGTCCCTGATACCCGAGTAACTGATTGGGTTGGATTTTCCTACTTTGGCTTCTCCTCCAACATCTGAAACTAAGCTTCAGACCATTTTGAGAGTCCCTCAGTTTCTTTACCAGATAGATTTTAAAATAATAATGACAAATCTTTTGTTGTGTCTCTATTCGTTAAGCTTCCATGGGTCAACCCCGGTCTGACCCCGGTGCGTTTAAATAGCTTTGACGTCATTCCAGGGGCTCACCCGGGTCAGCCTCCAGTGCCCTGCTTGTGGAGTGGGTCACTTGGTGCATGACGTCAATACGAGAACGGTGAGTGATCGCTCGTTTAGCTCTTGTCAGGGTCTCACCCGAGTGACCACCGTGGGGTAGACCCAGGGAAGCTAATCGAACACACCCATAGCTGTAGCTGTAGCCGCGGGTTCTGATAAGGCCTAATTGAATACTCAGGTAAGGGGGATAAATCAACTGAACTCACATTGTCTTCCCTGATGTTGGTTTGGAAATAATTTCTATTTCCACTCTCTTCCAAGGGCTTTCCACCCTCCCATGAGCCGGTCTCCCAGGTAGTTTCTCCCAGCAGGCATGTGGCACATTCAGCTGTTTTGCTGTGGGGACCACTCCATTTTTAAAGAGGTAATGCAGCCAGTCATTGTGAACCTAAGATAGGAGAACAAATAATTAATAAAGTAAAGGGTAAATTTTGCATTAGATTCATCTCAGAGGCATATGGTAGATTTGTAACTTGGCCCTGGACCACAATCCAGGGATTAAAATGATCTTGAGTTTGTGCCGTCACCAAGAAAGGTTTTATGTTAATAATTATTTTGAGTAACTACCAATAGTGTCCACTCTACCTTTAACAGGCATGCAACTGCCCGTTGAAAAAAAAAGAGGAACATTTTCAAAGGCACAAGGCAAGTGCGGAGGGAGGCAGCCGAAATGCCACGGGACATGATACCCACAAAGGTAGCCTAGAAAATGTTGAGGTTTATTACGCTCTTAGGTGCATTTTTAGCATGTACTATAGGCTTATTTTACATGATTGCAGTTGTACACTGTTAATGCCAGGCATTGATTATTCACCCCCCAAAACAGCAAATGCTAAGAGCTTCCAGTGGTTTCGCACCCCCCGACCCCCATAAGGCTTTGTCCCCCTAGACCCCCACAAGGCCAAGCCCTCTGGAATCCACCAGGAGTCGTATGGTCGGCCCGTGGACCACAATCCAGAATCCACACTCAAGAGACTTGTGCGATTAAAATTTTCTTTCGAGTCTGTGACATTACAGAAACATGGATAACAAGTTTATCTTTTTTACTGTATAATAGTCACACATAGGCTTGATTTTTCACCACCCACACGCAAAAAGCTCAAAACTTCAGGGGGAATTGCTCCCTAGACCTCAACGTGGCTTTGTTAATGGACCCCTCCCCGTCTTTGTTAACATAATGGTTCCATAAAACCCTCAAGTCTCTGACCACCAGCAGATTGCAGGGGTACAGTTATTGCATTTATTGCAACTAATCGCTACATACCACTGCAACAATGGAACCCGGAACTTCTTGAACTTGAGATGACTCTAACTTCAGCTCCTCCAAAATGGTCTCCAAGGTGGATGGGACGGGAACGGCCATTGTTTCTGTGACTATTCAAGGATTCACTCTGCTGAGATCTTTATCTGCACTAAACTCTCTAGCAAAAAAACATACATCAGAAAGAAGTTTAATTTAACTGTCTTAGCCTATAATTTACCTCAATGAGATATCCCTTTTTGTAAAAATGAGTGAAAAAGTTTCGGCGCCATACGGAAAGTTATCCATAATGTGATTTTCAATTTCCGTCCCGGATAACTTTCTGTATGGCGCCACCACTTTTTCACTCATTTTTACAAAAAGGGATATCTCATTGAGGTTAATTTAATTAGATGCTATATTATTTCATATCGAATAAAAAACTGGTGGCGCCATACGGAAACTTTTCCTCCGTCCTAACAAAGCATTCGTTTCAACTGCCATTTCACCTGTTAATAAGAGTCAAGCTGGGACTGATCATGGATGGAGGAAGAAAATTGGACTGACCATCAATTTAATTCAATAGGCCTAACACTCAGTTGAAATGACAGTTGAAACGAATGCTAAAGTTGGGACGGAAATTGAAAATCACATTATGGATAACTTTTTTTCGTATGGCGCCAACACTTTTCCACTCATTTTTACAAAAAGGGACATCTCATTGAGGTAAATTACATACTTTACTAGTTTACTATACTATTTCATATCAAATGAAAAAGTGGTGGAACAAAGCAGAAATTTTCCACATTATTTCTGATTCATATTAAACTATTACGCAAACCAAATCATCAAAAAACTTTCACAAGCCAACACAAACAATGAACGAGTGTAAACACTTCACACAGCTGACTTAAAATTTACTGCTTACTAATACCATGGAGGTAGAAATACCTCCATGCTTAATACCTTACCCTACATCCCATTCAGTCCTGCCAGACTATCACGGTCAGTAGCACTGCAGCTGTAGAACTAGAACTTAGTTTACTGTACTGTATTTTTTTTGTAGACATATTTAAGACTAACTAAGTCAAGACAAGAGTAACTAAGACTAGAGTAAGACAGAAACGACATTCATTCAGCAAAACGAACACCAGATTCTATCCCTAGAATGCATATTTCTATTTCTAGTTCTAGTTTTTGTGTAAACATAATCCTGAAACTTTGTGAGAAGGCCAGCCACACTGTCTGCCTGAGGTTGCTTTTTTTTTGACACCAACCTTTATTGCCTCCCTCTATCAACTCTCGCTCGAGATACAAATAATACGTGTGTGTGTGTGTTTGCATGCAGTACGTTATTTATGTTTACGTTGTTCACCTTTCAACCCGGACCACTTTACCTTTTTGTATGGCTATTTCTAAGAGTCGCTATAATTACTCCCATTCCGTAAAACTAAAACAAATGATATTCTTGCGCTATTTTCCTAACGTTGAAGAATTAAATAACTCATAGACAATGTTAATACAAAGGCACTATTTCATACGTACATCGATAATGGTGTTTTTATTTCTGAGTTTAAGTACCTATCCCCTAATTTAAAATGAACGAGTCCAGATGTGAAATTAGTTATTCAACCGTAGCGAGTACGCTATTTTGCACACTCCAAAACCGATAAACTAAAAACCCTTTAATCGCTTTAATTAATTAACTACGAACCAATTCAAAGAATTGATGGCACGGATGTAGAAAGTTATTATATAAACCAACATGAGTTACATCAGACTTCATATAGCAAAAAAAAATGCAATTTGGGGCACAGTTTAAAACCGTAGGTTGAGATTTTCACAAACCGTGTGGTTTATAAACTACCTCGGCAACCTCACTCATCGGTCGTGTGGGTGTATCATCGCCACCAAACCAGTGATTGACCGCTAGAGTGTTAGCCAAACCGCTTAACTCGTGGTCCCGTACCGAGTGGCCCTGTAGTGAATTCAACCCCGTTCTCAACTTCGCCTCTCCCGACGCCCCGCGCTCGGTTGCAGAGCTGTCCAGTCAAGTCCCCGTTCCCAGAATGGTGCATTGGGTATATTTAGTGCTTCCTGAAGATTGCGGCTAGTGTGCAGTGCGTTTACTAACGGCTAGGCATCGGCTCAACCGGGTGGGAGGTTCTTTCATTCCAGAATGGCACGACCAAAACAGAGCCCTGCATGTGGCGGGTTGCTCATATTTTTAAAGTTTTATTTTACAATTTTCGTTTGGTCAATATATATTTATTCACTCCGAAATAAAAAACATCAGTACAGGGCTCTAATTGATGCTTGGTGAAATAATAAATTAAAATAGTGGCCATAACATTACATTGGATATTGGAAATAATTTTTGTAATGAAGGGAAGGAACTCTGCACACTCACTCTCAAGGGATAATAAACACCAAGCTGGCAACAGCCAATCTCTCTTAAGTTATGAATGGCACAAATCAAGAAATTATTATTCAAGAACGAAACGACAACGCTTGTTTTAGTCATTATGAAATCAGCGCTTAGCTTGGTAGGGTTCAAAACCCTGCAGTCTCATCACTGGACCGATTTGAACATGGGTTAATTACAGCAGAATGTGGAAAACTCTCATTGAATGATTTTGCTTGCATCTATTTTTTTGAGAACAAACAATTAGTTTTGAACTTGGAAGTTCCAAAAACCTAATGCCTGAAAGCAAATATTATAAAGGAATTTTCCACAACTTCTGACAAATTGTTTTTACCCAGGTAAATGTTGAGGTCACATCAATGTGGATACTGGTCTTTGATAGTTACCAATGTTGTCCGCAAGCTTTAGAGAAAGAATAATTTTATTTAAAAGACAAAAAAAGAACCGACACCTCAAAAAGACAACTATCATTTTTGCACTAACTTTTAATATTTATAATATAGTCTTATAAATGATCACTGTGAAAAGTTGTGTATGGAGTAATGTGTATTTCGTTGTTTGCCTATGGAGTAAGAAGAAACAAGAAAGTTTTTATTTGCTTCATACTATCTGTTCCACTTTCACTCCCAGTACTGAGGTAGAAAACAAAGTGTTCAGAAACTGAAACACAAATCATACGAACCCGATGTAAATAGTTAAAGCTAGTTCCGATTGCTATAACAAGTTTTTCTGCTCAGAACTAAGCTTAGGTCACTTATGGCAATTTCATTTGTAATGATCAAAAGGTAAAAAAATTAAAAAATGCATATAAGTTTGAAAAATAGATCAAAATTAACAAATTTATGTTTGACGACTAAGGGCCGGTTTATATTCGGTCGCGCGATGGAAATCTTGCGTTCGATCATAAGACCTAAAAACTGTGTCTTTTTATGATTGTGTGTCAAGATTTCCATCACGCGACCGACTATAAACCGGCATCAACACTCAAGGGAAAATGAATGAGTTATTGTTGGCAAAATCACTTTGAAGACCACTTTTGATCAATAAACCCTGATTACCAGGAGCTCCACAAAATACACAAGGAATTGATCAAACCCATACAAATTGCACTTATGACCATATACTATAGTTCTGAGCAGACTAGTTATTGGACAGAATTGACAATATCATAGTCAAAACACTGAAGGGGGGTACATTAAGTCAGGGATGTTACCAATAAACCACTCAATGTTATCAGTCAATATTTTCAGATAAACTTCCCTTCAATTGCTTGGCTACTAATTTAAATAAAAGGCATTACATGTACATGTAAAACAGATGACATCACTATTTTATCGCACACCATGCTTTAGTACTTATGCGCTCACGTCACCACGTTACAAGAACGGTAATGCCGGATGGCACTGCACATAATGTATTCAACACATGTGCAAAGCATGGCAGACCAGAGCCCAATTTCATAAAGCATGAAGGCACCAAAACTTGCTAAGCACAGAATAGTATTGGTTAGCGGAAACAAGTTACCAGCCAAATTTGCATTAAGTTTACATTAGTGTGGCTGGTGCCCCAATAAAGAAGTTTGCCAAGCAGTATTTTTTGCTGAATAGCTTTATGAAATTGGACCCTTATGTTTTAACCATAACCAAATTCACTAATTTCTGCCAACTTCCGATTGAATCAAATACGTTAAATGATTGGTTGTTTTATTTCCAACAAGTTAAACACTTAGTCTAAATATTATTTGTGTAACATTGTTACAAACAGTAGCTACCTTGTTTCTTTTAACCTAAGTTGGCAAAAACTTGGGCTGTGACATTCCAATAGAAAGGTCTATACCAGAACATGTAACTGCTGTAAATTATTTTATTTGAAAATTCATTCATTTATTTAATGACATTTTCCTCAGCATTTCAGGGTTTTTTTTTATATAAAAAGAAATGTAGACTTTTGAAGGAATGTACCCATCTCAAATACCAATGATGCGACATCACTTCAGAAACATGAGTTCAATTTCCATTAATTATCAATAATAATATTTTAAAACAAAAACAAATTAGAGGGAAACCTGGGATATACAAAAATTCATAATATTGGCGAGATCAAGAAAAATTTAATTGATTTTCAGTTGATGGTTATACAAACCTTCTGATTTCTTGATACTATTTTACTCAATCAAATTTAAGGTTTCACAATGTTTTTTTTCACAAACCATCTTCTCTCACTTGCAACCTTACAAATAAGAAAATGTTATACTGTACATATATACATTCTTGTTATTTCCAGTAAAAACACTAAACCCTAAGCTTTGTACATATTATTGAAATTTAAAGAGGTATCAAATGTACAATTTTGTTGAAATCTTGAAGAAAAAAAAATACAAAATGTGTAAATAACAATAATGAACCATTTTTATATAGCGCATTAACCCCGGTTCATACTTTCTGCAAATGCGAAGCGAATGTTGACGTCACAAACTCGCAGCGTTATTTGCACTTGGGTTGGCCTCAGCTCAACTCACTTGCGAATATCGCCGCGAAAGAAAGTATGAACCGGCTTAACACATAGTATGTCCTTATGCGCTCTAGAGAAAAACACAACAGAATACAAATACAAGATGTACTGGGTAACAAACATAAATGCATGAATTAAATGCTAAATAAGTGCGTCTTTAAAGCAATCTTAAACTTAACAATGGAGACAATGTTTTTAAATGTTCCAGGAGATCGTTCCATAAAGTTGAGTAATTGTGAACGAAGCTGCCTTCACCGTACAAATTCCTGAGCTGGGCTCAGTTTGGTCATAAACAATGAAGTTTTATCTTACTTGGGGGAAAAAAGTGTAAGTGTAAGAAGTCCACTAATCAAACTATAAAGTGGTCAAATTTAACCCCAACCCATCTTAATTCTCTTTGCTAAAATTAAGAATTCAAAAGCAGAGGGCTGTAGGCCCCCCAAAACCAATAGCTTCCAATCTTATCCATGTTCAAACATGTTGGTATTGATTTTGGTTTTACCATTACATGGTTGTGTGCTAGCACTTTGTAATCAGTACTGTGCCGAGTTCAAAATTACAGACATATTACTCGGGTGGGATTCAAACCCAAGACCTTTGCAATTCTAGAGCAGTGTCTTACCAACTAGACCACCGAGACTGCACGGTAGCTAGAGGCAATTCACATCCTATACTTTAGCAGTGGGTGCCGCAAGGATTTAATAGATGTTAAAAAAGTTGGTGTGAAGTAATATAGGATGGATACTGGAAGATTGAGGTCACCTGTAGGCAAGTGGTAAACAGGAGTAACGTTTTAATTCATGTTCAAATATGTGATTCTGTTCAAGCTAGCCTCAAATTCGAGCCTGTATTTCAACCAAGTTCAGTGATCTATTTATTAAGACAGCTGCTGCAGAAAGCAGGTCATGGGTTCAAATTCATCTGAGACAACTCTAAGTTTTGCCCCTTGGACATGCTAAGCATCACGTCTGCAAACTTACAATCATTGCCAACCTTGAAATGACCTGGACTCAAGCTCTGGTGTTTCTGAACAAAAGAGTGTGGGTTCGAGTCCTGATCTTAACACATGTGTTCTTGAGCAATACACTAAATCATTATTGAGTAGGATTTGAAACTTTGCATGGTGAAAATACGATATAGAAAGGTTTGCGGTAACACCATGTAATGACTATCTCTAATGAGTTGGGGTGGTTCTGAAAAGAACTGTTGGTTTCAATTCGACATTTCAATCAGTATGCTCTGATCGTCTTCTGGAGAAAGCTAAATCATTATTGCTGAGTCCTTCGGCTGGGACGTTAATACGTGTGTTGTATAATGCACACAACTCCAGTACACTTATCAAAACAAATTGCCCCTGCATTTCTGTATTTATACGAGTGGCTGCAGATTGCGCTATAGCACCTTGTAAACCATTACATGTTGTCAAGGAAACAAAATGGGCCTTATAATTTGAACATAGGTCCACATACCTTGTGGAAAAAAATAATGAGTGCTTTGAGATGCACTTAGGTGTTTTAAAGCACTATAACAACTGCGTATTTAATTATAAGTAGTATACGCTAGTTCCTGCAAACAATGACAATTCAAACCTAAAGGAGATTATAATAATGCAGCTATTGTATCGTTATTTAAAATTGTAAGATAATTATTAATGTCCATTCTGACACAAACTCAAACTGCTAATTATTTTGTTTGAAATAACACGCACAGGTAAACATGTAATGCAACAGTGACCACACATACATTGCCTCAACCAGATCTTTTTGACTGACAATACACATCAATTCCAAAGCAAGGACCAATTTCACACTGGTCCACACGCCCCAGGCAAGTGGTTTTGTGCCGGGCCAGTAAACAAGAGACAGTTATGTGGTGTTTCAACTGAAAACAATAATGTACCTCACCGGTAATATCTAGAAACAGAAACACATTTTTGACTTTGAAATGTTGACTTTGAACTTGATTGATAAGCACCTTTTAAATTAATTGATAAAAACATTTCAATTCTATTGAGTAATGAAGTATTCATATAAACACCCCCAAGTACCAGATGAGATAAATCTTCTCTTATGTGTCTTAGTGCTTAACTCGGGAAGTGACTTTCTCGATTCTGGTTTTATACAAAATTTCTTCTCCAACACAAACTTTTTAGCTGCAAGCCTTGCAGTCTTGTGAAATTTTCTTCCAATTCAAGAACTGCAAAGTGATTACTTTGATCAAGGAAGAAACATAATATTAACTGTTGAAGCAAGTTGAGATTGGTCTCTGTTGCTATACAATGCTTTTGCTTATAAGAGTATTATTGCTCTCAAAATCCAAAATAAAACATGACGGCATAGAAACATAAATTAAATTGCTTTGTACGAATCTCAATATGTGTAGATCCTTTGGTAATAGTGAAATGATGTATTAATGTTTTTAAAGGGTTTGGATACTTTTTGTACAGCACAAAACACAAACGTCTACATATATACACTAAACTTACAGTCTAAAGATAATGATGGTAGAAAGCTTCCCTTAAATTGATACTTGTTGAGGTGCTATGGTCTTTGAGAAATGAATAACAAAATTCCCAAAAATACTTTTCTTCTCAGTGAGAGGAAAATTATTTTAGCATGTACAATTGTGTACATTAGTTACGCGACTCTCCTGTAACAGTGCTGTGTGATTTTCACTTTTTTTTCTTCTCAAAAACTTGACAACTATTGAAGCTGAAACTTGTAAAGGTAAATTATATCACACACATCATCATCATCATTCACATTGAGTCCGGATTCAACCTACAAAAAGTATCAAAAACCCTTAAAACTGTACAGGCTATTTCATAATCTTCATATCTTATTAAGTAAAAAACAGTATTTCTTCAGCCAAAAACCCAATAAAATAGAAAAACACGGCTGATAGTCAACAATAACAAAATCAAGCTGTTTCAATAGTGTGAGACATGCGCATGAAGAAAACAGGTTTCTGTTTTCAGTGCGGTATTGGCAATTTTTTTGGGGGGGTAAAAGCATGAAAAAAATACAAAAACCTACACCTTTATAAAAGGTTACCTTTGTAGGGAAGCTATACTCAGTCATGATATATGGCCCTCCAAACACGATAGTAGAATTGTATGTTGTTAAAGCCCATTAAAAATGTTTTTCAAACAATTTTATTTAAAGCATGTTAAGTCTTTAAGTAAAGGCTTTATATAGGGTTTTATTCATTATTCCGAGGACCCAAAAATTGAAAAAAAAACTGAATTAAGAGTTATCAAGCATGTATATTTATGCTGGCAGGTAGAGCTTTATATTGAGAAAATACAATGGCTCCATCTTAATACAAGGAACTCAATGCATAATGTAAGAATCTTTTCCGACATAAATACAACTACAATTTTTTTTTTTTTTAAGTTCATCTTCTAGCTTGAATGGCCATTGAAAGTGTAACTACATGTGGTAATACTCGTTTGGTATTAATGTTCATACTGATCCTGACCCCATTGAACAATGCACAGCACACACGCGCCTTTCCTGTCTTCTACTCTGGGTATCAAAATATACACAAAGAAATTTACCCCCAAAATAGTGTAGAGCCTTTTTTTCGCACAATGTTTCACAGGAGTTGAACACAGTTATGTTTATTCGATGCAAACTAATGACATCAAAATTCGTATCGCGTTCGCAGGAAGTATGAACCGGGCTCGTGCGGAGTCGTGTTCTGCATCTGCAAGGGGAAGATAGGGGCGCTATTTGATGTTGCAGAAAGGTATTCTTTAAGAACTTATTGATGTGTCAGCATTCCGCTCTCAAGTCACCTGCAGATTTCAAAAAAGACTTGATGGACACAACCTTGATGATCAAGTTCATAAATAAGAATTTACAGTTCCCTTTACAGACTTCAATAGTGTGTAGGTACAACTAACCAGTTCAGACGCATAGACTGGCATTCAGATTGTGTACAACTTGGCCATTTGCAAGTTTGTTCAAAATCTTTATTCGATTTGAAGAAAAAAACCTGATCAAATAAAAATGTGGGGTTTTACAAGTTGGTTTTATGGCAGTTTTTCTCACAAGTAAAAAATCATTCAGAACCCCAGCTGAACCAGCCAATGGGCTCGCACTTCGCTTTTATTTGCGGCTTATCATCACGTGTGTCGTATTGTGTACTTGCCCTTCTGCAAGTTAGCTATGTAGAGTTTGGACTTGGTACCGTCTGTCCGCCGAACCCAAACCTCTCCTGTATTAACAGCTGTTATGGTGGCACTGTTAGAAACACAAGAAGAAAGAAGAAAAAAAGAGAAACATAAATTGTGTTGTCCAAGTGTGTACCTATGCATTCAATGAAAATGGCAGGTGGCATAATGTGGACCAAAAATACACTTTATTATGCATAACACAAAAGAAATGCATAAAAGCATTAGTGACACCACTATTCCGTTGTAATAAAAGCTGAGAAAACTTTTCTCTGAGGTGCCAAATTTTGAAATCCTAAAAGTGGGTCTCCTTTTGGTCGGCAGAGCAATCCTCAATGTCCTGGGTGTTACATTTTTGAGGATTTACAGACTCTGTATATAACTGTATGGACAACTAGAGACCAGGAAGCAAAATGGGCCATTTCTTAATTCAATTGATCGCCAGCTACACTTTCCTAAAAGTTTCTAAAATGGGTATTGGTGCAGAGCCAGTTGGCAGCTTACTCTCACATAAAAATGTCTCTGTTTTCGTACTGTTTTGGTTTTCTATCAGTAAACTTCCGACAACGTTCCTTATTAGATCTATAGAGCACCATGAGCCCATTGGATTTTGACCAGCGGCTACCAATGCAAGGAAAGGAATTTTCGTGTTGTTATTGGGGTCGTATTTGTACCAATATTCAAGTGTATCCAAGTGTAGATCAGTCATAGACGCCAGTTTTCTATTTGAAAATGACAGATGGAAAAAAAACAAAGGTGAATGCATTCTGCGGGTACATCACACTTACAGTACAGGTGTATCATCCCTATTTTCGATGACAATTCGGTCTCGGCGATTGAACAAGTTTCCTTCGTAGTAAAGTTTCCCGTCGTCATATCTTGCCGAGAATGGATTCCTTTCAGGCTTCAGACCCTCTGTAAAGAAAGAAATGAAAGATGTCAAGTGTTATTTTGAACTGTTCAAAGGGTAATGTAGCTGATGCTTAATTCCTCCCTTATCCACCCTCCCCCCACAAAAAAAAGAATGAAAACAACATTACAACAACTTCATCAAATTATTCAGTCTTCAAGTCAAATGTCACGTCATATGCCCGATAATGGGAGATTGACAGGCCTGGAATATCACAGTAGCCACCAGTTGCCACATGTCTTGGCCTTGGTGCCCCTTCAAAAGTTTCTGATGTACTTTAACAGACATGCCAACCTCTGGGATCACAAAACTGTATTCTGAAACCCCAAAACCTGTATTTTGCATCAAAAACCTGTATTTTTTATAAAACATGCGTAAACGTAGTTTTAAGCCCCGAAACAGGCAAAATAGAGAAGGTGTGAAGGCCATTAAGTTATCAAACAGCCTAATTAAACCAGTAATTCAAAACTTGAAGGGGGAAGAAAAAAAAAAAGAAAAAAAAAAAACTTTGGCAGAGGTTTCCCTACGGGTGGTTAATCCAATGGAACAGGTTTTGTATGAAAAACAGATATTGATAAATCATATCTTAAAGATAATGATAAATCATATCCTATTCATATAGAAACCCTTGTCAATTAATTAAATATCATTTTCTTTGTCAAAAGAAAACAAGTACCAAACAAAACTAATTTAATTTCAATGAAGAAGACAAAAATAACAAATCATCCCAAAAGTTTTGTTTATTGCATTTGGGGGAATAGTTCTTAAATTTATCTTATAAAAATCTCGCTTCTAGGTGCTCTATATCTTTTGCGTCTTTATTTTGGCAAATTCTTTTGCAAACTCGATTCGTCCGTCCGTTCACAAAACGACCGATACCATATAAGGGCATTTGACAACAGCGCCCTCAGTTGTTCAATGAATTGTGTTAGACTGGTTCCCTGTGAAATCGGGACGTCAGATAAACTGGCGTGTAGTATGCAATGCAGGTTTGTGCAATGTTGGATGCGAGGGAATCTCCGTTGCGCTCGATGTGTGGTGAAAGTTGAATAAGGAATACCCCATGGAATAGAGTTCATCATTATCGGCCGTAAGTAGTCGGCTGAAAACTTATTTGTGTCAATAAAAAAATATTGAACTTGAGTTAAAAAAGGGCACGACGGCCAACAGGGATAAAATTGTATTTCTGAGGTGGCGATGCTCAAAATCGTGCATCCGTATTTTTTACAAAAACCCGTACGAAATACGGGAAAAACGTACTAGTTGACATGTCTGCTTTAAGATTTTCCAAAGAAAGAGTACTTTGCAAATAAAAAAAGGCCTTGCCCTCTTACAGTTGAAATTCCAGGCCTGGATTCTCATAACATTTAGAAAATCAATGGTCTGTTTTATCATAACCAAAACCTTTACACATGCACACCAAGAAAATAAAGTAATGTGTACACTTGATAACTGGCAACTTAAAAATATGAAAAACTTGGTAACTTACGCTCCTGTTCTTTTCGCCTAGCACTTATGCCTCTTGCCTGAAAAAAAATAAAAAAGAAAGGAGTTTTATTTCTTACAAAACAGTCACCCATGTTTCCTGTTCCGTTCCTCGCCTCCCTCTTGAGCCTTAACACCCAGGATATTGATTTGGAATCCCCCCACTACAAAATGAAAATCCCACAGTAAACGCCCAGCTCAAATACAAATTTATTGGAATCTAATACATTGATGTGTCGTGGTCGAATGGATAAGAAGAGCACCCGACTAAAGCAAAAGAGATTGTTGGGTTAGAGTCCCAGTCGTGAACTTGTGTCCTTTTAAAGCAAGACGCTTAATATTGCTGCGTCCAGGGCCCAATTTCATAGAGCTGCTGAACGGTAAGCAAATTTTTTCGCTTAACGTAGCAAAAATAATTGCTTAAAACCATTCGGATTCCAGGCTAAACGTACACGAGCTTAAGCACGTAAAAAATCTGTGCGCGGAGATTTTAGATCGTTTGCTTAAGCAAAACAGAAGAAGGCAGTGTATTTTGCAATGTGTGCATGGCCTAGGGCTGCTTAACGGTAAGCAAATATGTTGGCTTAACGTAGCAACAAAAATTGCTTAAGCGTAAACCTATTTCACCAGCGGTTGCTAGCTTAAGCACGTAAACAAACTGCGCGCGCAACATTTTAGATCGTTTGCTTAAGCGAAAAAGAAGAAGGTGCTGACAAAATGGCGGGCGAAATAAATGCGGAGTGCACTCGAGTGGCGATAAAAAAAAATCATCACCTTCTGTGTCTGATATGTATTATTTGCAATGCTTCAAAGTGCCCCTCGAAAGGTTTACACACTAACTTGAAAGTAAACAAGAAGATAATACATTGTACAGCATGATTTTGAAGCATTTTAGACACTCGTTTATTCGCTACACCTACCATACAAACGCACGTACAATCACCTCTGTGCCGGCACAATAATATCGTTTGCAATGAGTGTTGCACTATGCGCTGTGTGAATAGGGTGCTTAAGCAAAATAGAGGCTTTAAGGACCCTTTTTATTTGCTAACCTATGTAAGCAAAAAACCTTGCTTAAGCAAGGGTATGAAATGAAAAATTTGCTAGGTGCGCCCGTTAAGCACAAAATCGACCGTTACGGGATGCAGCTCTTTGAAACTGGGCCCGGCGCTTATAAAACAGGGTGCTTAAGCAATGGGGCTTTAAGGACCCTTTTTGCTTGCTTGCATCGCCGTTTTAAGCAAAAAACCTTGCTTAAGCAAGGCTATGAAATGAAAAACCTGCTAGGTGCACCCGTTAAGCACAAAATCGACCGTTAAGCAGCTCTATGAAATTGGGCCCAGATTGGACGTAAAGCTACTGATCATGTGTTGTTTAATTCACATAAAAGAACCTAGTGCATTTATCAAAAAGAAAAGGGGTTCGCCTCTGTGTTGCTGGTTTGATTGGTAGCATATTGCGCAACAGTACCTAGTGAGCCATTACACTGTGCTATATAAAGGACTTATACTTCAAAGACCATCACTCCACATTGACTTTAAGAAAACAAATGTTGAAGCGCCATGAGCATTACTGAGTGAGGTATATGCAGTGGGAGCTATATAAGAATTCACTATTCTTAAACCTAAACCCCTTTGCATGGACGTCTGAGCTGAAAGGTCCTGGTTTTCATCAAACTCTATCAAGTACTTGGGTAAAAAATGCTTGGATAGTTGAGTGAGCAAAAGTAGAGACTCACAAAACTAAGAACTGACAATACCTTCATGATTTCTGTCCAATCCTCCAGAATTTCTTGATCTCTCAGCTTGTAAACAATATATGGTCGTAGAAGTTCTGGTTAAGGAAAGTAACTTTTAATAACAAGAGAATTTCTACAAGACACTTTTGTTTGACCTGTGACTTGAGATCAACTAGTCAGCAGGTCTAGAATTTCATATTTGAGAGGACAAAAGGTCATATTTATTTTGAAATGGGGGACTCAAATTGAACACATTTGAGAGTCTACAGGAAACATTTGGGTGTGAAACAAGGCCAAGACCAGGGCAACAGAGAGGGTGGCCATCATGTGATTCCAGTTCTGGGTCAGGTTTTACACATTGGAATTTTACAGTTCATGCATTAGTAGGGATGAAGTTCAAAACTACATGTGCATATTGTGATCATTGGTTTTACAAAATAAGTGATTGAACAACATTTTGGAATTTGAATCAAGTTTAGAAAAAGAAAGCATTGAGAGTAACATGTTTGGCAGCACAGGCTGTATACTGACCAGGGAGCTGAGATGGTATATAGAATAAACTAGATGAAGGGAGGCAGCACTTTGTAAAGGGCTGTATAAAAATCAATTGTTATATCAAGCCAATAATACCAGCTATTAAGTTGGATTTATTTTGGTGGAAGGTGTGTGTGTGGGGGTAGGTGAGTCCAGGGGTAACTACAAAAGACTAAATGAATAATATTAAGGATATCTGCCACCGTGATGGGTTTCTTCTTGCGATCAATAGTTAGATCAAACTTCTTCCCTTTGCTCTTGAGTGCTTGAGTCTCATTCCAAAGCTCTGAATGGGGGAAACAAACGGTTGGGGAAAAAAACAATTTCAAGATTAGACAAAGGTAATGTGAGACCCGAGATTCTTTATAAATGTTACTTTGCAAATTTACTTGGCGATAAAGCAAACAACCTTGAAATAAATGAGGGTTGTTTTTGTATGAAATGAAAGCTTTAGGTCAGTCACAAAGGGATTTACACTCTATTTTATAATAGTAAGGCAACCATTTTAATTCCATTAAAAAAACACTAAAATGTAAAAAAAAATGGGTTCAAATTAAAGGACAAACGAATTGTACAGGTCAGTTTTTGTATTAAAAAAAAAAAAAAAAACACCTTTGAATCAGGCATGATACCAACAGGGCAAAGGTTGACACACTTGTGGTATAGCTTTAACGACTTTTCAGGCTTTTTAGTAAAAAAAATGGAAATGATATCAAAGTAAGGAAGCCTACAGAATGAATTACCGGTAACCTTACCTGTTGTGAAGTCAATGTTGTGTCGATCTTCCTCTAATCGTCTGATTTTCTCCTCTAGATCAGCTCTCAATGAGTCCCTCAGAAGCATTTTCTCACTCTGCCAGAAAAAAAAAAAGAAAAAAAACACAGAAGTGATCCAGATGTTTCTAAATTCTTTTTAATTAACATGCAACAAACCTCAAAATGGGAAATTCCGCAGCATTTTTAAGATTCAAATTTTGTGAGTGAAAATTTCCCTCTTCCTGGAAAAAATACATTTCTTTAAAGGGGGTCGTTTTAGATTATCGACAACTCTCTACTTCTCCGCATCAAGTACATTTTTATTATCAATATTTTGGAAGGAATTTGGTAAAAATGAGAAGAAAAAAAGAAAAAATCTCTCACCTCGTGATTCTCATGTGACGCTTTCCCTTCGCTCTCGTACTTATTCTTGATGTTGTTGAGACGTAGTTCTCGCAACACGCCAGCAATGTGAGTGCGCATCTGCATGGTCTGTTCTAACTCTGAGAGGGGCTTGTGGTAGTCCATGGCATCGCCCTTCTGGACCTGCCCCAGCTTGGACTCCAAGTGCCCCACTCTCTCCACATACAGCCTAAGGCAAACATAATGGTATTTATATTTTTGAGTATGAATTAAGAGTCCCTGCCTGTAAGAGTGTACCAAGTGGTGATTCATGGGTTCTCAAATCTTCTTCTAAAAAGTTAGAGTGATACATCATCATACCAAACGAATAAATCCAAAATTTTAGTTTGCTGACGCTTTCGGTTTTGGAGTTACCAGTTATCAAAGTTTGGGCCAAAAAGCCCTCGAGAAACGAATAGTACATTCCCTGTAAACACAAAAACGTGCGCCAAGGTCATCCCAAAAAAAGTAAAACATTTTTTGAAACCTTTAGTTGGGCTTATAACAAAAGTAAAAAAAAAAATTTGGGATCTCGTTGGCGCGTCATGTTACGTGCACCTGAACCTTTGACGAATAGTGCCCTCGTGCCATTTTCAACGCCTCATAACTCAGCGTGCCTATAAGATCCCATGAATTAAACAAGTTCAAATGAAAGAGCTTGCATCCCTAAAACAAATTTAAGTGCAAAGTGCGTGGGATCTCGTTGGCGCAGAGAGATAATAGAGGTGAAAGTTCAAGTTTTACCAATATATTGCGTTTTCGCACCTCCGTAACTTCGCGCGCCAACAACAAAAAATTGTTTTTATGGCAACTGGGTATTGGAACAGTTTTCATCTAATGACAAATGAAAAAAGAATTTTGGGATCTCTGCAACTTGCATGTCAAAAGATTTTTTGAAAATTTTCTAAAGTATTGTCATTCCACACATTTTGGCCTAAATTGGCACAACATTCACTTTTTTCATCACTGTAAGTATCTATGCCAACAAGATCCCATCAATGTTTTCTTGTATTTGGTTAAGTTGAGTGTTCCTAAACAGATTTCAATTGAAAAATAATTGGGATCATGTTGGCCCACCAATATAACAAAGGTCAAAGGTCATATGAAATTACACTACTGCCTATTTCGGGCGATTTTGCGTCGTCTAGAAATCCACGCGCAATATTTCTCACAAGAGATCAACTTACTGTTCTTTCAGGTCAGTAAACTGACGTTCCAAATCATTCATATGATTCAGACATTCCACTCTCCTTCGTTCACAATCTTCCTCATCGAACTCTGTGGAAAAATCAAGTAAATAAATGTGAGTTTCCTTAACAATAAATAGTAAAGCCTCGATTCACACACATATCCTCCCTGCTTGGTATTCAAGGCGCAGTAAAACCCAAAACAGCGAATGAAAACAGACAAAATTAGTCCTTGAAAACCTGTGACATAAAATCATTTTTTTCATCGGAGCTCTGGGATTAGTGAAGAAGGGACTGGATTTATACGCGTATCCCTTGCAGCATAAGCTTCAACTTAGTCCAGAAGATAGCACTCCTCGGCACAGCCCACATACTACGTAGAATTCTGTCCATTAAAGGCAGTGGACACTATTGGTAATTGTCAAAGACTAGCCTTCACAGTTGGTGTATCTTAACATAATATGCATACAATAACAAACCTGTGAAAATTTGAGCTCAATCGGTCATCGAACTTGTGAGATAATAATGAAAGAAAAAACACCCTTGTCACACAAAGTTGTGTACGTTTAGATGGTTGATTTCAAGACCTCAAGTTCTAAATCTGAGGTCTCGAAATCAAATTCGTGGAAAATTACTTCTTTCTCGAAAACTATGGCACTGCAGAGGGAGCCGTTTCTCACGATGTTTTATACCATCAACCTCTCCCCATTACTTGTCACCAAGTAAGGTTTTATGCTGAAAAATATTTTGAGTAATTACCAATAGTATCCACTGCCTTTAAATAACATAACCCCTTTAGCGCCTCAAATCCATAGTCTGGATCCGGCTCTATAGGATGTATCGTAGATAGCATAAAATAAACTTCTTCATAATAATAATAATAATAAGACTTGTAATGCGCACATATCCACCCTGCAAGGTGTTAAAGGCGCAGTAAAACAGAAAACAAAACAAAAACGAAGAAAAACAGACACAACAAAATTAGTCCTTGAAAACCTGTGACATAAGATAAGTTTTGAGAAGAGATTTCAATTTTGTGGTACAAAGACAAGATCTAAGATTAAGTGGTAGAGAGTCCCAGATGCGCATCGCTGCTGAAGAAAAAGACCTGTTACCCCAGGAGTGTTGAGACTTGGGTTGAGCTGGGTCAAAGTTTTCTTTCAGAGTGTAAACTTTAAATCGTTTTGAGATTTATAGAGGGGCATCACATGAACTTCATTTCCTGCCGATTTGTTTGTTATGCAATTTTTTTTATGTGTAAATGGTTTTAATGAGAGGCAATATATTAATCACATGAAATATGCAATAAACGGATCTGGTCTCTGTAAAATGTTTAAGTTGTGTATAGACAGAGTCCGAGGAGGAAGAAATGAAGATCGAATAAATCAGAGCTTTTTTAGTTGCCAAAAGAAAAGAGATTGTAAGTGATTCAGTAGGCACACAATTTTTAATAACAGAATAGCTTAAAAAAAATTAATACAATTTGAACTATATTGTTTAAATTAATGATTTATGGTTCTAATAAATAAAGGAATACTTTCAAACAATCTGAAACAGGCAAACTTACTAATAAAAAAGCCGACTAAAAATCAATTTTCAATAATCTTCCTTTTGGTTCATTGTGAATAATTAACATATTCGCAATTAACAAGAAATGCCGTCAACAGTTCATAAAAGAGGTGACCTTTAAAAGGATACTCCTACTTTTGCCCCCCCCCCCCCAAAAAAAAAAAAAAAAAACAGTTTACATGTTGCGTTACTATATCATCCAGGCTGCCAAGCCATAAAACAAAAACAAAAGAAATTAAATCAACAAATAAAATAATCCAGGCAAAATGAGAAGTTTAAAAACTGCATTTTTGGATAACTTTCCGTATGGCGCCACCACTTTTTCACTCATTTTTACAAAAAGGGATATCTCATTGAGGTAAATTAGATACTATTTTATTTCATATCGAATGAAAAAGTGGTGGCGCCATACGGAAACTTTTCCGCATTTTTAAATAGACAGATTTGTCCAAATATATTTTTACAATACTTAATTTTCTGGCACTTACGTAATCTTAAAACAATTATTATAAATTATTATATTACATCGCCAAACCACAATGTCCACACGTTTCGTCAGATTAACTCTGAAATAAAGAACTTTGATTTGAACTGTTTTACTGTTTTGTTGGATAGAAGACTCACCCGAACTGTCTTCGGAACCCGACGTATCCATGTCCGATTCATCGTCGTCATTTTCACTGTCCGGGGTGCTCCGGTCTTCTTCCACGTCCTCCGGTTCACTCTCTGCCGTGTCCTCCGCAACTGGCATCCTTCGACGAGGAATCCTGACGGTTTGATGGGGACTTTGAAGGAGAAAAACAAAAATCTTCCGATTTGTCAAAGCGCGAAAAGCGTGTTCTGTTTACAGCTGGTTGAAAAATGGCGAAACGGGATACAATAACGCGTTGTCTGACACCACATTCCACGCCACGACAATGCACATACCTGAAAAACGACACAAGGAGCACCAGGCTATTGTCAACGAATCGAGAGCTATTTCATGGCAGTATTGACAGTCAGCGGCTGTTTTATGTATGATTAAACTGCATTAGGGCACTCTGTTTCAGCCCAGGCATTGTCCATAAATCATGAGGGAAAAAACCCTAAGTATGATCATGGAGGTGGAAATAGATGATTCGTCCATGCGGGAACTTCCTTAAATTTTTCACTTTTTGTTGTTGTTTGTTAAACAAACTTGACTACTGCTGAATCTAAACGGCTCTGTGCTGAAAGTGTAAAGAGCGCCCCCTTTGGCAGCCCATACCCATTCCATCAGCATGCACCAACGAAAGTAAAAAGGTATGCGATGTCGGTGTGGGATTTCTCGGTGTGTCACGCTCATATAAGTTTTCTTTGATAATTTTATGGAGCGAGGTCATAATCACAATTTTAGTTTGGGCTTTGTTACTGGAAGCGAGAGAAAAACCCGCGGGCGGACCCAATACTTCCATCCTTGGTGATATAATGGACGTGCACCATTGGCATGCGGAATGCAATTTAAACGATTAATTGTGCCCTGCTTCGTTTATTTCTGATGCCACGATTCGTCCATAGACAGCAAAACAAGTGATGTGTAAACAGAGGAGTAAAACACAAAATAAAATGTGCAACAAAAAATTAATATACAGGCGAAGTCAACAGACTGATTATTGCAAAGTATTCATAATCAAAGAGGACACAAGCAAAAGCTTGTGCAGATGCCCACAGAACTTAGTAGTAGATTCGATATCAAGAAAAATCAGGGAGACTTGAACTTCCTCTCACCTAACGTGGTACACAACTATCGCACTCTGCATTATGGAAACTACTGAGCCTGATTGGAGTTATATGTAAACCATGGTATAACTAACCACCGTATGACGTGCAAACCCGTGCTTACTAAAGTTACCCAAGTTGATGTTTCCACTAGGAAGCTTTGGCAACTATAATTCGGATTCAGATACACAAATTGATTTGTGTACGTTCTTGATTCACTATCAAAACGTGTTTTTATGCCTTATCTGGCTGCAGCCAAATAATTAGAACATCGAGTGGGGCACCATACCCTGTTACGCGTTGTAACTCCCAATATGCATTATATGCCTACTTTATATAAACTTTTTTAAAAATTGGCTAGCGTCCTGCGGACAAATCTTACTTGGTTTCGTACCAGTACAATACATGTAGTTGTACGTTTTCTAGATCATAACAAATTTGATTTAGGCATTATGTTCGACCATGATATTCCTCCATGGGTCAACTTGAGAACAGCATGTTGAGAGTTTAAAAATCGACTGCTCACCATTTTTTATAATAAATATAAAGGCAAAGTCTACTTGTATCTAAGCGGCCTAAAGTCCACAATGTGTAGACCCTAAAAATTAAACTGGTTGCCTTTTTTATCACATTGTGACAACGCGCTGCAGCGGTTGCATTGTTTATGTTGCAACTTACACCAAGGCAATTTTTCTAGGGAAGGACTTACTATCACCTTTCTCTTCAGACCGATTCCCGGACACAAATGAATTAGTTTATTGCCATTTTATGCCCGAGTAATATGCCTGTGGTTTTGTTTTCATATAACCCGTAAAGTATACTGAGTCCACGTATAATATACAATGCTAACACACCTCGATGCCATTATGGGTAAAACCAAAAGATATATTCTTTACCCCGATGCAAATTTCACCAGATACACTCACAACAAAGTCATTGTGATGAAGTTTGAAGGCAACACCACGAAATGATAATGAGAACAATTGTTTTCCTCATAATTATTACCAAAAAGATAACCACAACATTTAATTCAACCACCGATATCACTTCGATTTGTCATTAATATATAATGTACACTGTATAATATTTAGTATGTACAATAATTACAATAAAACAATCTAAAAAGAGAAAGTATTAAATAAGGAGGTATTCAATTCTGAATTTCCAACATTTTACACGATAGGCCTACGAAAATTATAAAAATGTCTTTAAAAAATTAAAAGATTTGCTTCATAAAAAAATTGTATCTTTTTAACTGATCCTGAGAAAGCCACTATAAATATATAGAACCAGAAAACATAATATTCTAAATAAAATATCCGAAAGTTTGTTAACTCGTGAGCGTCAGTTGGAATAACTTTGGACTCATCAACTTTGCTGTACAGTGTAAAATAGTATAAGCGCGGCAAACCGCGCCATAGAACGAAAAGAAAATGATATAAGGGCAATATCGACACATACATTGTAAAGTAACGTAGTTTTCGAGAAAGAATTAATTTCCACTAAACTATTTGATTTTGAGGTCCTAAAACCAAGCATCCGAAAGCACACAACTTCGTGTGCATGACAAGGGTGTTTTTTCTTCCATTATATTGAGTTCAAATATTGAGTTCAAATTTTCACAGGTTTGTTTTTGAGTGCATATTATGTTGAGATACACCAAGTGAGAAGACTGGTCTTTGACAATTACCAATAGTTATCGAATGTTTAATCACTTTTTAGCCTTAGAGAAGACTCAAATTGATCGGATAATTGGGCCATTTTTGGCACTCTTTGTACTAGGTGTAAAGTACCGTAAAGAATTTTGAAGTTTTGAAAAAGAACATTACAATTATTATTTTTGTAGATGCGTTATCGTGTTTACCTATGATTTTAAACTTCAAAATATACGACAAAATCTTTCAAATTTCAAAATTCATGTGATTTTAAACGTTACCCACACATACGAATAATTATATGGATATGTATTACTGAAAATAAAATCATGCGTGCCTTGAACCTTTTACATCAAAAAACAGATAACACTAAAGACTTAAAATGCTGCTCATACACTCGGCAATGTTTCATGAGTTGATTTTGATTGGTTTGTATGCCGTCTCAAACGCACATTTCTTAGGTCACCGTCTTGGGTTAGTGAATCAGTTTTAGTCGGGGTGGTCGTGCAAATGGTACCACTCTATTCCATACTACCGATGTATACACCATTTTTTAGGATGCAGAAAGATACAAAATACATGTATTTATAGAAATGATCTTGAAGTGTAACTTCGTGTAGGATAAAGTAAAACTTGGCGAATGGGACCGCTCTATGAAACTGATTGACCAAAAACAAAATGTGACTGTATAAAATATCCACGTTCGTCTTTGGAAGATACGGAAATAAATAAATTGAACATTAACTTAGCGACATGATTAGATACTAAGTTGATGTACATAACATATCGAGGATGTACAAGTACGCGAGACCGGCATATTACTGAATATAGATTAAGTTACAGACATAAAACATCTTGCTATGTTGATCAACGTGCAAATCCAGCAGGTCCTAAATTCGGATAATATTCAAGGTGTTTATATGCCATTATACTGAGTATTCTGATTACTGAATATACATCATACCATTATGACTGGATAACAAAGAATATGATAGGCTATTATTTTGGAGAATCGCAAACTGCATAATAGGATATAACACAATCATGCTTTCACCTTTCAATAAAAGGCCACCAGCACGCTGTTACGACTCTAAAACGGCGAGTGCGGCGGGATGCACTGCCACTGCCACCACTACACGGTGCTTTCCAAGAAGTTAGCTCAGTACGAAATCAAACCACATGTATATCATATATATATACTTGCTGGATTCACCAGCCTTAAAGTTATTAACTCGCGAGGTATAACAACATGATTGCTCTCACTTATTGTTAATACAGTATTGTTCTTTCAGAGTGGATCCATCGTGGGGCGCCCTCCTGACTTCAACAGACCTCGTCCTGGCATCCACTTTGTGCAACGGAACTAATTTAGTTTGTGTTTAATCCGCCACCAACGCCGGCGAATTTTTTCTTAAGCCATAAACGATTCTTGCTTACAGAATCACCAGTGCCTTCGAGGGATAGATTAAAGCTGCTACTGGTCCTCCGTTCCCCGCTTTCGTAGGAGTCCACGACGGACTGATTGCGGCGGGAATTTCTCAGCGTGTTCGACCGGTTAAAGTCTACGTCTTCCGGGCCGCCGTAATGCCGGGCCTCAAAAGCCCGCTGGGTTCCAAAAGATTGCGCGGTTTGAAAAACACGTGGTGCTTCGTAGGTAGGGTTGCCGGAGGAGTAAGGGAATCCACTATCTGACCCATGGATGTCCACTGTGTCATCTTCACTGTCCATATCATCATCAGCCACGAGTGGGTTGTTGCGTGTGTACACGAATCGGGGATCATTTGACGGGTTGGAGACGGAGAATGGGCTTGGGCCCGGGAAGGTCGAACCATCCTGGGACCTGAACGAGCCTGATGGCCGGTCATACCCATAATCTGAACCGCTCGGTACCTCTTCAGGAGGAGGGGGTTTGTGAGCAAAGGGGGAAGTGAACCCACGACGCATGGAGTTATGACGGGACGATCCTGGTTGCCCCCAGGTCTTCATGTCAAGGATGGAGATCTGTTTCTTCTCTTGAGTCTCGGAGTCTTCTCCGTTTTCATCTTGGACATCATCTTGGACATCTTCTACCGGCGGCTCCTCCATTGGGATTTCCACCATGTCACTGGTGCTGCCGGTCTCTTGCGTTGAGACTGCGTCGTCTGTCAAACTGTCGAAACCTGTTAGGGTATTCTGTCAATGAAATAAAAAATTTCAAGTGCTTAAAATACATCGGTGTATGGTTAAAAACAATTCATACATAATGTACATGATTATGCAAAATTAAAATCTATTACAAATGTCTTGTTAAAACATTACCGAACGGTTGGTTGACATTAACAGAAGAGTGTTTTAACAAGTCTATACAAGTCTTTAAAAAGACTTGTATAGATAACATTCGGGAAAACCAAACACAATCCCCCATGTGCCCAAAAAATTGTTTCCATCATGGCCATAAAGGTCATGCATGGCCTTGGTGTCCTTCAAAACGTTTTCTATTGACTTGAAGATTTTCAAATAGGAGTGCCCTTTGCAAAATATCAAAAATGAAATTCCAGGCCTGGATCGGCTTGGAAGTGCATACAATTTAACATAAATTTGTTCTAAAAAAATAGTTTGGGCCTAATGGTCCGACGTGATACATTTTTGTGTATCACTTCGTAAACATTGTATTAATATATTGATTGAGGAATTGGAAATAAATGTTGTATAATGAACTGAGCTGAACGTATGGTTGGTAAGTTGTTTGCAACAGCTAGTTATATTTTCTCATAATTTGTTCTAAAAACAATTTGATGGGATGACTTACAACGTCCAGTGGTTCAAAATCTTTGCCGAATGCAGGATTGCTGGTCGCCGCATCGGCATTTCGACCTGCCTCCCTCCATAATATCTCATCTATGTCGTTGACATCGCCGAATTGCTGGCCGAGTGCGTGAGGGCTCCTGTGATTGGTTGACAAGAAAGAATGTGACAACGGTTAGCGAAGGATCAGTTCTTGCGTATTTTTTAAAACTACTTCCGATTGTGCCCTCTTTTGAATCCTCCTCCTCCAGCGCACGTTCATTTTTCATTATTGCGGACAGAATCTCCATGCGGACCGAATTTCATGAGACACGTACACACCAATGGCCAAGTTTCATAAACCAAATAATTATATTAAGAATTGAATTTAATTTCTTGTGCGCCATCTCCATCCGAGGATGTTCGAAGGCGCAAATTAGACACAAATTCTATAAAAAAATACATAAAAAGCAGACCAAAAAATCCATACGAATAGTGAAAATTTAAACAAAAGATGATGGCAAGCAATATATAGAACCACCGTATTAAAACTAAGGCCCCTCACTGTCAAAATGGTTCGCAAAAACATGTGTACATTGTCAGTTTCAGAACGACTTTGACTCTATTTCCATCAAATCTGTATTGCCTTCTTGCTCTAAAATAACATAAACAAGAAAAGTCATCTGCAAAAATTTATATCTTCTCAGAGCCATCATTCCTTCAAAAGAGATTTTACTCATGATTGTACCCACAAGTTTACTATTCATGTTTATATTTATAGTTGCTCTTATTCTCCACACCATGCAAAGCTTCAAACACCACTTATTTCATGTCGTTTAGAATCTTATTTCCTTCTTACCAATTCAACTCTCCAGTTTTTAGTTGATTTACTGTCTTGTCAAATTGCTCGTCGTGTCTCATTCTGCAAAGGAATGTTAATCATTAATTTAGAGCAAAACAGATTGAAAATAATCTATCATTAGTTTATACCTCCCTGTCGTATTGTATACAAGCATTATCATGTACAATATGTTTTTTATATTTTGCCCGAATAAACACGAAATAATCTCTTTTGTTGTATTCCCCCGAAAAAAGGTTATGTGAAAAAATTGCATTTTCAACGAGCCTCTTTAGGACGGATTGAACATTGTGAATAATTTTTGGTTCATTCCTCTCCCGTCAATATTTCGAGTTTGAGTGTAGACATACAAGCATGACATTTGGCATCCAGTCAGATTGCTATGATAATTTTTTGTTTTGCTATATGCCTTTAGGGGGGTCATTGCAGATTTGGCCTTCAAACAACAATCACAAGAATATCAACCCGTTGAAAGTTAAAAAAAAAAATATCCATTTTACCTTTCCTTTTTGTTCACATGTTCGATGCCCCTATTCCTTCAGCCCCTCTATTGAGCATTGGGTAAAGTTTCTTTATTATTTGGTTCCAATAGAGTTAGAAATTGCATCGGGTCACGAAGAATGTTAATTTTGGTTTAATACCCATCACCGATGTATATTATAGCACTGTATAATCAGTACCTACTTTTTCGAGCTCTGTGTAAACATGATCACATGCATATTACTCGGGTAGGTTTCGAACCTACAACCTTTGAATTTGTATTTGGTTTTACCATACAACTTCCACCGATGTGCGTATTAAAGCACATGATTGTTATACTCGCTACATTCACTGAGTTATGTGAAAAAACAATCCCAGAATCAGAAGGATTCATGAGCCAAACAAAGATTCTTCATCCCCGATGCAATTTGAATATCTATTGAAATAAATTTTTGTAGTTTGTAATTATTCCACTTACTGTCTCTTGTAGAAGTATATAACAAATGCGATGAAGATGATGATCACGATCAGAAAGAGCCCACCAATACAAGCTGCAACTGTGATGATAACAGACGTGTCCGTTTCATTGCCGACCGGCACGGTTTCTTCTGCTGTAAAACGAGATAAAATGTAATTCAGTTATAAGTGATGTTTGAAGTTTGCGTGGGGGTGTGAATATAAACTATCAAATTAATAGAAAACTTGCGTGTACATTCATGTAATAATTCTCATTTGAGGGAATGTTGGCTCTGAAAGAGCCGGTTTGGTTTGGTCTTGACTCTTGAAGATGACAATGGCATGGGAAAACATGTATGGTGTATTTAAAGGCAGTGGACACTATTGGTAATTACTCAAAATAATTATTAACATAAAACCTTTCTTGGTGACGAGTAATGGGGAGAGGTTGATGGTATAAAACATTGTGAGAAACGGCTCCCTCTGAAGTGCCATAGTTTTCGAGAATTTGATTTCGAGACCTCAAGTTTAGAATTTGAGGTCTCGAAATCAACCATCTAAAAGCACACAAATCGTGTGACAAGGGTGTGTTTTTCTTTCATTATTATCTCGCAACTTCGACGACCGATTGAGCTCAAATTTTCACAGGTGTGTTATTTTACGTATAATGTTGAGATACACAAAGTGAGAAGACTGGTCTTTGACATCTACCAATAGTGTCCACTGTCTTTAAGTATGTTTATTTGCCGATATTGCTACGCGCTTTGTTGTTTTTCCGTAATTTGTTTTGAGGGTGTGTTGTTTGATCGCCTGGGTTATGATCATGTGTTTTTTGAATATCTTTGCAGTGTGTACTGTGTTTCGTGTTGTAGCATACTTACGTGGTGCAGTGGTGGCCATCTTGGAAATCGCAACACAATGGAAGTCGAACCAGCGAAAATTAAACCCTGCAAAACAAAATTAAAAAGGAAACAACTTGAAATGTTATTCAGCAGGAACATTATACAGTAATCGTGTCCAGAAGGCTTATTAATGAGTAGGGGATTGCTTAAACTTGGCCGATAGATGGAAAAATAAAATTTCCTTGGGAGTCAACAGGTACTATCCTGTCTCCTGCAATATTGTTTAATGTCGATATTTACATTACTATGTTCCAGATAGATGACAAACAATTTGAACAAACTATTTTGAAAAAAATTATTTTTTGCTTCTTTACTAATTTAATTTCACCTACATTATCATGTACCATTTTTACCACGACTCACAAGAGAACCAAAAATAACGAGAATACAGATGTGTATTTGTGAACAAGATGTACGTAGGTTTACTGTTTTAAGGCCAAATACAACAAAATATCAGTTGCTAGTCCCCTCCTTCATCCTTGTTTGCGGGCCACATCATTTTTTGTCTGTGTATTTTCTATATTAACTTAAAACTTTATGGAACTTTTAACTACATCAGCAAGTGGTGGCTTTAAATTGAAGAATTGTTGGCCAGTTTGAGGTAAAATGCTTGGTGGCCAACCTTGAAAGAAAAAAAAAAATTGAAAACAAGAGGCCCTCATCATCCTCCTCTTTTGGAAAAACTCGGAGGATCAATGGTATTTTTGTTGACTTTGTTGAAGTTCTCATCCGGCAACTCTTGGTCAAATTATATATCATTGCCATAAGCAATTGGTTTTAAATGTTTGACACCGTTTTCTGTTATTTGCATGTAGAAATCAATGGGATTAATGGAATTCAATGGAATTGGTGTGGAATTTGGGATATATTCAATGGGATCCAATGGGAACGAGACTCAATGAGATTAACTGGGAATGTTTTTTTTCCTGGGGTTGTAAATGAACAATTTGGACATGCAGTTTGTTGTTAATTTCCACAAAACTCGGACACTCTTTTATACCATTTATACCAAGTCATGGCTAAATGTTACAACAATGTTCCTTTCATGTCAATATGAGGGTAAACAGGATGTATACAGAGAGTCAGTACGCAGGCGGATAACTTTCACTCATTTTTACAAAAAGGGATATCTCATAGAGGTGAATTAGATACTATATTATTTCATATCGAATAAAGTGTGGCGTGATACGGAAAACGTTTCCAGAGTTATGAGTAAATATCATCCAATATAACAAACAGCTTGGTTATCATTTTCGGTGGTCCACATGCTGACGTCAATATAGTGAATGGTGAGTTGGCATGCCTATCGCCTCCATGGTTCGCACTCAGAATTTGTCAAGAAACTTTCGAAAGTTTTAACTCCGGTAAACGGCTTAAACATTCAAATACATAAATAAATACTTACCCTAGATTAAATCATGGAAGACTTGAAACATTTACACACAAACATCCGTCGTTTATTTCTCTCTGAAGCGCCAGAATCCATAAATCCCATGCGATTTCATTCTACGTAGCACAAAATCATAACTGTTCCACGATATACGTATCCAATAAATTATTTCCTTAGAATGTGTACCCAACCAAAACCTGCTTTCAACCATGGTTCAACATAGTACAAAGGATTTTGGGCGTTCACAGTATAACCCCAAAAGACTTTCTTAAGGTCTTTTGTGATACAACCTCGATGTCTTTTGTTATGTAAATTCGATGGTTAATAATGGGTGATGTTTGGGTGGTGGAAGAGAACATATGGGGTATGGGGTGAAAGTATTTGGGAGTGTTGTTTACTGCACACACCAACAACTTTATTAACTTCACCGCGGGGTTGTTTGCATTGACAGGGGAAGCATGGATGAATGAGAATATTCAGAATTAAGTTTAAAGACCGATTTTGTACTTTTCGCGATTAGGGCCTTTTTGATGATCCATTGAATACGAAAGGAATGGGGGGGGGGGGGGGGGTTACGATTGTTTGCAAAATAACCTTGGGAATATCACAGTGCGGTGTTCGTGTTTGCATAGGGAACTGGATGCTGGTGTTCAAAAGGCACAAAATGTGCCCCATCACAATGCAAACAATGTTGGATGTGGGAAACGTATAATTGGGGCAGAAATTAGTTTTAAAAGGGCGTGCCTAAAGGCTGTGTATATACACAAAAACTGCAGCAGTGTCTCGTACCATAGAGAAAGGACATAAACAGATTAAACAAAAAACAAACTCGAATAATAGCCACTGTTATGTGCCATGCAGACACCTCTGAGAACAGTTTCATCGAGCTGCGAAAGCACAAAAAATAAGCTAAGAAAAACAACGGCCAGACTGAGGTTACCTGCCAAAATACCATGTCACATGTACTCTGTTTAGCAAAATTATCTGCTTAAGCAGCTCTGGTGACATCCCGAAAATACATCTTGTTGAGGGTCATGAGACTCAAATCATGGAGGTGGGGCTACCTCCTTGGTCAGATCAAGGAGGAAATCATTGTTATAATCCATCACCGCACATTTCGCCATCAAGGATGAGGAAATAAAGTCAGAGTTGATTTGACAATAACATCAAAGGCCATTTAAAAGTAATGGAATTAGCATTTTAAAATGAAAGGGGATTGACATACAACACGGGTGGGATTTGCATAACCATAGAGGCATGGTCCTTGCTCTAGTGGCATAACATTGGGATGGGGTGGGATGGGATGAGGGGGCGGGGCAGGGGAGGGTGTCTGGGTGGTTGTTGGAAGTGTTGTTTGCTGGAGACCCTTTAGACCTGAGCCCAGCCAAAGTGTCTGTCCATTACGTTTGGCAACTGTGTGTAAGTCCAATAACATCCCAAACCTTCAACATTCATCTGCATGTTTTGCTTGATAATTGCACTGAAGACAACACAGTGTAATTCCTTGCTCTATATGGTGTAATTTAATATGCTGATCATGTATCAGTTATATAACCATCGTCAGACTCCAACCTTTTTGATTTTGTCAGAATGAGGAAAGCTTTTTAGAGAAAGGAGTTTGGGTTTGGAAGTTATACAATAAAAAAATAACCATAGGCCTACAGTATCCTGGGACATTTGTTAACTGAATCATATTACTTTATTGGTTGAACAACTGGCATAAGTAGACATTACATGCAGCCAAATTAGTTATATTTTCATTTAAATGTTGGCTTAAGATCTGGCAAAATTTTACTGATAACTTATCCAGAAAATAGTGTACACACAAGGTAAGCAGCAAGTATATATAAAATGTCTCTGAAGGATAAGTTTACATGAGAACCCTTTAAAGGGGCTGTGTCATCATGATTAAAGCCGAGTGTGTGCATGGTAGTAGCTTTGGAGTTCCATGTACAGCCACAGGCCTGCTTTGATCACCACGACAGTAGTGCCCCCTTTAACTTCAAGATTGAACAAACATTTGCAGAACGCCAAACAATTCAACAATTCTATCATAAGACCAAATCAACTGGGTAAGTTTTGCAGAGTAAATTATATATATACATGTAAATATATACAGAGGAATATATTATTAGTTCATAGCTTAATTAAATTAAGATTATTCAAATTTATATCACTCAGCCTTATTTGGGATGTACCATATGGACAATTTTATAAAGCTCGATAAAAAAACTTCAGTCTTTTCCCTATACAACCTGCAAAGACAAGCGGTGGCTGGATTTCACAAAGAGTTAGGACTAGTCTTATCTCAAGTTAGAACATTTTCAAAACTTCTTTTGCGTGTTGTAATCATGCATAAATCTTTTCTGCCAGTGTAGGGTTCTACAACAGAGGCATTCAAGGGAATTGAGAACAATAAAATTGATTCTCTCTCGATTCCCTTTAAAACTTCCATACTAACCACACTAAAGATAAATGGTGCACAAAAGGATTTCCAACAGCCCAAGCGATGCTTGCAATAGGTTGAAGCAATGCAAGCACACCAGTTCATCCGTTTAAGAAATCGTGCAAATTTGAGTCATTGCAACTAAGTCATTAAAATCTAAGGCACTAAAAACTTCCAAGTGATGCTTCAAAGTAAATAACTTTATTGATATTAAAAAAAACTCAGCATAGCCTCAATTTGTCGCTCGTTTACAATTTGTACAGAGACGCATTTCATGCCAAGTGAGTAAATATACACACTATATTACCCACACTACATGAAAAAAACTTTGCAAAATTTCAGTTTATTTTGGAGCTCTCCCCCCAGTAAAAACTGGATGAAAAAATAAGGCAGAAGAATGCTTTGCTATAGGTTGTAGGTAATAAGCAATTTTTTAAAACTTAAAGCTCGGGCCAGTTTCATAACAAATATAAGCAGACGATTTCTGCTTACTGAGTGACAATCAGTAGAATTTAAATTGTTGCTCGCACCAAAAAGTGACGCCCACAGTAAACAATTCCCCATGCAACTAGTGCACTCCTTTTCAAAATGCCGTTTTAGGGTCTGCTTATTAATATTATTATTTTGTATCCAAACCAAACAGTCAATGTATTTTCTTTCCTGCAACTAGTGCACAACTTTTCAAAATGCCGTTTTAGGGTCTGCTTATTAATTTTACTATTTTTTATCCGTACCAAACAGTCAATGTATTTTCTTTCATGCAACTAGTGCACTACTTTTCAAAATGCCGTTTTAGGGTCTGCTTATTAATATTATTATTTTTTATCCATACCAAACAGTCAATGTATTTTCTTTCCTGCAACTAGTGCACTACTTTTTAAAATGCCGTTTTAGGGTCTGCTTATTAATTTTACTATTTTTTTATCAATACCAAACAGTCAATGTATTTTCTTTCATGCAACTAGTGTACTACTTTTCAAAATGCCGTTTTAGGGTCTGCTTATTAATATTATTATTTTTTATCCATACCAAACAGTCAATGTATTTTCTTTCCTGCAACTATTTTAAAAGTAATTAGTTCCCAAAACAGATAGGTCACTTTGTGAAAATGGCAGTTCATCTTAAGCCCAGATTGCCTTGACTGAACAATTAAATTAAACCTTGTGAAGGGAAAGCCTTCAATCACATGTTGTATCCGCCAATGGTTGTGATTGGTCCTTTCTATTTAGAACTTAACACCATCTCTAAATGAGTTGGGCTGGTTCTAAAAAAGAACCATTGGTTTCAACTTAGGGTTCTTTCAGAACCACCCTAACTCATTTAGAGATAGTCATGCCATGGTGTTACCGCAAACCTTTCCATATCAAAGTTTTCTGATTTTTCCAAGAATACAAGTCAGAAGTACAGACTAAAGTAGGAAGAATCTTACGCTTGATAGCAGTTAATGAACCTCTCCTTACAGTAACTCCCAATCATCCTCAGCTAGTGGTGATTCCTGTTGTTCAATCTGTGGTAACCCACGTCTATGAAACATCTTAGTGAAACGTTGGAAGAGCTTCCCTTCACTGCTGAGAGCCCATAGGTCATCACTTTGGGTCACTAAAAATTAAAAGTAAAACAAAAATATATATTATAATCAGGGCAAAACAAACAGATGTCAGGTTTTTGTAAAAGAAGAAAAAAAAGCCGGAATGAAGTGGAGTGCCTTCATCAAGTCCAAAGGAAGAAAAAAAAGGTGTAATATAACTAGGAAAAGAGGAAGGAAATCCCAACACTTTTATTCCACAAAGTGCAAAATTAAAAAAGAGCAATTTGCAGACAAGAAGCTAAATGTTATTCTTTATATTAATTTTGTTCTTCAATCTTGAAGTTTTTCACTAATAATTTTTAGTTGTTTAATAGGAGGCTCTAGCCTTGGCTAAAAATAGATTTAAAAACAATCTACTGGGGAGTAGTAATGCAATTTACATTGCCCATGGTAACCACCTTGACCTCACAACAAGTGGTGATTATATACATGTAGCAGTAGGCTTTATTAGCATACTGCTCAGAATTCCCATTTAAAATCAATTTGTGGATTCGCTGAAACACAAATGATTTGATAAAAAAATTAGATTAATATTTTTTCTAAAGAATCTGGGGGGGGGGGGACCCGCTGAATTATAAACTTTTCCATGGCCATAGACACACGCATCATAAGCATATTGCTCAGAGCCTAGTTATAATTCAATTTGCGGGTGCGCAGAAACACAAATATTTTGGTGAAGAATTCCACCCAGTAGTACTGAATTTTCTTCAGCAGATCAGACTGACATTCAACACTTCTCTGCTTTATACCGTCAACTCAACTTCTAGCAAATATGGATTCTGCCATTCTTGTCATTTTTTTAGGGCCAACTACCACACCGTAGGACGAGGTCTTTGTCCAAAGCTTACAACTGAGAAATTGTTGAAGATTGGAGTTTGCGTATTGCGTGCTCTGAAAAGAGTCAAAGCGTGTGACACTCATCACAACACAAACATTTTCAAATAGACTGAGCAAAAACAAGAACTCTCAACTTAAGAAACAAACTGCTGTAGGAGCTTGGCTCAAACGGTCGGTTACATACATTTTTCTTTATTAAAAAAAGCAGTGACAATATAAATTCTTCGTCATGTTTGGATCTGGGAGTCTCAGTATCGCCGTCGAAAAGCAGTCCATCAGCTTTCTCCTCCTGACATTATTCCTCTTTATACAAAGAAATGGGGCAATGTCGTGTCACTTTGAACTTCGGACAAGGAAGTTTGTAACTGCAGAGAACAAGATATTACAACATGCGCCGTATCACTTCAAGATTACCCAGACCCAAGTGGACTGTGTGAGTTACTGTCACTCTGATCCTGATTGTCACTCTGTGAATTATCAACCTCCTCTTCACTTCTGTGAGCTGAACAATGCCACCAGGGCTCAGTATCCTGATGCGTTTGTCACACACTCTGGGAGTGTGTACTTTGATGCTGATGAAGACACATCTCTCTTGTCTGCGTCTACCTACAGCAGTTGTCAGAATCTTCTTGACGCAGGATGTACCAGGAGTGGTATCTACACAATATATCCATCTGGATTTGATGGCTATGGTCTAAAGGTGTACTGTCAAATGGACATTGATGGCAAGGGATGGATTGTCTTTCAGAGGCGTCAGGACGGCAGCGTAGATTTCTACCTTGATTGGGCAGACTACCAGGTTGGGTTTGGGGACTTGTCGGGAGAGTTCTGGCTCGGAAATGACAACCTTCGCAAACTGACCGAGTCTGAAGCAAACGATTGGGTTCTTCGCGTTGACCTTGAAGACTGGGACGCTAAGAAATCTTGGGCTGTTTACAATGGTTTCCGTATCTCAGGTGAGCTGTACACTCTTCATTTGAAATCTTATAATACTGATAGCACAATGATTGATGCCATGATGCATCATAACAAGCAAGCATTTACAACCAAAGATCAAGATAATGATAATCTACATGAAGCTTTATCTTGTGCACAAATACATGAAGGTGCTTGGTGGTTCAATGCTTGCTTTAGATCCCACCTGAATGGGTTGTATTATCACTACAGTAGTGTAGCTCATGGGCATGGCATCAATTGGGGGGAACTTACCGGTAATGACTTGAAATACTCATTCAAGAAAAGTACCATGAGGATTCGCATCAAATAATCACATCACCTTTCTACCAAAGTCTAATTAAAAGCATATCCAAGTGGTATGCCCTCCGGCATTTTTTCTGTTTTTGAACTTGAACTATTTTGTTATAGGTCGTTCTTATTACATTTTTTTAATGCAAGTTCACCTCAAACAAGGCAAAAAGCCAATCTTGGTATGGGGCTACAAGAAGAGAAATTTTTTAAGTGGAAAGAACTCAGGGGAGTAGAAGTTCAGAATTGATATTCCTCTTAAAACAATTTAGATTGTAGAATGGAGGGAAACATGCACCAGGCAAGGAGTTCAAAAGAGATGCAGTACATTGCACATAACTTACATAGTATAAAGATGGTCATGGTGGAAAACTTGTCTTGAAATAGTTTTTTTTAAATGCCATAGTTTTTAGGAAAAGAGTTTAAACAATTAGTTTTGATCTTAAACCACATTTAGACACTTTCAAGAAGTTGTGTCTATGAAGGTGTGTGAATATTAGGCTTTCAAAAATATATTGTATACATAAACCAGGTGATCCCCTGGCTGCCGCTTCCCAGGTTGTATCGTAATTTGGGTATGATCCCTGGCTACACGGCAGTTAACGGTTGTATGGCTTCTGACTGGCACCCTTAAACAAAGATAAATTGACAAAATAGGGACACCGCCAATATAGGGCTAGATAGCTCAGTTGGTAGAGCGTCGGTATGTTAATCCGGAGGCCATTGGTTCGAATCCCAATCTAGTTAATTCTTTGATTAACCCCAAAAATCAAAAATATATTGTATTAAAAAACATTTAAACTAACTTAGTTGAACACTGAATTTTTTTAAATTGTATTTGTATTAGTACGTTAACTCATTCAGTGCCAGTTTTTTAAAGCTAAAATGCCCAGCTTTTTGAAGTTTTTAAATTCGGTATAACAACTAAAAAAATTAGTCTTTTTAACCAAACAAAAGTTGAGTAATTTATATTTCTTGAGTATTAATGTCCTCTTATGATAATATGAATATCGTGGGTTGTACATGAACAATTGATGACAGTTTTTGAGTACATAAAAAAGATTGTACATGTACAATATAATGGTGATTTCAGAATACATAAAACACATCGTACATGTAGGAACCTGGCACTGAAAGAGTTAAAAACAACCAAACTGTAATAACTGATGTTGGAGTTTTTGTCACATTTATTAAAATCAATGTGGATATTTATACTTATCTTCAAGTACGCGCTAATCCTCCAATCCGATTTGCAGAATGGAGTGGTGATAAAAAACCTATATTGCATGGCTAATATCACTACCTGCGTCTTGTGTGTTCTATGTCACGCGCAAAGTTTGCTTGAAGATAAATACATTATCACACGCGCGCTCGTGGAAATACGAAAAATATAGCACGTCTGCGTCCCATATCCAACTCGGCCTTCGGCCTCGTCGAATATGGGCGCAGAAGCGCTATATTTTTCCGTATTCGGCCGAGTTGGATATGGGACGCAGACGCGCTATATTTTCCGTATTTCCACGAGCGTGCGTGTGATAACGTATAATATATCCACATCATGCATTTTGAGCCAGTTTGTAGTGATGAATTATTAGAATTTGTATTGTGTTAATGATGTATATTTTAAATATTTTAAATACTTGCTAAATACTTAGCAAAAATAACCAACCAATGACCAAAGCTCAAGCAAGTATCTGGTCAGGGTCGCCAATAATGCACTCCCAAGTAGCCCAAAATTAAAAAAAGAAACTTTAGAAAATATAACAAACCACCCGTTGATTATAAGGCGTATAACTTGATGTTTGATGTAATGATTCGTAAAATGTAACATTGTAAACCAGTTTGGTAAATCACAATAATGTAAGCAGAGCACAAGCTGGGTCTACTGTATCAACTTATTAGTGGTTTGTCTACTGCTGTTAGTAACAATGTTAGTCGGAAGAGTCGGCCTTCGGTCATCAACAGTAATGAAACTGGTAGAGTTAAGAAGTAGAAGATCAAGGGGGAATAAAGCCTGTGATTCAGCAGCCCCTCATAATCTGAGCAGCGACCGACTCTGCACTCACACGTCTGAACCCCTATAAATAGGCTGATATCTCACACACTCTCCTGAAGACTAGAGCAAGCTAGTAGTAATATTGAGACTAATTAAGAACTCACTCCGCGGTAGTGAAAATAAAAATGACAAGTCCCCTCAATCCACGAAAGCAAAGTAGCTGTCCCGGCCGATTTCCTACCGTCCACCCTGGTATGAGGGTTACGTGTATTCTCAAGGTTATTGGGATAAGGGATAAGGGTGTAAACAAGGTTTATTTGTGGGTACCTGATAGGGATATGGGTGTAAACAAGGCTTATTTGTGGGTACCTGATAGGGATATGGGTGTAAAAACAAGGTTAATTTGTGGGTACCTGATAGGGATATGGGTGTAAACAAGGTTTATTTGTGGGTGCCTAATAGGGATATGGGTGTAAACAAGGTTTATTTGTGGGTACCTGATAGGGATATGGGTGTAAAAACAAGGTTAATTTGTGGGTACCTGATAGGGATATGGGTGTAAACAAGGTTTATTTGTGGGTACCTGATAGGGATATGGGTGTAAACAAGGTTTATTTGTGGGTGCCTAATAGGGATATGGGTGTAAAAACAAGGCTTATTTGTGGGTGCCTAATAGGGATATGGGTGTAAAAACAAGGCTTATTTGTGGGTACCTGATAGGGATATGGGTGTAAACAAGGTTTATTTGTGGGTGCCTAATAGGGATATGGGTGTAAACAAGGTTTATTTGTGGGTACCTGATAGGGATATGGGTGTAAAAACAAGGCTTATTTGTGGGTGCCTAATAGGGATATGGGTGTAAAAACAAGGCTTATTTGTGGGTGCCTAATAGGGATATGGGTGTAAACAAGGTTTATTTGTGGGTGCCTAATAGGGATATGGGTGTAAAAACAAGGTTAATTTGTGGGTACCTGATAGGGATATGGGTGTAAAAACAAGGCTTATTTGTGGGTACCTGATAGGGATATGGGTGTAAACAAGGTTTATTTGTGGGTACCTGATAGGGATATGGGTGTAAACAAGGCTTATTTGTGGGTACCTGATAGGGATATGGGTGTAAACAAGGTTTATTTGTGGGTACCTGATAGGGATATGGGTGTAAACAAGGTTTATTTGTGGGTACCTGATAGGGATATGGGTGTAAACAAGGCTTATTTGTGGGTACCTGATAGGGATATGGGTGTAAACAAGGTTTATTTGTGGGTGCCTAATAGGGATATGGGTGTAAAAACAAGGTTAATTTGTGGGTACCTGATAGGGATATGGGTGTAAAAACAAGGCTTATTTGTGGGTGCCTGATAGGGATATGGGTGTAAACAAGGTTTATTTGTAGGTACCTGATAGGGATATGGGTGTAAACAAGGTTTATTTGTGGGTACCTGAAAGGTATGTGTAGCTGCCAGGTACTTTCTTCCAGTAATCGCCAACACAGTTCCTCTCCGTGATACCAAAGCGACACGCCACATCCCCGTTTGGACACAACGCCCACACCGTACTAGAACTAATGCACAGATGAACAGCTTGAGTTCCTATGGAAGAAAGAAAACACCAGATGTCACTAAATTTATCGTAATGAGAGTCAAGTTACACAAAGCTGCAAGAAAAGTCATGCAAACCTTGCAGAAAAGGAATTAAAACAGATCATGAATTTGTATGTCAGCAAGATGTGCATTTTCAGGACAGTATTTACTTATTGCAATGAGCATTGAAATGGATATGATCTCAAACAAATTTTAGCTTAATTAAAAAATTGATGAACACGGCTGAATATCCAGTTGTCGCATAATGAAACTGAACGCACCATTTCAAAGGATCTAGTCACAAAAAGAGACTTTCAGTTCAAACGGGCTGCCTGTAAAAAGCAACGTGTCACATTAAGATGAGTTCCCCAAGAAACCAATCTTAACATAGCACCTTGGGTGTCTCTATTGAGACAGATTTGTGCGCGGTATAAGTTTATAATTATTGTGCTTATTACAAAACAAGAAAACCATGGCAACATGTAAACAAAAATCTTAAGATCCAACTTGTCTCTTAGTGATACCCTGCCCAAGGCAGTTCCTTGCCTACACCCACCCCCAGTCCTCACCACTCCTCCAACATACCTTCCACAACCTCCCACTCCAGTCCAAGAGGCAGCCCATCACAGATGCCCTTTCTCACATACACAGTTTTCTTGCTGTCAATAGCCCATACGAGGCGGTTGTCGACGCTGCAGAAGACTTGCACAAAGTGCGCCCCGTACCCGACCGCCTTACCGTCTACAGGCACCCAGGCTGCAGGAAGAGACACATCATTGGGGATATCCACGCCGATGCGCAGGTAGATGATGCCCTCGTTGTCACACGCCCAGACGACATCAGCTCCGCAGGAGAAGTGTACTAACTTGCATGGCCCTGCAAGAAAATAATACACGTACACAATAATGGCAACTTCAGTTGACAGTTTGCTTGCTTTCAAACTCATGGAACATAGTCCCAGCCAATTGTCTATACCTTCCACACAAGTTATAGCTAAAAAGCAGGAAAGTTCTTATCAGAACTGAGAAGTCTCCTGATGAACAATCAAATCAATCTACTCCGCGGTAGTAGAATATGTAGAAAGACAGTTCTCTAAGAACAAACTCTACCTGGCAAGTAGATACACCTACGGTACATGTATTACCGCCAAACAAATATTTATTGATACCTCACCACGCAATGTCTCAAATCATACATTTCTGAAGTTCTGTAAAGTTAAGGTATCCTGCCGCATGCATGACAAACTGTATATTTAGAAAGCCACTACAGGCGTTTTTATACAGTATAAATTTCTGGAGATTCTGACTGGTTGATGCACATTCGTTATGTTACATGCGCAGGCATGCACATGTACTCTGCTCCAATTTGTTTCCCTCCCACTACAAATTTGGGGTGTATCAGCCAACAATTTTGGCGTATTTGTTGCATTGGGAGAACTCTGAAATTCACATTTTTAAGTTGTTCACAAACTTAAAAAGTTGAAACATTTCTAGGTTTGCTTGCTTAGAAATTCACGGAACACAAGTCATCACCATCAGCAGTTAAACCAAAAGATGTACATAGGCCAAGATAAATTAATGTTCTGTTTCCTGTTACCGAACTTATCCGGCTGGAAAACAAATTCTGTCTTTTTTAAATATTAATAATAAATAAAACAATTATTGTACCATGGACAAAAAGTCTCATTATGACCAAGTTAAACATGTTTTAAACAAACTGAAACAAAACCTAGAACACATCTGCCGATATCTCTGAGATTTGAGTCTCATGATTTTGACATCAACGGCTGTCGTTCAGTAAGAATTTTTTTAAACACTTACCAAGCAGAAAAAAAAAGAAAAAAAAAACCCCACTTTCCGACCTACTGACTCTATTTTAAAATGGCATGCAACTGAAACTTAACATTTTCTTTTTTGGGGCTTTTCATATCATTCCTTGATTGACACATTGGCTACCCAATGTTAAGCAGAGTGTTGGTTCGAGTCCCGGACGTGACCAGGTGTTCCTGAGATAGACACTTAAATACAACTGCTTTTCTCCACCATGGGGTTGCACAGGCTGTTTACTCCCCAGAGAGCTGAGATGGGTTTACGAAATGAATTAACTGGCCTAGTGACCAGGGGTAATAATGTTAGAAGTGCTTTGAGACGCCCTTAAGCGCTTTATTGTTACTGTTGATTATTATTATTAAAATTACCCACCTAGCTGGTCCAGGTTGAGTTTCTTCCAGCTCAGTCCCTGTGGACTCCTCTCCGTAATGCGTTGCCGAACGTAGATATAACTCTCCTCCGTAAGGGCCCACAGCGTGTCTGCCGTCGCGCTGAGATGTTTGAAGACGGCACCCGCCCTCGGGGGATCAACCTGGAGAGGTTTGCGCGTGTCTGGAGGGAAACAGAAGACCTCACCAGACTTGAGGGCCGCCCAAATAGTTCCTGGTCAGAAAATGGACAACCAGTTAGATACAACGATGATGCTATTCAATAGAAAGTAAACACATTACATGATACAAATACTGAGGTTTGTCATTACACACTCATTGCAAATGTGGAACATTGAACTAAACCATCAAGGCCCAATTTCATAAAGCTGCTAAGCAGAAAATTCTACTTGGCTAATTTCTTTGATAAGCAAGAAATGAGTCGGGTACTAATTAAATTGAGTCAAGTACACTTAGGGTTCAATCTAAGCCCAATCTGTTTGACCAATATGCATAATAGAGACTGTGCCTTGGGCCTAAAACAGAAATACGCCTTTCTTAATATTTGTGCATAACTACGTCACAATGCTAACTCAAAACGAGGCGATGGGCGCAGTCACTGCAAGTGATGGGAGACGTGCGCCCATAGCCTCATTTTTGGTAAGAATCATGACGTCATGCATAAATATTAAGAGAGGCGTATTGTTGGCGTATGAAGAAAATCTAAAGCCTATGAAGATACTACAGAGTAAGTCCTCATGCATACAAAATTTATTTTTACAACTCTGACAGTGTCTCTGGACTTCACATTAGATCAAAGCTTAGTACAAACCTCAACACACGTCTTATTTTGTAACAAAATGTTACTGCTGTGAATTTGGCCTAGGAGCCTACTGGAACACTGATGTTGAGGGCCTACGCAGCACCGGTGTAAAGGTCGCAACCATGAAATTGCTATTAATAACCGACGCCCTGATTATGAGTAGTTGTTAATGGGCTTACCACTGGGACCGTACACCCCTGTAGCACTCAGAGTGACCCAGACAGCGGATAAAGGTAGGCCGGCCGGACAACCACTCTCCCATCGGGAACCTAAAATAGGAGTAAGCAGAAATCAAATCAATCTGAAACAGGAAATGTAGCAAGTGATGTCTGAAACCTACAAATACACTAGTCAATGGGAGACTTTGGAACGCTAGGTGGCGACAGACTTACCAGATGTTTCCAATGCACACATTACCGAGATAAATGAATTTACCTGGAAAGTCTGCTGCCACCTAGCGTCCCAAAATGCCCTCACTATTGCCAAATCATTTTCTTTTTGCTTAAAAGCATTTCTGTGAGGAAAAAGGAAATTCTGGTTGGGCAAACATTTACCCGCGTTTTAAAAACCTGTATGCCCATTTGCTTCAATCTGTTGGACCAATTGTGCTGCAGTATCAATCTGTGTTACACAATAGTCTGTCATCTGCTGTTTAACATCAAAATCAAATTTTTGCAAATACAATTTGACATGATAAATTATGAAACTTTGCTACAACCAATCTGATTACTTCGAGGTAAGATTCAGAACACACCAGTCTAATATTCATTTCTTAGTGACTGCTTTTGCACTGTTTTCCACCAATAATATTTTTAGTCGGAGCAAATAGCTTACACTTCCCCAGAGCATTTGCCAAATTTTGCAAATGTGTGCTAACATGTTCCCCTTTGAAAACATACGCGTAGTCAGCAACTGTTAGCATTGTACAGCCCGGTTCATACTTCCTGCAATTGCGAAGCGATTTTTGACTTCACATGGGCGTTTTTACATGAAATGTTTCGCCAGAAACAGTTCAACTGTTGCGAATTATTCAATGCGAATTTGTGACGCCAACATTCGTATAGTTTTTGCATTTGCAGGAAGTTTGAACCTACATGTAGTATTAGCCTGAGTGGAATGCGTACCACGGTGGGGCAATGCAGGTAATTGCCTCTGTTGCCCTACGTGAAATATCAGGCCTGCAAACTATAAATTAAAAGAAAAAAACATGGTTGGACACTATTTTGAAAGCAGAGGACACTATTGGTAATTACTCAAAATATTTGTTAGCATAAAACCTTACTTGGTAACGAGTAATGGGGAGAGGTTGATAGTATAAATCATTGTGAGAAATGGCTCCCTCTGAAGTGACATAGTTTCTGAGAAAGAAGTAATTTTCAATGAATTAGATTTTGGGGTCTGGAAATCAAGCATCTGAGAGCACACCACTTCGTGTGACAAGGGTGTTTTTTCTTTGATAGTTAATTACCTCGCAACTTTGACGACCAATTGAGCTCAAATTTTCACAGGTTTGTTATTTTATGCATATGTTGAGATACACCAAGAGAGAAGACTGGTCTTTGACAATTACCAATAGTGTCCAGTGTTCTTAAATTTGCTTCATACCTAGTAAATTTCCTTTGGATACATGCAGAGAGCTCTTGTAGTGATATGAACCACAGACCCATAGGCTGCCTGCACTGGCTGCTATATGAGTGGCTCTGTAGTACTGGCGTTTCAGCCAGTTGGTCATGCGGTCTACAGTGGCGTTGGTGCCCGCCATATTCAGCAACATCTTCAAGGTATTGGGATCTTGCATGAGGTATTCACCCATAGGGACCTTGAAGAGACAGGGAGTGAGAAAGGAGATGATTGTGAGTATTAGGGAATGAAACAGTGGCGACAAGATCTTAGACGACTGTTTGAAACCAGCAGGGTCTTGGCTGTGCCATAAAGGACCAAGCATGCAAGGTCTTTCCACCCATGGCAACGACCTTGCAAGGTTTTAAGCTGCCGTTGAAGAGTCACAACGTCATAAAAATCATTCCGTTAAAATCTTTCAAAGTTGAAAACAAATTCTGACTGTTTTGCCTTGGCTAGCCTATGCAATTAATTTCTATCCTTATTGAACGCTTAGTATAGCTCCTGGGGCAAGTTTCAAACTTGCCCGCTTAAGCTTCAAACTATCGCAGGCAAGTTGCATACTTGCACATGCGACCTGGTGGGATTGGAACTATGAGCCACCTTGATCCCCAAATTTGCAAAACTCGATGCGTGCACAAGTTGACAGGCAGTGACTTATTTTTTTCTTTTTCTTCATGTTGTCAGACTCATCTCTGAAAATGCAAAGCTATTTTAATTTGGCGAAGGGCACTTGTATTTGAAAATCATAAAGTCTATGGGAAACTTTTGAAAGGGTACTAAGGTCGAGACCAAGGGCAACGAAGGTCTTGGCGTCCGTGGCCTGCGTGTAATTCAAGGCCTGGGGCAAATAAGAAACAAATGAAAACGGTGTAAGATGTCTACCTGCCACCATTTCTTATCATCTCCTTCGGGACTGTTGGGTGTAACACCTGTCCGGAACCAGACTAGACCTTCATCATCAATACCCCAGCCTACATTTCGACTGTCCAGGGCGATGCTTGCAAATTTCAGTTTGAAACTGGAAAGATTTAAAAAATCACACAGATGCTTTATTGAAGACGAGCAGAGTATACCGTTCAAACCGGCTTTTTTCATAGCCAACAATCCGTTGAAAGAGAATTGTTACATGGTTGTACCAGCAAGTTTACTATTATGATAGTTTATTCTCACACATTATTTCATTTCATTTCATTTTATTTGCCAGCAGACATCAAGAAAAACAATCACAAATTGCAAATCGAAGGATCTACAAGAACGAAGAATACAAAAATAGCAAAGAACTAAGGAACCTGGCTTGGCGGGAAAACACCTCATGTGGGGGTGGTTCACTAAAGTTTTATGAAGCAAAACAAAAAACAAAGAACCCTTGCAATGGAAGCCAATAGTGACACAAAGTCACTTTCAAAGTGGCTGACCATTTGATTTTAAAAGCTTTCAATGTATTGCATTACACTATTTATTAGGGTGTCAAGGTTGAGTGGTTAAGAGCAGCAAATTCAAGTTCTGGTGGTTAAGTCATCGGAGTGTGGGTTCGAACCCGGTCATTGAGCAAGATTCTTTACTATAAGTGCTTCTTTTCATCCAGGCCAGGTGAGGGTAGAGGTTGATATTGTGTATGAAAAAGCCTTTGGAGCGCCACGAAAATGAGAAAGATTAAAGGGATGTTATTGACCCAACCAAATGACCAGGGCACTAATGTAAAGCGCATTGACACGGTTATTGTGAAATGGGATAAAACAAATTTATTATTATTAGTATTATTATTATTAGTGGGCAATGCTTGGGTTAAACACCATATTAAACACCAAGTGTCAAAATGTACTTCCATTTTGAACTTAATGCAGTTAAGTGTGGGTTTTACTTTTTTAGCCAAGCTTTGCATCATCAAAAGATTTTCATTTCGGTTTGAGAGCTACATACCTTAAATCCTCAAAAACCATCCACTTAGTGCCTTCGGGCCTCTTCCGAGTTATGCCACTCCTGTACATAACCATCTTGTTAGACCCAATGGCCCACACCACACCCCGATTTGCTGCAATCTGTGTCACAAAGGCATCACTCGCAGCCTTTTGTGGCCTTGTATATGGTACATCACGGCTGATACCCTTGCATACACAGATCGACCCGCTGTTAAGGACTAGCCAGGCCATGGTCTCATCCAAGCAGATGTGTATGATCCCTCTAGCAGCCTCGTACCACTTGGTACCGATCGGGCACTGAGGGCTGATTGGGGCACAGGCGAAGGCAGTGTTCGTCCTCCGATGCAGACGCCAAACAATGTTTCCGGACGGAGAAGTTGCAATCTGCATCGCCGATTCCTTGAGTTTGTTCCACTTGAGGCTGACATTGGACACCAGAGAGTGGTAGACTCTGTCCTTGTTGTCCACACACCAGATGTGTTTGTCAGACACCATGAGCTGGAAGATGAAGCCGGGCGTGTTGCACTGCATCCAGCTGCCGGCAAACCTCTGCTGGATGTTCTCCGGGATCGGGGTGTCTTCTAGCATTCCTTCCTCGACATCTCCCGGGGGATTTGCCTCCTCGATGGCGAAGATTCCAGGTGGGCTGCTGTCGCTGCTCGGAGACTGGGAGAAATACTTCCCATAAAACTCATCATCGGTGGAATCAGCCTTGGACAATGCCGATTCCTTATTGACAGTTGTTCCTTTGTCACTGTTCATCTCGGCAGGTGGCAAGATATCTGCATTACTATGCTCCTGCTCACGAGGGCCAGGCGCATCTGAAGGTACTTCTTTGTGAAGATCCAGTTTTAAGTTTGCATCATCGGACACTAATGAATGAATGCTGTCTGTGGAAATGGTATAAGTACGTCCCGTCTGCTGACTCTGTGCTGGATGTCCCATCTGGGTACTCTGTGCCTGACTCATTGCATCAGCACCTTCCCAAGACTTGAGCGTTCTTGCTAAATCATTCACACCAATAACACTGGGCAGTGACATGGTGTTCAGAATTGGTGAACCTAGTCTGGTTTCAATGTTTTCGTTACTGTCTGCAACCACTCCTGTTACCATCCTTTCCAAACCTCCTCTACTGAAAGCAACTACACCCTCTGGCCAAGCACTTTGACCATCTTTGATGTCCTCTTTGGTATGCTCATTTCTAGTCCTCATGCTCTCTGAATGTAGACTAGTTTCTTTACTCGGTGCACTTGTGTCGTTCTTTAGCTCCTGGACCTCAGGAGTTCTCGAGTTGGATTCCATGTTTTTGCAATCTGTCTGCATGTTCCCGCTTTCCATTTTCAGGCTGTCTGATCCTGTGGAATCTAGCTGGACGACTTCAAGGCCTGGAACGCTGAGGATTTCTGGACGAGGCTCCTTGCTGTCACTTGAACTTCTGTCTGATCGGACACTGCAGCTGTCACTATTCAAGCTATCGGATCTCCTTTTGTCAATTTCAGATCTAGGATTAACAGTTTGGGTTTTCGGAAAGTTTGATGAGCCGTTGCTGTCCTCTGGAGTAGGGGACGGGGTGGCTGATCGATCTGAAGGGTCTTTTTTACCTGTTGGAAATGAAGAAGCAGTAATATAACTGGCTTTACCCTTATACAATGATGTGTATTAAGCACAATGTATTCATTACTTTTCTCAAGTTTTTTTTTTAAAACAAATTCACAGGCAAATCATTAGGGTGGGTTCAAACCCACAACCTTTGCATTGCTAGAGCAGATGTCTTACCACTGGATGAATGAGCTAGCCCAGTGGCTAGAGGGAGTTTAAAATCCTATGATACGGTAATGATTTATGTTAGTTTTGCATCGACAGTGTGTGAGGATAAGAACAAATTATATTCTTTATCTCGATACAAAACTAACAATATTTAAGAAGCAGTAATTCAGTGTAAAAAAATCCTGCACCTGTTTTTATGAAAAAATCTTGTTCGACGGTTACAAACTCTGAAAAATAAAATAATAACTCCCAGAGTCACAAAATATAAATTTTCAAGAAAGCTTTATGCTAAAAGAGAAGAACCACTCTTAAAATAATGTAAAAAAAACCTGGGGTGATCTACAACTTAATCGGCACTAAAATAAAACTATTTATTATGTATCAGGGCTGAGCAATCTAGTGTACCTGACTCAAGTTCTGGAGGTTAAGTCATTGGGGGGGGGGGGGGGTTCGTATCCCACTAATGACACTTTTGTCCTTGAGCAAGATGCTTTACTGTAATTCCTTTTACTGAAATCAGACTAACGTAGGAAGAATATCATGTATGTTTTAATAGATGGAAATTTGCTTAGGGGGTAAAGAACATTAATTTGGGTTTTTGACAGTATACACTGACGTGTGTTAGCAGGTACCTTTGAATCCCACCCGAGTAATTATGCCTGTGATTTTTCTTGACAGAGCTCGGGAGAGTACTGAGTAGGCCTGTACAGTGCTAACACACATCAGTGTTTACTGGTACAACCATCGATTAATGTCAGGTATGTTATTAACATCATAGGAAAATTAACACAAATTTGCCTTTGTGAGTTGATTTCTTCTTCTTCTTTTTGGAATGCTTGACTGGACGGACGAGTTCATCATCAAAGCTCCGCTGGCCGATCTCCATGAGTTTCTTCTCATTGAGAGTTATCATTGGATGTTCATTCGGGAGCTGCTCCTCCTCTGCTTGCGACTCTCCGGTCAGGGCCAATCCAGTCTGGTCCGACGCTAACGCACCGGGTCCCCCACTGGGTTGCTCCTCCGTGTGTTCAACGACATTGTGGTCCCTTTCTAAAGCACCAGGAGAAACTTGATGGACAGTTTCGTTTCCTCTGGCGGCAAACTGGGCAGCGATGATCTCCGGTGAGATGGTCGCATCCGGAGTCTGACACACCGCGGTCAGGCCATCTTGGCTTCCTCGCCGAGACGACCCTGCACTGTGACTGTCTTCTTGGTCAAGCTTGCCAAACTTTGGCACTTTAAGCTTGGCCGTTGTGTCTACGATCTCCTCTTTGGCTTTACTGAAGAGAGTCTTGACGGCAAAGAGTCCCTGCTTGATGCTGTTGGAGCCTCGGTCCTTCCTTGGCAAGCTTGGACTGCTGGTGTTGCTGTTAGTACCGCTGTTTGTTCCTGGTCGTGAAACCTTGAGGTGTTCAGTCTCAGCCAAACTGATGTGCTCTGCAAAGAAAACAGATTTGTGTTGAAGCACAGTTATTTCATGATGTAACCTGGGAAAGGAAGTCAAGTAAGGCCCCTTTGTTTAGCTGTGGACGTACAAATAGAGTTTTACATTTGGTAGATAAGTATCTGTATCTGTATAGTTGAGCCGGCAAAAAAATGTCTGAAGAAACATCACACCAGCATATGCGCATTGTGTGGATGGGAGTGTCTTTGAAGATATCTAATGAGTTGCTGGAAATCACACTGCCGGGTAAGTCATTCCAGATAGTGGCCGGAAAAAAACTGCTGCCATAGATTTTGGTTGTGTGACGAATTTGATGGAATTGGAGATTGTGTTTTCTGGAGGGTCGAGTAAAATGTTGTGCAAATTCTTGCAAAGTCTTGCAGAGTAAACTTGCAATGTCCTGGGACAACCTCACATTTCTGTGTGTAAACAGCCACAATCACGGGTACAATTTTTGTTCAAGTGCATTTTATGAACAACAGTATGAAAACCACTGATGTAGCAGTTATCTCAATGTCTATGCTATACCAATTAACAACTGCTGAGTCAACGATAAATAAAAAGTGTTAGAGTGTGTGAAAGACAAGATCCGACTCAATATTTATCTGTTGTTTACTAGCAAGAAATCAGTTCTAAAAGAGGTAAAGAAAATACCATAAGATAATGATAGTAGAAAGCGTACCTTAAAATATTAGGTGCTGAGGTGCTATAGTTTTTAGAAATGAGTGAAATAATGTCATGAAAATACGTTCTTACATGCTCAAATAATTTTCATATAATGTTCCGCACTGAGACGAAAATTATTTTCATGACATTGTTTTACTCATTTCTCAAAAACTACAGCACCTCAGCAAATAATATTTTCAGGGAAGCTTTCTACTATCATTATCTTCAAACGATGTAAGTTTAGTGTAAATCTGCAGACATTGTGTTTTTTGTCCTACAAAATGTACATAGACCCTTTGAAGAGACAGTAGAAATATGAAAAAGCACCAAGAAAGTTTCCGATAGTAAGAACAAAGCATTTCATTCCAATTATTCTTCTCATGAGTCATGAAATCTTATTGTGTTCTGACGAAAACATTTGTCTTGAGCACGGGTTTCAAAACATTTTCGATGCCAATGATTCTGACATGCAGCTGAAAAGCTGAATTGTGAAGGACGCAGCTACAATATGTATGAGGCTCACATACACGTATGTAAGAGTGCCTTTGGCAGCCAGCCGCATTGACCCATACAAACACAGAGTACACCCAAATGAAAGTCCAAGATTTTTCTTGGCAGAGGAAACTGGAAGGCCTGAAGAAAAAAAAACCTTTTGCCATAGAAGAGAACCCACATATGGCCCTGGCTTGATATTGAACCAGAGCCAGAGTAGTAGAAGGCAACTGAACTTGACGAATTAGCAACCCCAAAAACTGTATTGCAATTACTTGATACGTTGTGCTAGGCGTGAAATGAGGTGCATGCTGGTCTAGCTAGCGATCAAGTTCAATTCAATAATTTATGTGAATACAATGATGTAATACAATAAAAAACAACCATTCACAAGCAAAGGCAATCATACAATAACAGAAAACAAAAAACTAAAAGCCAATACAAAGCACATGACAATAAAGATGGAGGGGGGCCCGTAAAAAGCAGAGCTTGTCGAGTACGGACCCCCTTACCGAAGAAAGCAAGTTTGATCGCTAGCAAGACCAGCATGCACCTCATTCAAAAGTTAGCGCTTGCGAAATGGGTTTTAGCGAAAAGGTCTATGCCACCACAGAGAATAAAACAAATTTAAATTTATAACAAAATAACCTTTCAGAGGGAAGACTTCAGGTTCCATAGCGATCCGTACCAGCGGCCTATCTAACCCTCTCCTAAGCACGTAAATCTCCGATCCACACGTCGCCACAGAGATGATACTCCCAAGGTCTCCCAGGCTACTCGCCACGACCCTCGCCCCACTAGGTCCAACCATGTCAAGAACCACCAAGAGATTGTGAGACCACGTTAGGATGTAGGACTCGTTGAAGAATAGCACGGGTCCAAACTGCTGGTCGGTGGCCGTCTGGACCTGCTGTCTGGTAGAAGGCAGGAGCATAATGGTCTGGTGCACACCGGCGAGGAGATGTTTGAATTTCAGCGTCTCCAGTACGGTGCCATCGGTGTTGGCACGCCAGAGTCGCAAGCCGGGACGGGTCGCGCAGAGGATTGCATCACGAGCCGCGCATAGGGCTGGGATGAAATGACCACCAAAGTAACCTTTGCTGTTGACAGAAAGAATGAATAAGATTTAAGAATACAATCCTAGATCCTTACATGTACATTCCACCATCATTAACTTTTGATACCCTTCAAGTGGAATTTTTGTCAACACCAAAACAATTCCACGACATCACATTGTGCACAGAGATTTTCCAGTTTATTGCCAAATTCTGATATTAAATCAAAACAACCCTGAATTTGGGCGATTGACTGGTGACCCGTGGAGCCCCCTCTTCAATGAACTTTCAAATTGTTTTATACGACATTGCCTAACATCATAGGGCCGAACAGCAACTTCAAAGTGAGGGCTACACTTAACTGATTTGAGCTGTCAGCCTAAATCAGCTGCTACCAGGGTTGAAACAGGGTTATCCCCCTTCACAGTCCATACGGATGTTGGTATCATCCACTAGGAGCCTGGCCGGTAATGAAATACTACAGTTCCAGGAGTGTCATTGAGTGACGGATATGCACGCTACGTAAGAAGGACTAACCTCTTCCTAGGACGCTGTCCAACCTGCTGAAGTCTGTAGTTCTCATCAGTATGACACAAGACGGTTCTACTGTAAGTGGAAATGATCAGAATCTTGTGGGCGTAGTTGAGCTGTACAATCGGCATCTCTTCCTTGAGTATGAGTTCTGAGTGACATTTATTCTGACAATGAAGCAAGAAGGGAAATCTACTGAACAAAAATTGTTTGTAATATACCAAAATCAAATTGTGAAAGAACTTCCTGTCTCCTGTCAAGTTTAAAGGAAAATTACAGAATTGGTAAGAAACAAACATTGTGAAGATCACATTTCACACAGTCTAATGATGATGATAGTAGAAAACATCCCTTGAAATATTTCTGTCTAAAATTTAATATTTGATGAGAAACACATAATCTAATTTCGCGTTTGGAGTTTATCGCTCAGTGAGCGTTTTATTCATTTTTGTTTTGGCACCGATGGAATGCAAAATTTGTAATCGGTTTTTCACTATTCTCTCGTAACCCAGATGGCCGATCGATCTCAAACTTCTACAGGTTTGTCAGTTTATGTGTATGGTGGATTACATAATGTGCTTTACACTGCCAGCAATTTTTTTGCTAGCAAAACCAATTCTGTAATCTTTCTTTAACATACATTAAACTGTTATTTGAACAATTAAGCCTTTAGACATAAATTGAAGCTTCATCTTTGCGATCATGCAAAAATGAACTTTGTGACATTCTCTGTATTAAATTAAATTGGTCATTGAAGATTTGTCATTCCTGTGCCCAAGCGTACACCTGTTTGTTAAAATGATTACCGACCAGTTGCTTTGACATCGATTGTTGCAAAGTATTTAGAGTCTCTGGTACAGCAATATATTTTAGCTATAATACACCTGCTCTTGATCCGTATCAGTTTGCTGACAAGAAAAGCAGATCGGTAGAGGGTGCAGTGCCTCTCGCATTGTTTAATGTAACACGGTTTATGGAAAAAAAATGCCTAATTATGCCAGACTTTTATTTATTGATTACAGCCTGGACTTTAACACGATTTCGCCTTTTAAATTATATCGTAGGGTCATATGTTATCAACCCTCATATGTTTGATTCCGTTTACCTCGAGACTGTGCAAGCTCCACCGGTGACAGAAGCTCTGCAGTTTACTCACGATCTATATTTTTGTCAGGCTTGATTTCGAGACCTTAAAATCTAATGCTGAAGTCTCAAAATCAAATTCGTGGAAAATTACTTGTTTATTGAAAACTACATTACCTCAAAGGGAGCCGTTTCTCACAATGTTGATACTATCAAGAGCTCCCCATTACTCATTACCAAGTAAGGTTTTAGGCTAATAATTATTTTGAGTAATTACTTAAGGTGTCCAGTGGCTTTAATGGCCTTAGGTAGCCTTTTAAAACCACTGGCCTTGGGTAGCAGTCCAGTGGAAAATTCAAGCCCTGGACCCAATTTCATAAAGCTGTTTAAAAGCAGAAAATACTGCTTAGCAAACTGCTTTGCTAAGCAAAAAAAATAAAAGGGCACCAGTTGCAACAATGTAAACTTTAAGGAATTTGGGTTGGTAATCAGTTTCTGATAAGCAGGATTGTTTCATTTTTTAATAGATGTTAACAGAATTGTTCTGTGCTTAGCAAGTTTGTATGTTTACAGCCTTTATGAAGTTGGGCCCTGGTCTCAGTAAGGCATACTAAAAAATAGCCCTGTAAGTTTGAAAGATAAAACTCGGAGGGTGGTTGTAGCACTAAAAGACTAACTATTTACATAAAAAACTTAAATGAGGTTTCGTAGCAACAACTACTTCATCAGACGCAATGAAGTAGTTGTTGCTATGAAAGCTCATGCAGTTTTTTTTATGTCATTAGTTAGTCTTCAAGTGTTCACTCTTCCTTCCTTGTCTTAAAGGCAGTGGACACTATTGGTAATTACTCAAAATAATTATAAGCATAAAACCTTTCTTGGTAACAAGTTATGGGGAGAGGTTGATGGTGTAAAACAATGTGAGAAACGGCTCCCTCTGAAGTGCCATAGTTTTCGAGAAAGAAGTAGTTTTCCATGAATTTGATTTCGAGACCTCAAGTTTAGAACTTGAGGTCTCAAAATCAACCATCTAAACGCACACAAATTCGTGTGACAAGGGTGTTTTTTTTTCTTTCACTATTATCTCGCAACAGGTTTGTTATTTTATGCATATGTTGAGATACACCAACTGTGAAGACTAGTCTTTGACAATTACCAATAGTGTCCACTGCCTTTAAAGAGTCAAGGGAGTTATTGACCTCACCTCATAAAAGTCCACAGCAGTATAAACCACATTCCCGATGGAGTCTCCAGTAAAAAGCTTCATTCCATTGGCACTCCACTCAGCGCACGTCACATTGCTTCGATGTCCTCCATCCACGAAAAACTTCTTCAGCTACCGAATCATAAGAATTTTAGCTTGGCGTTATTTTAAATCATAAACACAAGAATTGTTTTCCCTCCTACAGAGCTTGAAATCATGGAGCTGCTGGCCTTGAACTTTGCTCTTGAAGGGGGCACAGTAACTTTGCTCTTGAAGGGGGCACAGTAACTTTGCTCTTGAAGGGGGCACAGTAACTTTGCTCTTGAAGGGGGCACAGTAACTTTGCTCTTGAAGGGGGCACAGTAACTTTGCTCTTGAAGGGGGCACAGTAACTTTGCTCTTGAAGGGGGCACAGTAACTTTGCTCTTGAAGGGGGCACAGTAACTTTGCTCTTGAAGGGGGCACAGTAACTTTGCTCCTGAAGGGGGCACAGTAACTTTGCTCTGGTTAGGGGCACTTCTATGAGGACAATGTAAATAAGTATTGAAACCTTACAAAAGGGACCACAGCAAAAGCACTACGGCAACTGCTGTGGGTTCCATGGGTTACGTTGAGACCTGGAGATGTTTAAAGCTCCATGTTGAAATTATGGAGTGCTTACTCTGTGACAACGTGACATATTCTTGGGTATGTGAACTTCATCCAAACTACAGTATGGTATAGGCCTGATACTTAACGGAGGCAATAACAGCAGGCAATTAGGAGACTTTCCAACGCTAGGTGGCAGCAAACTTACCGGGTAAATATCCATTGTTTACGTAGTTCTGAACATGCGCATAATTCTGAGAACAATGGATTTACCCGGTAAGTCTGCTGACCTCTAACGTCCCAGAAAATCTCCCATTGTGTGCCTTGGTGTCCTATTCCTATAGGAATTTACAACTTCCTAATAAAGGTGCCCTTGTTCCACAAGCATCTGAAAACATACCTCATGAAGGAATCCAGCGATTAACTGTCATTTTCATACTTGTCATTATTTCGCTAATTACTGTTTCTATTTTTTTTCTTGTGTGCCTTGGTTGCCATTTTAGGCAGATATGTGCGCTTTATAAATCTCTTACTATCATTATTTATTATTAGTTAAGAACCTCCCATATGGTCTGTACACAAACATTTCTTATGGAGCACCCCCGTCTTGAGAATTCCCCTGTGAAGACCTTCGTTTTCCCTTTTGTTCCCAGTCTCCAGAGGGTAGTTAACATGGAATCACAACATTGGTAAGAGTACATTTATGAACGTTCAAACAACTTCCATGGTATGAAGATGGGTCTTAGCCTTTTTGAGATATGGTGAACACTAAAGTAGTGCACTGTTTGGTTTGGGTGTATGCAGCGAAATATACCCAAACCTAATAGTGTTATAGTACACGTATAGACCTTTACCATGCTGCCTCCATCTTGGTCATGTTCCTCGTATCAAATAACAATTATGATTGCTGATAATCATTTTGCAAATAGGAACCACACTATTTTGTTCTTCCAGCCTCGGTTTGGTAACATTTATATCAACTGATCAATGGGAGAATTTTAAGATGGCTGCACCATGATAAAGGTCTATTCTGCCACCATATCTCAAAATGGCTCATGGCGGAAAACTTTTAAAGAGTCAATATTCTTGAGACTAAATATCTTTTACCTCTTTAGTGGTTTGGCCGGGTCTCTTAGCTGGTAGCAGGTAGATCTCTACTTGACCGCTTGAGGTACCCACAGCTATTTGATGATCGAGACTAGTCATGATCTTCACGCAGGTGATCCGACAGTTCCTATCCTAAAGTGAACAGTCAAAGAAAATAACTTCACAGTATAGATCCAGTGCATATATGAAGTCACACTCTCAGAAAGCGCCATCCCTGAGGCCAGATGAAGGAAGATCATTGGACGATGGCGGTTCTTTGTGCAAAAAAATCTGCGCGTGACCTTAGCATTTTAACACTAATACTATTATGCAAGGGGATCTATTGATTTCTATAGACCCTTTACGCAACACAGAATGCACCTCCCAACAACGCGCATCTACTATTTCCAAAATTTTAGAAGTAAAATCTTTTGAGCATGTTTGTGCTCAATTTTGACTCTTAAAATAGCGACCAGGATATGTGCGCCATGTGAGTAGGCTGAGCATTTTGCATGGGCCCTATAAATATAATGGAAGTTGTTCTTAGTGTGTGCACGCATCATGTTTTGCAATTTTGGGAATCAGGTTGGCTTAGTGTTTCTTTCCCTGCCTGATTGTGTGGTTTTCCCCTATAGGTTTGTTTTCTCCCACATCTAAAACTGAACATTTCTTCCCACATCTAAAAACTGAACATTTCTTCTCGTTTCTTATTCGTCCTGTTATTGGTGCTAATTGTGCTGCTGGGTGTGTAAGTAAAGAAATAAATATATAAGTTTATTCCTTATTTAAATTTGACTGTGGTCAAAGTCTTACATCACATCTCAACTTGATGATGGAGTTCTCACAGCGGTCATACACGAACACCATGGAGAAGTTAGTGCCAAGAACAATGAAGTCTTTGTTGGCATCCATGCAAGTAAATTCCACCGTGATGGCCGTCAAGGCACGCTGTGCTCGTTGCGCCTTTTGCGGCAACTGTTTCAAGATGAAATCCAATGGAGCAAATTCGCACAGCTCCGGCAGAACGTTGGGCAGGGAGTCCATGCTCAGGTCTGCTATCCGAGAGGTGCTTGTGATGCTTGGCTCTGTCGGTGGTTTCTCTGTTTGGTCATCATGGTTGTCTGTTGGGATTTGCCCCTCTGGTGTCAGATTCTGTGTTGTTTCTAAGTCGGCCATCTTGTTTTCTTCTGACAAGGTCACTTAGGAAATAGGATCTACAAATAAGACAGAGGATTACAATAACGATAATAATAGGGAATTTATAATGCACCCGGGAAGTTTCTTCTTAGGGGAAGTTTTGAACAAAGCTAGTGATGGTGAAAGATGATCTGGGAAGTTGTTCCTTTATGAAGGGGAAGCAGAAGTAAATGATCTTTCACTCACATGATGTTTTTGGCTGGGTTTTTTCTTTAAAGATGTTTATAGTATTAGTAACCACTAGTCATGAGTTGTGATTATTTATGAGTGTTATAATAAGCAATTAGTAAGAAACTGTTTTTAAATGTTTTGGAAAAGAATGCGACAGTAAGCACAGAATTCAGCGCTAAGCAGAGCCATGAAATTGGGCCCTGATGTCATCTTCTCAGATATTCTTGGTCGCTTCATTTTGTGAATTAATGTTGAAGTGTTCCTTTTCACATGCTTACCATACTTTCTAAACAGTGTGCTATTTGACTTTCAAAATGACGAGCGTGGCAGACAGTATTCATGTGTGACGATGGATCAGCCGCGTGTCTAGGGTGTACATTGCATTTAGTGCTTCATATATGCTTTTAATGGGAATGTTTGTTTTTTGAAACCGTTTAATTGTTTCTACCCTATGATACAAGTAGACAATTTCATTTCTTCTATGCAAGAATAATTGTTCAAAATTGGAATACACAATCTGAGAAACGTTTCTCAGATTTAAATTTGGAGGGATAAAAACATGTAACCACATCACTTGGAAGTAAAACAATTCTCAAAATGCTTACTAAAAGCTGAAAGGCCTCTGGTTACCAAATAAATACCTTCCCTTTAATATAATTTATAAATCTGACTCAACTTCATCCAGCATTTGACAGTTCAAAAATCACAATGCTCCTCTAAAGGTCAAGATCTTAATCAAATATTAACAATGAAAACTTCAGATTAAAGCTTGCCATACATGTGTACATGTAACCCACAATTAGCATGTATTATACTTACTCTGATTATGAACTGCAGTGCTTCATGTAGTTTTTTTTGCACCCTGAACTCTGACGTATTCACTCTTAAAAGACAAACCAATTAGTAAAATACAAACAACAGCAACAGTTGAAGTTTCAACATAATTATATAATACCATGCCAACTTTCCGAATATCATACAAACCTGAAAACTTTCAGACAAATTAATTGCAAACACTTTCAATAATACAGAATGTCAGACGGTAGGCCTAAAGTAAGCAGTCAACAATTCCTTGGACATGCATGAGAAACTGAAACACAGACAGTAAGGTACAGGAAATCATTTAAAAGGAAACTGAGTTTCATTTTTAAAAACAAGTAGGCATACATACACATAATATACAATTATTGGTTCAGGAAAATGTAATACATAACATTATGTAGAGTACTACGAATGAGATTTCACAAAGCACTAAGACTCCTATCATGTAATTCCAACCTTTATCTTACTATGTGAATCCATGAGGTTATTGGAACATGGGGTTGTCATCAGAACATATAGGGGTGTTGGAACAAAGCAGTCACCTGTACACATGCTACCCACCTTCACTCTCACTTCTTGAAGTGTTGTTTACATACTTGCACATTCTAGATTTCTACTGGTACTTTTTGAATCACTGCTGATGCATTTCTGACCTCTGTTGTACATGTTATGATCTAAGCGCATAGTGTGAGCCAAAGGAGTATTGCTCGACTTTGGCTGTACATGGGATACTATGAATTTATTGTATTGAATCCCGGAAATACTCCTAAAACACAATGCAGCATTTCAAACATGTGCAACTTAACAGCCTTATTGTATGTTTTGACCCTCCACATTAGTCTTTTCTCTATCCACTTGCTTTTGCTGTGGTGCCCTGTGCTTTTGCTGTGGTGCCCTGTGCTTTTGCTGTGGTGCCCTCTGCAAGGTTCCTGTACAAATTTACATTGTCCTCATAGAGGTGCCCCTTAGAAGAGGAAAATTGCTGTGCCCCTTCAAGAGTGAAGTTCAAGGCCTGGATCATTGATGAGACACTGCTTGTCCTGAGTCTTTACAGACAAATCTGGCTGCCCTACATGTCCAAACATTGAAATTTAATCACTTTGTCTTTATCAAGTTTGTTGGCAAATGTTCCACCAAAGCAACATCTAGTAGTGACAGCCATTTGTAATTGTAGACTCTCCAATTACCATGGAGGAAGGAAATACAAAAATATCAGTCTGTGTTTCTACTTCCATGGTGTTACCATTGTCAACATTGAAATACTAATTAACTCACAAAGACTATACAGTCGTTTGACCAGTTCTGGATCACTTTTTGAATTCACAATTTTTTTGTTGCAATCTCTTTGATATCTTAAACAAAAAAGTATATCAGTTTACCTAAACATGACATAAAACTCACCAGGTATTCACTGACAAAAAAGATTAGTTCTTTTGAAGAGGCTTTGAGAAAAGTATCGTCACCTGTTTGACCAGTTCAGGATCAGTTGAATCTATTCTGAATCAGTAGAGTGCCCTTTATTGCAAACCCATACTCCCATTCATAAAACTGTCTCTCAAGGACACGAAACTTCAGAGGTGTGTTGGCATGGACTTGGACTTCCTTTCTTTAGTGAATGTCATGCAAGTGTCTTCAATAGCAGCGCAAAAACCCAACGACAAAACCACAAAACAACAGCAAAGGCAAATGAAAAAGTGAAGCGAACCTAAAAAGCATTATTGACCCCTCCAAGTTTAATTTTCTCAAAAAAAAAGAAATCTACAAGAATTTGTTGAAGTAATGTTTCTCAAAATCAACTAAATAAACTTTCTACTGCAGTAGTATGATTTTACCTTACTTAGTAAGTTAGTGCGGCACCATTTGACGCAATGAGATGTTGAGTGATCCCGAACTGGTCAAGGGTAAGTTACCCCCCCCCCCCAAAGAAGATTTTGATAACTTCGTCTCCTCAAAAAAACAAGATGACTGCACAGTATTTACAGGAATTTTTTTTACACACTCTTATCATTTTACATAAATATTTTTTGCCTAGGGCACTCCAATTCTAAAGGTAAGAAGTTTTAACAGTGTTTTTCAACCAACATTTTTAAACAAAAAAATGATAAATTTCGCAGACAACCTTCAGGAAAACGGCCATAATTTATTTGCTAATGATGTTTGGCACCTTATTTTGGGTTTGTTGGTTTAATGGGTGTTAATCTTCACATTTATCAACAGAAATTGGTAATAATGAGAAGTGATATAATTATTTGGTTATTGCAAAGTTAAAGTGATCCCGAACTGGTCAATGATCCCGAACTGGTCAAATGACTGTACTACTATTTAGTATCAGTAATCAAAGTTTAAATATGAACTAGGCCCACTTGTGTGGCCAAGGATAGCTGAATCCTTCCTTGGCCACACAAGTTAAGTGGGGCTAACATATGAACATGAACTAACATTTTTAAACAAGAAGTGACTCCAAATAAAATCCCAACAAAATTTTTAGGGACAAACCCACTGGACCTCTTTACACAACAAGGAAGTGTATTTGTGCTGCGTGTGTGGACATGTGTGGCCGGTGGATAGAATTATTGCAACAATTTCAGGTGTAGGTCTACACAATTAATTTTCATTTTTATTTTAGTGCATCTGTATTATTATTAATCATTACTACAGTTATTAATATTGCAACTAGAAGTAGATATGAAAATAAATACAGTAAAATTGATGTGACCATGGAGCAAGGCTTGCTCTGACTTCAGTCAATCTATATTTTTGTAGGACTTTTTGAGTTACATGTAAAATTAAAAAGTAATAAAATGGAACTGTACAAAAAACAAATGCACATCCTTCAACAAGTTCAAGTTTTCAAAAAAAGAAAATTAACAAGCTTTGCTTACCGTGCATTTTTGTCCTTTTATGCCTTTATAGGTGTACCATGTCCATGTATTATTCGTAAACTGTAGCGACAATTAGAACATTTTCTGGGATGACCAGCTTGTCACGAGAATCCGTACACTGTATGTGATTTACATTAATATAAACAAGCAGATTATTTTGCTCTCACACTGAAGGTAGGGCGACCTCTCTTGACAAGTTGCGTCTTCGCTTCTTGCTCGTTATTAAACTTTTGTTAACCCACACAGCACACACACCCGTCCATAATGCAAAGAAATGGAGCTATAGGCCCTATCAATAAGAATAAAATAATATCAGCTCTATGAAATACTGAAAAAGTGTTTAGTTGTTTGGGGAGATCGGCCACCATAGAAATCAACTGAAATAATGTGGGCCAGAAGTAAACCAAACTTATTAAATGACCACTAGGCTACTGACCACTACAGCCATGGCCAGAGGTCGGGCGGAGGCCCACGATGCTTGCCTGTAGGCTACGCCTACTCTATGTCGTTCTCATTGTCCAACTAAGAATATTAGTTGGCGGAAGAATTTTTTTTTGGGGGGGGGGGGGTGGGGACGCACCACTTTTGTTGTAAGTCTGGGTTGTCTGGCTGAAGCTTTTTGAAGCAAACTAATGTACAACCAAGGAATTATAAATAGCCATTATTAAAAAAAAAAAATCACACATTTCAATTAAAAAAAAAAAATCACACATTTCATATCTTTGCCACCACTAACAGGATGAATTTTTTGTTTTCCCATAATGTAATTTTCCGAACTGAATGTAGTTTTTGTCGCAGAACTAAGCCCAATTTCATGGAACTGCTTGAGCAAGTAAACATTTTATAGAAATGAGCAGGATACCAGTAATCAACAGTACAAGAGCTATGTAGTTTGGCTTTGGTTGGTAACCTTATTCTGGTAAGTAAACTTTTATTTTGCTTAGCTTTTTTTTGTCTGCATAAGCAGCTCTATGAAGTTGGGCCCAGATTTATCCAATGGTTTACTAAGAAAACAACAAAAAGTTGCACGATTTATAAAGCCACAACAGACTATGTGTTACAGTACAAGCCTGGGATAATTTATTCACAACCAACATGTCATCCCCAATTACATTCAACCAATGAGTTAGTGTGTATCAATATGCATTTCATGTGCAAAAAATAATAATAAAAAATACCAAAACCAGTAACAACCCAAAAACTGAAAAACTCATTTTAACACATCAAACAGGTATAGATTATTAAACTTCTCTGATCAAATTTTAATGTAAGTCTATGAAGAGTGGAAAGGAAGCAATTATGTACATGTATTGCTGATGTCACACCTTACCACTGGATAACCAATTATCGTCATTAACTTTCTGTTCATGTAAGAACTCAAGTGTTGCATCATCTTCACATGTTTCCATCCAAACTGAAAATATTAAATGAGGCAAAGTTTACTTAGAAACTCAATGAACAAGAACTGCTCTGGCAAAACTTGAAGAACATTTCAGCTTTTATTTACAGGGAACGATTTTATCCAGCATTTTTGCAAAGCAAAATATTTTGACTGAACCAAGTTTTGTGCTCACTGAATGGTTGAGTAGCAATCGGGAAATCGTTCACTGTTTTACCAGAATGCACCACAGACATGAAAAGATCAAAATTGACCAAGGGACCAATTTGAGATTTTGATTTCACAATTATAGAGCATTTTCTCTAGATTATCATTTTGGGAAAAATACTGACACAATTTTGGAGACACTGTTAATTTTCACAATAAATACCCAAATCTCACTTTGAAAACCGGGTCAAAAGTAAAGGATATTGCCAGAGCCAGTCGCCAATGAATAAAATCTAAACAAATCAGTTTCCCCCCTTATCAGGCTATTGGACCTTTGATTGGTCAATGGTCGTTAGGGTTATAAGCACTCTCCTTCTTAGCATGAACTAGTTTCATAATTCGGCAATGCATTTATGCCATACCTTCCCTCAAAAGTGTGCAAAAAATATCCCAAGACACAACAGCTCTCCCTGATATTACAAGAGCTCTGTTTACGAAAGACCTTCGAGTTGGACATTTTCGAGCACAAGCTGCTGAAAAAGACATTAATTTTATAACTTCATCACACAAAAGGCACTGTACATGGTTGACTTTTACACACCGATGATGGACATACATTCATACGCACAGGGCCTTATTCCAACTTCATCAAGCTGTAAATTGTGTCACTATAGAATGAGCAGATACAGTCACAAATGCCGTCCTCAGTTTGGTCACAAATATGTGTTGCCATGGGAGTCTACATTTAAAAGCAAAGCCTAGAGTAGTCGCAACTCGTTATTTTATGCTTAAAGATCACACATCACAAAAGAGACTGGAATTGGTTATGCAATAGGAGACTTTCCAACGCTAGGCGGCAGCAGACATACCGGGTAAATTTCCATTGTTTACGTAGTTCTGAACATGCGCATAATTCTGAGAACAATGGATTTACCCGGTAAGTCTGCTGCCCTCTATCGTCCCAGAAAGTCTCCCATTGCCATTGTTTTGTTTGGATCAAGTCCGTAGTGTGAACCCACACCCACACAATTTGTATTGAGTTTTACTCAATATGTCAAACTCGTTTACCTTTCTGTAACAATAGATAAATTATGCTCATTTCGCTCGATAACAATTTGTAAAACCTATTGGCTCCACAGCTTGATGAAATTTGCCCGCGCTCAGCTTGTATGTCCAGGGTATACTGCTAACTCTTAACTTTAATCATTATACTATATTCTATACTATTCGAAATATAGAAAATATATATATAAAAACTCATGGCACAAGTGCATCAATTATTCAAGCAATAACAAGGGAGACTGACTTAAGAATCAAAACGCCCCTTTGTCTTGTTCCCTGTGCATGTCTACATGCTGTTCTTATGTAGAGGGTAACATCATCATTGCACCAGTCTAGGCACATGGACTGAAAACAGATCCTCATTCAAAAGTTTTAAATCAAATCAACCAAGAAATAAGTGTTAACAGAATATAGTTTGTTTGACCAAAAAGGCAAATAATTTGTAGCTAAAGAACAACTCATATTAGTCATTCTAAGAGTGCACAAGCTGCTGCTTGGCGATTGTTAAGCAAAAGGCAAAATAAGAGACAAGAAAATTGTGGAATAGTTATCATCAGAAGTAAATGTGAGTTGATTAAGTTTGAAAAAATAGAAATGATTAGTAGTTGTGTTGCGTATAATTTATATAAACAAATGTGTTAACCAACTTTTAAGGATAACACTGAATTCACAGACAAGCACAAACTATACAGCGTTCACCCATTGAAGCCATTCAATTTATGTTTAAGAACCATCTGTAATTGTCCAAATTTTAAGGCTACGCTATGGTTAAAGGCACAGCAAGTGTAAGGAGTGAGGATGAAAGATGTAAGAGCACAAATATCCATCGGTTGATTTAACTTTCAGGAGAACTTCTACTTGAAAAAAAAAAATGTCATTTGCCCTTTGCCAGAAATGTTCAAATATACTACAAACACATAACAAACTTTAACGCTCTTTGATTACTGACTATAACTCAGCTGAATTAATTATACATATAGTTTACTATATAAACTAACCAGTACTGCAACATATTCATCGTTATAATCTCTGAAAACATCAATCACCATATGTAAAAATTAAATATATATCTTACATAAATGCATAGAAAAATATGTACAAAGTCACAGATAATTATCATGAATCATTAAGTTATATGACTATTAAAAAAATTGTTTCTCAAAATTACTATAGCAAAAGAAAAGTTTTTTATTAAATTAACTTGATTAACTTGTTTATTAAAAAAGTAATCAAAAAGTATGCTGAATAGTATTCTTTGTTTAATTTACACACATGATTTTACAGTACTACAATAACAGAAATTATTCGATATTATTCAACAACAACTGCAGATGTCCATTTCTTTAGTCCTCACCGAACAAAAGCAGAACAAGTTGCAGAGGGATGGAACGATCGGGGAAGAAAAGTAAAAATAAACTGAAAAAATTGAAAGTGGTCTGGGAAGAGTTTATATTAGGTGAGGAAGTTTTATGTATTTCTATAGTTAATTTGTTTCTAGAGCCCCCGAAAACTATATACATGTATATATATAAAACCAAATCACAAAAAATCGTTGGGTAACAGAAGATAACAACACCTGAGATTGAATGATCCTGACAGTGCATTTTGGACATGGCCTAACAAACATATATTACAAATCACTCGCATTGAAAACAAAAATCAATCTCATGAGATTGAAGGAAAGAAGGTGAATTTTCTCGAGGAAAAGGTTTAACAGAAAAAAAAGACAGCAAACAGAAATGTTCAAGTATGCAAGGCACACCAGTGAAGCAAAAAATTAAACTAAGAAGACACATTGACAAAGAAACATTTTGTTAAAGCTTTGGAGATGATGAAAGCAAAAAGTAGGTTTTATGAAAGATAGGAAAGGTTTACCCGGCATATTCAAGGTGTATGGAAATCAAAGGTATTTTGATTTGAAACAGGATAGTACTTATTACAATTCTTTCCAAAACTTAGTAATCAAACCATGTAGAAAATTGTGAATATCCTTCCCTGATTTAATTTATACTGTAGAAATTTACTGATCAAAATACCATTTCAAAAATATTTGGGTATTTAAATATCATCACGAAATCATGTAATATAAGAGAACTATTAATAGGTTTCTGTTTAAAAAATATATGTTTGGCCGTGCAGCACTGGGTTCATGAAATTTGCAAATTCTGCCCTTTGATTTTTTTAAAATAGATATTATGGTTTACAAATACACAAAATAGAATGCATGAATGAAAGCTGAAAAACATAAGCTTAAATCTGATATTTTGAATGCCCTTTTCTCGCATTTTCTTGGATGTAAAACATCTCCATAATGCCCTAAATTTACCATCAAGCGCTTGTGAAGTATGCATGAATGGAACTGTACCCAGACCACAAAATCAGGATTTATATAGAGTAATAAATAAATAAAGAAAATGCAAAAAAAAGAAAAATATATATAATACACAACGTACCACCTAGGCAGTACACCATGAAGCAACTACAATTATGCAAAAAAAAATTGTACATTATTTGAAAACAACATAAAACTTTAAGAGGCACATTAAAAAGGCCATGATGAATTGCAACCCATCTATAGTCCACGGTCGTTTTAATCAAGCGTGTCAAATGACGCCTGAAATTTGTTTTACTTGCAGCTGGTCCCTGTGAGATGCCGTTGTCAAGGCACGTTCAGTTTGATTTGTCAATAAACGGAAAGGCACTCCCCACTGATGAGTTTATGTTAAACACCTCATACACGTATCTCAAATTACAATACAAACATTTACATACACTTTTCAAAGGTAGGGTCGTGTTTTTTTTCCCCAACGTAATGCTGATTTACAAGCAAAATCATCAGGAAAGACACAGTATTAAGGCGCGGTCACACTAGCCTAAATTTGAGAACGAAAACGAGAACCTTCAATGCACGCCCCTTGATTGGCATATTCTGCGCGGAGCATTTCAACGAATAGAATGTGTTCTCTTTGCCTCGTGATCGTTATAGTTTATGTTATCGCTGCAGTGTGACCCTGCCTTAAGTCTCTATGAACGTTTCAGTTGAATAGTATCTACTTGTTGGAAAAACAGCAAAAACTGTCCTGGATTTTTTTTTCATCACAAATGTCTAATCCATCCAAGCCTAGTGAGGGGTGATGGTGGGTACCAACCACATCTCTGACCCTATTGAAGACAGCATTAAAGCCAACACCACAGAAATGTTAAAATGTCGCCTGCTGCGAGTCTTAAAGATTAAAGTATTCCGACATACCTATTGATTTCTAATCATTAGGGGAACTCTTTAGACCAAATAATTTCACTGGATTATTACCACCTTTCCAATCTTTACAATGAGAATCCTTTTGAAAGATATTTTTCTTAAGTGGCCAACCCAACCCCAGTACCAATATAATTTGACCTCATAATGCACGTAACAATAGGTGAATACTTGCTGGTACAACATTGGTCAACTTCTGTGCATAGTCATTTCCTATAGTTATATAATCCTCGGCTATAAAGTCATTTATTGCAAATTGTCAGCAGACTGTACAGATCAAAAGGGCGGTGAAAGAAAAAGGGCATAGATTTTGAAAAATAAATAAAAATCTGCAAATAACTGTTTTTTTCTTAGAAAACGAATGCTTCTTTTTGATTGTGGGACCACATTAAACTCAAAACCAATGTGATGAAATCCGTCCAAACTGTTTGAATGACCTTCTTAGTTTTGAGTCGACTATCTGCTGCTGCAAAACTCCTGAATACCAATCTACTCCCGTTTCCTGTCATTGTCCTGTTATTTGTACCTATAACCAGATAACTTAGACCTTATGCATTGACGACATCCAGCTGCCATCTTATGGTGTGTTTGCATTGGACTTCTAGTCCATGAATAAAGTTAACATTGTTCAATTACCGTGACTCGAAATTTAACACCCAAGTAAGTAACCAGCTGTTTGCACTTGGACTTAATATATGTAACTTAAAAATTTGCAGCAAAAAGTTAACCATTTGCGAACACAGCTTTTACACGATGTATGAAACAATGGAAACGAAACGCTTAGATGTAAACACAGCACACAGGATTGGCCAATGAACAACCGCCTTTAAAACTACTCAATTGACATCATGTGAATAAGGTCTATTCCTGTTACTTGTATTGTCACTGTTACTAGGATTGTCACTACACTGCACACTTTTGAATTCTAAGAGAAGATCGACTGAAGGCGGGGATTAGACGGGTGGGCTTGGGTTGCTTCCTCACCATTGTATTGTCGGCTCTCTCAATTCTTCCTCGGTTAGGGGTTGGGGTCGTGGCCGGTGAGATTGTTTCAACAGGAGGTCTTCTCCGATGTCGCTCATGACTTCTAATGCCTAGTTTGAAATCAAATCAAATCAAATTGCATCAAAATTGTAATCTTTTGTTTGTGAGAATTTTGTGTTTCTAAAAAGGTAAAAAAAGCATCAACATTTGAATCTTCAATCATAACCATACGTAAATGGCCTGCCTTTCACTTCTGTGAACCCTGGTTCGAACTCTGAAACAGAATGTTGCATCAGTCCCAACCTGATAGCAAGGTTTTTTCCATATTTTAGGTTTTCCTCCCAGATCTAAAACTTAACATTTCTTCATCTTCTCTCTAAAGAAGATTTGTAACAAATAAAAGCTATTTATCAGACTCAAAGTCAACACTGGAACACAATTTGTGACAAGGTGAGGAATAAGTATTCAAGAACTCAAAACCATCGGACTTGTCTAAGCAAAAATTTGTTGAACAATTGGCTGCTGAGAAGTAACGAGCAGGAAATTAGTAAAAAATTGTACAACTGACATGGCAGTTTGGCTGGTATCCTTATTCTAACTAGCAGTATTTTGTTGTGCTTAAAGGCAGTGGACACTATTGGTAATTACTCAAAATAATTATCAGCATAAAACCTCACTTGGTAATAAGTAATGGGGACAGGTTGATAGTATAAAACATTGTGAGAAACTGCTCCCTCTGAAGTGATGTGGTTTTCGAGAAAGAAGTAATTTTGAGTCCACGAATTTAATTTTGAGACCTCAAGTTTAGAATTTGAGGTCTCGAAATCAAGCATCTGAAAGCACACAACTTCATGTGACAAGGGTGTTTTTTCTTTCATATTTATCTTGCAACTCCGACAACCAATTGAGCTCAAATTTTCACAGGTTTGTTATTTTATGCATATGTTGAGATACACTATGTGAGCAGACTGGTCTTTGACAATTACCAATAGTGTCCAGTGTCTTTAAGCAGCTCTATGAAATTGGGCCTCGGACGTATGTTTTTCTGGCTTGATGCTAAAAAACGCCGGCATCAACATGCGGTCTAGAGTAAACCATTTTGAGCTCTGGGCCCTATTTCCTGATTCTGGTAAGCATGGTTGTTTTGTGCTTAGCTACTTTTTTGTGCTTAAGCAGCTCTATGAAAATGGGCTCTGGAGTAGCAGATGAAACAATCATTGACAATGTGTTTACCTTATCAAGCATCTCCTTTGTGTGTGCGGCTGAAAGACAGATTCTAATTCTTGCTTCGATGATCGGTGTAGCAGGGAAACCAACGGCAACCGTTCCTACTCCTCTAGCTCGACACATCCGATTAAAAGCACTGAAGACAGAAAGACAGGGATTGGTTAATTAATTAATGTTCGGAATGACTTAAACGCTTAAACGCTAGGATTGGAGGGATTAGGGCTGCATGACAACCATGCAAAAGTTCTGTTACCTCTTTAAAGACACTGGGGTCGATTTCACAAAGAGTTAGGGTTGGTCCTAACTTAGGACTAGTCCTAGGAGATATAAAAATTGCATGGATAGTCCTAAGTTAGGACGAGTAACTGGTCCTAACTCGAGATAAGACTAGTCCCAACTCTTTGTGAAATCCACCCCTGGACACATTTGGCAATTGTCAAAGATCAGTCTTCTCACTTGGTTATCTCAATATATGCATAAAGTAATATACTTGAGGAAAATTTAAGCTCAATTGGTCGACGAAGTTGCGACATAATGATGAAAGAAAAAACACCCTTGCACACGAAGTTGTGTGCTTTCAGATGCCTGATTTTGAGATCTCAAAATATAATTCTACGGTCTCAAAATTAAACTTGTGGAAAATTACTTTTTTCTCCCGCAAACTACGTTACTTCAGAGGGAGCCGTTTCTCATATTGTTTTATACCATCAACAGCTCCCCATTACTCATTACCAAGTAAGATTTTAAGCTAAAAATCTTGTGAGTAATTACCAATAGTGTCCACTGCCTTTAATAGACGTGCAATTTGCATTGAGAACATAGAGTTTTACTGTTCATGTGTGTTAGCACTGTACTCTCTTTCCCCCGAGTTCTTTGAAAACAAAATCACAGGCATATACCTCGAGTGGAATTTGAACCCATGACCTTTGCAACTCGATTGCCTGGTAGCTAGAGGCAGTTCGAATCCTATATTTTTAGCAGTGACTTAATAGATTGATTCTCGATGGTCTAGTTGGTAAGACACTGCTCTAGAATTGCAAAGGTCGTGGGTTCAAATCTGCACAGAGTAATATGCCTGTGATTTTTTTCCACAGAACTCAGGAAAGTACACATCGGTGAAAGGGTAAACCAAAGTTAGTAGTCTGTTATCTCTATTGTGACAATTTCTTCATAATTGGTGCTCATGATTTGAGAGACATCTGACAATTACCTCGCAGGCAATTTTCTTATTTGGACATAATTGTCACTTTCCTTCTAAAGATGAAGGATACTTTCAATAGAACAAAATTCCCAGGGTTTATGTTCATTCACTTCAAGGAGAGATGAAGCACTCGTCGTGTGTGTGTGAACGAGATCCATGTTAAACCTCAAGAAGGCTACAGCCTCTGCTGATAACTAAATGGACTCCTCACATAATTCAAAAGAAAAAAATAACCTTGCTCCTAATTAAGGACTCAAATTTGGTGGGAAAATCCACACCACTGCAGGGCGTGTAGCTCAATAGTTTTTAACCGGACCAACATTTATTTCACAAAACCAGATTCAAAATAAGTTTAAATTGAGTTGAAATCTTTCTCATTTATCATGCTACTTCTCACTCAACAGATTTATAGAGATATCAGATTCATTGTGAACATTTTCCGCAACAATACTACACAATGAGGTAATACTTTTATTAGTCAACCACCAAACTCAAGACCACCAGGAATGTCCGATCGTGATTTGACTGGCCCAACGCTAATAGTACTGGCCTCAGGTATGTGGTCCAGTGTAGTAATTTTGAGCCATGCTCCTTCAATTTCATAGCAGACATGCCAACCTCTGGGATCACAAAACTGTATTCTGAAACCCCAAAACCTGTATTTTGCATCAAAAACCTGTATTTTTTTAAGCCCCGAGACAGGCAAAATAGAGAAGGTGTGAAGGCCATTAAGTTATCAAACAGCCTAATTAAACCAGTTAATTAAAAAAAAAAAAATTAAAAATAAAATAACATATAACAATTTTTTTAAATTGGGCAGAAGTTTCCCTACGGGTGGTTAACCCAATGGAACAGGTTTTGTATGAGAAAAAAAGATATTGATAAATCATATCTTAAAGACATTGATTAATCATATCCTATTTCATATAGAAACCCTTGTCAATTAATTAAATATCATTTTCTTTGTCAAAAGAATACAAGTACAAAACAAAACCAATTTAATTTCAATGAAGAAGACAAAAAAAAAAAAAAAAATCATCCTAAACAGTTTCGTTTGTTGTATTTGGGGGCATAGTTCTTAAATTTATCTTATAAAAATCTCGCTTCAGGCGCTCTATATCTTTTGTGTCTTTATTTTGGCAAAAAATTCTTTTGCAAACTCGATTCGTCCGTTCACAAAACGACCGATACCATATAAGGGCATTTGACAACAGCGCCCTCTGTTGTTCAATGAATTGTGTTAGACGGGTTCCCTGTGAAATCGGGACGTCAGATAAACTGGCATGTAGTATGCAATGCAGGTTTGTGCGACTAGCGTGTGTGCAATGATGGATGCGAGGGAATCTCCGTTGCGCTGTGGTGAAAGTTGAATACGGAATACCCCCGTGGAATAATAGAGTTCACTGGATAATCATTATCGGCCGTAAGTAGTCGGCCAAAAACTTATTTGTGTCAATAAAAAAATATTGAACTTGAGTTAAAAAAGGGCACGACGGCCAACTGGGATAAAATTGTATTTTTGCGGTGGCGATGCTCAAAACCCGTATACCTGTATTGTTTACAAAAACCCGTACGAAATACGGGAAAAACGTACTAGTTGGCATGTCTGTCATAGCACTGCTAACTGTAAGCTTACAGAAAGGCATGCTAACCTTCCAATGCTTACTGAGCGAAAATGAACAACCTCACAATACGAATCCATTGTGACCGCACAAGATGGCCGCCTAATTTCCTTGCTAACTTGTGAAATACGCTAATGCTTTAGAAACAAATTCTGGTACAGTTAGCACAAAAATTTGCATACGATTTAGCAGTGCTATGAAATTGGGTCAAGGTTGCACCTACCCGACTCTGGTAGGCATGATCAGGTTTCACTTACCCAACTCTGGTAGGCATGTACATCATGACTGGAATAACTGGAGATTGGTCATGGCCTATAACTATAAACTTCATATCCCTGAGTCGATGGCGCATGTATTTTGTATTCCAAGCCAACTGTCGGATGCGACTGATACCTGAGACAAGATACACGGAGAAAAAACAATGATCAAATTATTGAACTTAAAGCAGCAAGACATTGTTGCTGTGGAGAGCGATGCATGTATCGATTGGCTTATAGTGGTTTCTTTCCCTTCCTTTCAACTCTGCAGACTGCGGTTCAAATCCCACCCCTTATTGGCTCCTTGCATGTGGAGAGAATTTTCAGTCCCTACCTGATTGCATGGGTACTCCCCACTTGGACTTTCCTCCCACATATAAAACTGAAATGTTTTCATAATTTCATCCTGCTATTGGTGCGTCAAGTAATAGGCTGTTGTATTCCCAACACCTTGGCTTCATTAAAGCCTACAAAACCCAATAAAAGTGGGAAGAGTTTAATATGTAATGGCAATTATTGAACTGAATACATTTATTGAACTGAATACAACAAACTGGCTCTTGGGAAAAAAAATGTTGGGGAAGACCAGGTGATCAGATTCAGTCCGTCACCTAGAAAAGCCTACACATGAAACTCTGCATACATCAGACGAGAATGTTAAAGGTACATGTATAATACAGAGTTGGTAGAGCCGATACATGAGTCACATGCAATGTTTATGTTTTGTGGGATCAAAACACGAAATAACAAATAACTGAAAAATTGAGTATGGTCTGTTAGATGAATTTTTGGGCATGCACACACATTTTTCCCTTATTTTGGTTACATAACTGTAATCAGCTCTTGTTTTTTTTTTTTTTTTGGGGGGGGGGGTTCAGATACAGTTTTCTTGAATATGACTTCAAATCTGAGGGAATATAACAGAGAAAAAGAAAGATTCTAGTATGAACTTCATAACCAGTAAATTTTCGGACAAAAGTTAATCAATGATGTAATTACCCTTTCCAATCCTTTAATCCTCCCTCAATCAGATAAACCAGGCCAGACTAAACCAGCGAGTCGTAAATTTTCTAAACAAAGTCGTGACTCACCGGTACTAGTACCATCTTCTCCCATGATGGCTGTCATAGACGAGATGATCTGCTGGACGATGGGTGCTGGGAGAGAGTTACCGTAAGCAGTGCTGTGAGAATGCTTCCTGATGTGCTCAACAAGCTCCTATAAAGACAAAAAGACCTCAGATAAATATTCTTATTGCACACCTTTTTATTCAGCCTCCAACTGTGTTAACATTCTAATTGTCCATTGTAGCTTTGTAGGATTTGAAACTTTGCAGGGTGGAAACATAATCTAAAGCCAGATTCATACCTCCTGCGAATGCGAATTTCGCCGTCATGCCACTGTAACATCACCAAAAAAGATGATTTTGTATAGTGAGATTGGAGCAATGATGCATGCTCTTGTCACCCTGTCATAAGGCCACAAAATCAGTTCTTTTACTTACCCTCCGGCCACCAATGTAGCCACCACAAGCACCAAAGCTCTTTGTGAATGTCCCCATGAGGATGTCAATATCTTTGGGGTCGATGCCGTAGAAGTCGGTCACCCCCTTCCCCCTCGGGCCAAGAGCCCCAATGCTATGAGCCTCGTCAACGTACAGGTAAAACTTATACTTCTTTTTGAGTGCCACAATCTGGGGTAGGCGAACAATGGACCCTTCCATGCTGAATACATAAAGAATAAAAATAAATGCACCAATTAATGAGAGGCTGATTTTGACTCCCACTTATTCTCACTCTGTCACAATCCTCCAAAATATCTTGACCCCTAAGTGTTTCATAAGCCCTGTTCCCATTGGACTTAATTTGGGTAAACTAACCAAGCCAATGGGTAACTTACCCATTTTAAGTCCAATGCAAACAGCCCAGGAAGTTTTTCTCCCAGGTAACTTACCCGACCTGAATGGGTAGTTTAACCGATCCGAAGGTGCCTAGGAAGATTGACTGAGTGCCCAGGGGTGGATTTCACAAAGAGTTAGGACTAGTCTTATCTCGAGTTAGGACCAGTAACTCGTCCTAACTTAGGACTATCCATGCAATTTCCTAAGTCCTAACTCTTTGTGAAATCGACCCGAGGAAGATTTACCGTGTCAGTTTAACCTAGCCAGAAAGTCAAGTGTGGATGCGACGACTCGGTTAAATCTTCCATCCGTCCGTGACCCAAAAAAGCTGACATGTTTTGTCATGGAAGAATAAGATTTTCGTGATTATCGAACTATCCAATGTAGCAAAAACCAGGAATGCAACTCTTAAGCTGAATAATGAGGAATAATTTTCCCGTACACGGAACTATAAGCTTGAGAAATGATACGTTCAGAAGTTACGATCAAAAGTTTCAATTTAACGGTGATTTGTACAGCAGTAATAGGCAAATGCAGTCAACAACAATTAGATCGCGTCCTAAAGCTAGCTGAATATTGGTCCCTATATGTCTTTATGTACAACACAAACACAACGGAGCCAGACTGAGCAGAAAATAGTGTATAAATGATTCCTAGCCGCGTAATGTGACCTTTGTGTCGGAGGATGTCTCATGGGCAGGCGGCGTCGCGTATGCTCTTTGGTCTTTCCAAGTAAGTTGGAAAAAGTGGTGAATTTCATATTGAAATGTTAAGATTAATAATTGCGAAAGATCAAGCAGAAATCTGAAAAGTGCGGTCAAAGGTTACACAGCTCGGTTAGTTTACCCACGGTCTCGGTAAATTTACCCGAGTTAAATAAATCCAAGTGTGGATGGTGAGAAAGTTAACCCGTCGGAGTGTTACCCAGCGTAATGGTTAAGTTACCCAAAATATTAATCCAGCGCGAACACGGCTATAGACAATTTACCTTTTAAATTTTTTTTTATTATTTTGTAATATATCTGTTTTTGGCGCTTGTGCTGTGGATGTTGTATGAAATAAATAAATAAATATTACTAAAATTTTATTTTTCCACAGCTTTGTTCCAGACTTGGTGTTTGTTCAAATAAAACAGTTTAAATGATAAGACTGTGTTCTAATTTTAAGTCGTGTCTCTACTTATTATGATTCTGGTCTTTTAAATTAAATCCAGTAAAGATTCTGAGATGCAAGTCCTGTGGTCTTGTGGATTTTCTTCTCTAACTCGAGCCCTTGGTAGTACCATGGAAGTTAATTCTACCTCCATGGTACATTTAGTATCACTACCTTTACCCCTTCCAACTATTTCATGCAAACCTGACCCTGTAACATGAAATTCAGTTTCCTCATTCCTGCCCCATAAAAAAAATACAATGTCTGCCAATGCAATACAAACCTGTGGGGTTTATTTCAACCCTCACGGCTCCGGATACACTCGCTATTTTTCTTTGTCAATCCATTCTCAACTCATGTTGTACTTGTGTGTGTGGGTGTGTCCACCCACTCTTGTGGACCTTCAACTTGGTGTTACAACGTTTCTCAGATAAGCATCAGTAAGCTTGATCTATTATAACTCACACACTAAATCAGAATAGTAATAGTCCTGGTTGTATAGAAGTTTTCAAGGGATACAACAATAATAATACTGAGTTCATATATAGAGCTTTATTGCAAAGCTTTATCAAAGCGCTCAGTATATGTTTTCCTGCAAGGTACAGAATGTGTTGTAGTATGAGAACTCTTCCTTTACATAGCACCATGTACATGTAATGGTTTACAAATGCTGTGGCACAATAAGCAGCTAATCAAACCAGGAACCCCTTCTCTTACTGGGCTCTTTTGCGTGCACAACACACAGGATCCCAAAACCCCAAAACCTGGACTGACTTTTTTCCTTAATGAAAATGAAAATATACTCAACATAAACACATTTATACGAAGAAAGGGTCCAACACAAACCATATACCTTGAGCTTAAAATGTATATGACCCACTTCAGTCGACATCATAGGCCCTTTTCGAAACCACGGCTTCAGCTTTGGATTCGGCTCCAGGCTCTATTCTCTGGTCTGAAGCTGAGCACGTTTGCAAAGCACGTGCAAGTGTCAAAACAACCACGGGGCCAAGCTAGCCTGAGCCGAATCTGAAGCCGAAGCCCTGGTCTCGAAAAGGGCAATAGTCACAATAACCTCGGTTCTGCCATTTTAAAAGTAAATGTCCCCTTGTGTTAAAGCCATTGGACCCTTTCGGTAAACAGTTTTGTCCAAGGCCCACACTTCGTGTATCACAACTTCTATATCAAATAACAAACCTGTGAAAATTTAGGCGCAATCGGTCTTTGGAGTCGGGAGAAAATAACGGGAAAACCCACCTTTGTATCCGCACGTTTCGCCGTGTCATGACATGTGTTTAAAATAAATCCGCAATTCTTGCTATCGAGAATTGATATTGTTTTACTGTTTCTCTCAAAAAGTAAAGCATTTCATGGAATAATATTTGAAGAGAAGTCTTTCACTACTACTTTCTGTAAACCCTGTAAGTTATTTGTAAATCTGTGAACTTTTTTTTGGTATGTACCGAAAGGGTCCAATGGCTTTAAGCCTGTTCATACTTCCTGCAAATGCAAATGCGATACAAACTTTGACGTCACAAATTCACAACAAATAATTTGCAGCAGTTGACAGTTCAACTTATGCAAAACGTTTGCTGTGAACACAGCCACATGATGTCAAAATTCGCCTTGCATTCGCAGGGAGTATATACCAGGCTTTGCACAGTGTAGTGGCCATCTGTAGCCAGTGGCCAGTGTAGTACTGTTGTTATTTGAGGTGATGTGGCATTCACAAATTTAACAGAATTTGTCAGTTTGTTTCCCAAAAAGGGGGAGGAGAGTGTGGCAAGAGAGTAGCCGCATATGACTTTGGAGTAAGGGGTCCACAACAAATACATGAGCTTGCTAGTTTCGATGAAGTTAAAACTTGAACTGACCTGTAAATACCCTCCACGACTACAAGGATTTTTTTCCAGGGTTGATGGGTCCTTGGTCGCCCTGAAGAAATGGCATCTCGCAAGACCTTCTCCAGGTCGTCAGGATCTGAAAATGCAAACCAATCAAACAATATATATATTACATGTTACATGTACATACGCAATGTAGCTGTGCACAGCCACAACCATGGTTTTTTTTTTTTTTTTGCAAAGACACCAAATGACCAACATATAAATATTGATAGATGTTAAATTTGAATCGGGGATAAATATATTAAGTAACTTTGCAGATCTTGCATTTGCGAAACTCAAAGCACTTTTTATTCACCATTGACACATCGATTGTTAATTGATTGGTGCACTCCCCTCAGTCCCCCCACCCCCTGCCTTAAATTTGATCATAGTTATGACGCAGTAAAATATAAAACATTGTCCGCACAAGACTTGTACTAATGTGTATTACATGAATAATGGGGAAATTTCAACAGCATTGAAAAGCTAACAAACCTGTGACTCCCAATCTTGATCTATATGTAAATGTAATCTATTATTTATGCCGGCAATTTATTATTGAGGAGCGATCTGCAGTACCCCTTAATCATTTTCATTTGATGCCAATTTAATTTCCAGACACAATGATTTAATGACTACTGTTTTTAATGGGCCGCAGGGCCGTTCACCATTATCAACATTTATACAAGTGACAAAATATAAAAGTGTGTACAAAGAAAAATTGGAAATTTTTTTCATAATATTCTACAAAGAGATACTTGAATTTGAATTACATGCAAACCCTGTTTATTACGAGCACAGCTGAAACATATAAAGAACGTGATTTCCTGCATCCAAATCCAACAAGTCACACGGTGCGAAAAGGGCCAAGAAACTATGTTTTTATAGTTCATCAATTTTTTCAGCAAACGAAAAACGGAACTCCCTCCCTCCCAGGCGTACGGATTGTCTGCTTGCGAAAATGTTGATAATTGTGAATAGCCCCTTTAAGGGTCTGGGTAATTTTTGTAGTTCACACAAAACACAATGTCCTTTATAGATTTACTTTAAACTTACACGGTTTGAATTTAATGAAGAAAGCTTCCCCTAAAATATAATTTATTGAAGTGCTGTACTTTTTTAGAAATTAGTAAAACAAGTCACATTGACATTTGAGAAGTCTGAAGCTTTTTTTTAATACTTTGGACTGTTAAATATTTCTGCCCTAGTTCTTGCAATGGGAAAGACTGTAGAGGTACTTTGAATTTTTATTTTAGATTAAAATACATGACTTAAATGCAAATGTCAGGTTTATAATGCAACAAGGAACACCCACATGTATTGTCACTAGGGCAAGTAAGGAGGAAGCTGACAAAAGACAAAAACACTAAGTCTAAAATCACTCCAGTCTATGAATGGGTTACCATTTATCAGCTAGACATGAATAGAATGACGCTTTTGTTACAATTTTACAGGATAATGAATTGTTTGAGTCTGCTGAAGAAAATAATATACGACTAGGGTTGTCTAGAAGCACAAGCTAGGATACATGATGGATGCGCGAGTTGCATGCCGTTACGAGCAAATTTCAGCCTATAAAGCACAAACAATAAAAAAATAAGTGCAATAATAATTGTTTCATTTGATTACTTATACTTCACAAAAATCATCAAGATAAAATCATTTATAATGCTCCAGATTGCACATTAGGCCAAGATAAACACAAAGAAAAAACATTCGGAAGACCTTGTTATATTCAGCATCAAATCCTCGGGGGGGGGGGGGGGGGGAAACCTTGGTCTACATGTACATGTAGGAATAACGAAAAAACATCCAGCCAAACAATATCTGTCAAAGTCAAAGAAAATATTGCTGAAAGACTTACCATTGTGTTCAAACACCTTGACAGAGGCACCAGATAATCTGATGCCGAGAACGAGGGAGGAGTGGTTTAATTTATCACTAATGACCAGACAACCCTGCAAGACAAAAAAGCATTCCATCATGTCTTTAATTTTTACAGCCATTCGTAAAAAATTAATACCCAAGACAGTTTTGCTATTCCTATCGGTGGAGAGCGCGTCACGTGGGGGTGTTAAACGGTTGATAATGACCAGCTGGAGCTACTTATAACCCATTGTTTTCGCATTGCATTTGTGCGGGTTATAGCCCACAACCTTGTTTCCAGGGGTGATTGATCTCGCCGCGCCATTTTAGCCAATGGATACAGGGATGCATTACTACGCGCACAAACGCATATCCGAACACTGTCGCATAAAAATGCAGCTAGCCTAAACTGAATCCAAAGTTGTTTCGAAAAGGGCCTTAGGCATGTTTTGGGTGTGGAACCAACAGGTACATGTGTATAAAAACAGCCCAATTCCTTCTCAACCTTTTACTTCTTGTTTTTTTGTGGAGCTTGAATCCAAGTTTTTGTTGTTGTCAATTGTACATATAGTCTTTTAAAAATAAATTCTGTAAACACTTCCCTTTTTAATGTTTTTATATGTTTATTCTTGTTGTATCTTTTAAACTCAATTCAGCGCTTGGGCTGCGATGCTTGAACTTTTAACAAACCAAGAATAATAATTATAATAATAATAATTAATAAATACCTTGGACGGTTTCAAGTCTCTGATTGGTCAAACCCCGGTCACGTGTGGGAGTGTTAACGGTGGTATAAAGACCGGCTTTGGAAACTAGCGAATAAGTGGCCACTAAATCAGCATACATTGTGTAAACCTTGCGCGTTGCACTGTATCGCACGCTTATTTTTATCCCTGTTAGTTTCATTGCAACTTCGCGCACTTACGCGTACGTGTGCTGAAAATGTATCAATTTTGAGTGCGCGCGTGTAGCATGTGCGCGCGTATAGACTGACGCCGAGCTCATGCGCGCGTTTTAATGCACAAGGAACAGCTATCGTCCAATCATTTGCCTCCTTTGACCCCACAGGCGCTGAACAGATCATTATTTAAAAGAGTCACTGGTCTCAAAGATCAGTAATGTGATTAACGCACGAAAGAGATGTGAACCAGCAAAAGCTCAAATATGGCCCCTGAACATGTCTGGAAGTACCGCCGAGAGAAAAGTCACAAAATTTGGACAATTTTAGCCGTTTAATTCGCTAAAAAAGGTATTTATTAATGGGAATAATGGTACACGGTCTTCACTGCGTGGTAATGACCTTGGTTGGTGGCTGGCGCTGTTAACATACCTAGCCTCCGGCTCGGTCCGTTAACAGCGCCAGCCACCAACCCGGTCATTACCACGCAGTGAAGACCGGGTACTCGCACTGTTATTCCCTAATTATTGTACCAAAATAAACAGGATATTACCTCTGTAACTAAGGCAGGAATGTTGAGAGAATTGGTGGCAAAGCCCATGCTAAATGTAATGGCAGACTCCACTCCCAGAAAACTAGCCGTTAATCTCTCCAATTCCATTATTTTATCTGTATTGCCTGCAAATGAATTAAACAAATACAACCATTATTTAAAAAACATGACAACAATATTGTAACAGACTTTGCAAACAACCAATCACTCCAACAAACAACCCTTACTTTCTGGTCGAGAAATACTAAAGACTCCATTTTATCATCTCCATGTACTAAATGTGAGGTTTTGCATATTCTGCAACAATTTTGTGTATTTTGCTACAGACAAACTAACCTTGGAGGCTTTTAAAAGTGCACTTTACACAAATGTAGACCAACTAAACTGTGACACTTCAATTGGTGACAATGTGTCATTTGGAATTTTGAACTAAAAATCACAAAGGGTTGTTATCAAACACAGACCTCGATTATTCAACCACCCACCAAACGATAAATCATAAAAAATGCCTTTTCGAGAAGATACAAAATCCGACCCCACACAAATGACAGCACATTTACTGAGCATGACAAGGAATGAAACAAGTTAATATTTTGCAGTAAAAAAGCAGGAAATGATAGCTTAGAAGAAAGTGAAAGCCTTGCTTGGATTTCCAATTTAGGAAAAATCTGTTATCACCAAATATCAAACAAATACAGAGTTGTTAAATAACGCTCATACTAAGCAAACAAGAATCCATGGACTTTGACCATCTGAAATCGATGATGCACTGTAGGCCTATTACAAAAGCCATTCATTTTTCATACCAGTTGAAATGTATCACCTGAAGTGTAGCAAATGGTCATCCATTACGAAAGAGAATTTCAAGAGTGTTTTTTTTTGTCGCATGATGGAATTATTATAATTATTTCTATGTGATTCAATAGGAAGGACCATACATAATATTCACATGCCAAGGTTAGGCAACAGGTGACCTTAAGTGCCGACCTTCTGCTGGAGAAATTTAGTGGTATAGTAACAAAAATGCAAGTCAAAAGACTTCAGCATTACATTTATTAAAAAAATTTTAATGTATTTTTGTTAAGCAAACTCTAAAAAGACACCATCCTCCCCCACAATGTTTTGTATTGTGTTTATATGTTGGTTTGTCACCAATGTTCTTGGTGTTGTTTTACAACATTGACTCATTCCTGGCCTGCTGAGAAACGCAACCAATAGATTGAATTGCACTAATACAATGATACGCTAAACAAGGAATGGAGTTAAGTAAAATACAGAAATATTAGGTTTAGACATAGGGCCTTACCAGACCAAACACAATCAAGTGGACAAAAAAAAGAAAAAAGAAACAAAAAAACGCAAGAATATTTGATCAAATTTCACAAAACAGAGATACCACACCATTAGAAATATACAATTTTTTGACAAATATGACAAGACACATTTAAAAAGGGGGTCCCCAAAAGGAAGAATTTTGACTGGACACATGTTTCTTTTGCTAAGCAAGTTTTTCTGTTCTTAGCAAGCCTTTGAGCTTGTGAAGGTTGGGCCGGGTGTATGAAATTTTGTACGACAGTAAAGCTATTGTGACTAATTATAATGTAATGCCTGCCAGCATGTTTTTGTGCAGTAAATCTAAGTCCAGTCCTACAGCATACAATATTGGAACACAAAAACAAACCTGATTTATAAAAACTGGACAAAGATTTGTAATTATTATTACTTTTATTTATTCTGCATTAAAGAACATTAAAAATGCAAACATTAACAAAACATAAGCCAGGGACATAATCCCGGAATTAAAAAAAGTTTACCGAAAAAATGTAGCCAGAGGGCCTTCAATTTCAATATCTCTGGCCATATCAACAAAAATAAAAAAATAAATCCTTTTCAGTAATCCTTTTATAATCGTGCAATTAACAGACTCGGGAGACTTAATCTCAACAAAGTGAGTGGCATAATTAAAGTCGCTAACCAGATGGACATTGTTAATGACAATGCTCGCTGCTCTAGACTCACCTAATTCCTGCCTTGTACTGCACACTCCATTCCCATAGTACCTTGCAGCTTTTTCTACCATTTCGTTTCGAGAGCCTGAGTTCTCAGCAAACCCTAGGTAGTTGTAGGAGCCAAGGTTGATGGATCTTTTACTCCTCCCCGTCATACTGTATAATTGAAGAAAACAAAAGGGGAAACAAAATTTATCTGAGATGCTTTAGAGGCACCGGACAACATTGGTAATTGCTCAAAATAATTGCTAGGGGGATAGCATTAAAAAACGAACTTGGTAACAAGCAATGGAGAGCTGTAGATAAATTGTGAGAAACGGAAGCTGATGTAGGCTTCTACCCAATAAATGTTATTGCCGTTGATTTTAAGAGTGACTACGAAGCAAATTACCTTCTTTCTAAAGACAGGATACAATTTGTTGAAAAAATGAATTGCTTCCATTAATGAAACCCTCCGACTCTTGGTAATATTTCTAACTCCATAATAACATCATGGAGAAAGCAAATATTGACCCTGTCACCCTTTATGATAAATGAAGGCTACATCAGAGTAGAAACACAATGAACTTAGCCGAGACGTTTTTAATATCAAAATACCATACTCTCCTGGAGGATGATTTACTACATACATTGGGATCCATCCCACTTTAACCATACAGTAAAGTGACCATGGAGGTACAATGTACCTTTAACAAAATGGTAAATCAACACCAAAACTTTTGGTGGTAAGCCTGATCCCCATGTATAAAGCTTAATCAGTTTAGCGCAGTCCTTAATCCAACACCATTAAACTGTTGGGACTCTGATTATGTACATGTATGGTGGTATGCCTGATCCCATGTAAAAAAAACACTGAGTTTACAATACAGTCCTCAGTTCATCAACAGAATTAAAGAAACCATGTAGTTTAAGTTTGATGGGCCAGAGTGATGGTGAGGGTAATTACACTGAATAGTTTGTTGACAAATGTGCAAGTAATTGTTACTCTTTTAGCAGTGAACGATTTCCCTGTATAGCAGAGCTAAAAGCACCACAACATGTTTCAGTTATTCCTCTAAAAACATCATTTGCTATTTAATAATTAGCATTCATAAATACCTCAGACAGTTTCGCTATTCCTATTGGTGGAGAGCGCGTCACGTGAGTGTGTTTTAACCTTTGCTTATGACCAGTAAAAAGTGTTGAATCATGGGTGTGACACGTGACTTGCACCTGTGCTCATAAGACGGTTTCTTTATTCCTATTGGTCGTCAGTCGAGAGCAACCGCTAAAAAAGTTGTGCCATATCACGCGCTACGCGCACAGCATTCCCTTATAAGGAGTTGTTTACCCGAGGACCTTACCATTTCATAGCTGGAGGGGTGTTGTGTTGAAAGAAATCATTGAACAATTACAATTTTTGCATTTATTTTACTTTTTGAACAAAAAGGGTTGATGTTTTTTGACCGAAAAGGTATTTATGAATGGGAATCAAAGTGTGTTGAATTGGTTTTCAACTAGTGGTTTAAACCCGCCGAGGCCTGGTTCTTGATAATTAACTTTGACTTCGTCTCAGTAAAATTATCAAGAACCAGGCATCGTTTGGTTTAAACCACTAGTTGAAAACCTCTTCAACACACATTGATTCCCTTATTCAATTGCACAACTTACTAGTTGGAATATATTGGAATGCAAAATTGCTTCTTGAGATCATTCCCGAAGTCTTTCTCTGGTAATTGCTAATTTCTAATTATTAATTTCTTATAGTTTCTAATTTCAAATAACTCAACTGTGTAAAACAGATCTATGCAATGTGAGGACAGAGGCATTCAACACATCATACCATCATAAGGTTTATCGCAATTCAGAAACGCACTGCATTGCGGACAGGAATATGGGGCGGTTACTATGCAGTTTGTACGACTCGCGCACGCAACGCCTATACCTTTGTGTGCGTTCAACAGCGCCCTCTCTTGATATTTTGCTATTCGCGATAAACCTTATGGGGGGAAATGTAGAACTGTTTCTACCTCCATTTCAATACAAGTGCATCTTTCATTGAACAGGATGTGAACTAATACACTGTAGAATTTATTTAAAAAAGTGCAAGTAATTTTCAATCTTTCTAATTGCTAATTTCTAACTGTGCACAAATCGATCTTAGCAATGTGATACCAGTTAACCACACAATAAACCATCATTGAGGTACAGCTATTTCTACCTCTATAATACCATTACTGCAGGCAGACACAGTGAATCTTTCATTCAAAAGGAAATGACATAAATTGAATAGTCAGACAGTTTGATGAGACGAGACGCCTTTTCCTCTAAAATGCAGGTATGGATTTCAAATCTATACATGTATGTCCAATTTAATAAAATGCTAATGCAAGTAGAAAGTAACGCAGTGTAAGTTGACACAGGCTGTTCACATTTATCAGGCCTGATATTACACTCTATAGACAAGGAGGCCATGGCCTCTGTAATTCCCCTGGTAATGGCCTTGGTGCCCCTTGAAAAGTTTCCAATGAAAGTGCCCTTTGCAGAATACAATGGTCTCGCCCTTCAAATATGAAACTCCACGCCTGTTATTATAATAACCATAATAATTGTAATGGGCCACTGGTCTCAACAATGTGAATGACATAGGATTCAGGCTGGTCCCCCCCCAAAAAAAAAAAAAAATAAAATAAAAAATAAAAAAATAATAATAATAATAATAATAATGATAATAATAACAGAGATTTTCCTAGTTCATTTAAAATTTGTTTGGTACCTTGCTTTATTTAAATTTTAATTTTATTTATTTTATTCCTACACATCCATCAGCACAATTGGTGCTAATAACAGAGTGAATAGGAAACATGAAGAAATGTTTAGATTTAGATGCTGGAGGAAAGTGGGGAATTCTGCGCAATCAGGCATAGACTGAAAACTCAATCTACAAGGTTCCGGTCTCAGGTGGGATTCAAACCAGGGTCCATAGAGGTAAAAGGCAGGGAAATAAACCACTGAACCAACCTGATCCAGGGAAATAAACCACTGAACCAACCTGATCCAGGGAAATAAACCACTGAACCAACCTGATCCAGGGAAATAAACCACTGAACCAACCTGATCCAGGGAAATAAACCACTGAACCAACCTGATCCAGGGAAATAAACCACTGAACCAACCTGATCCAGGGAAATAAACCACTGAACCAACCTGATCCAGGGAAATAAACCACTGAACCAACCTGATCCAGGGAAATAAACCACTGAACCAACCTGATCCAGGGAAATAAACCACTGAACCAACCTGATCCAGGGAAATAAACCACTGAACCAACCTGATCCAGGGAAATAAACCACTGAACCAACCTGATCCAGGGAAATAAACCACTGAACCAACCTGATCCAGGGAAATAAACCACTGAACCGACCTGATCCAGGGAAATAAACCACTGAACCAACCTGATCCAGGGAAATAAACCACTGAACCAACCTGATCCAGGGAAATAAACCACTGAACCAACCTGACCCAGGGAAATAAACCACTGAACCAACCTGATCCAGGGAAATAAACCACTGAACCAACCTGATCCAGGGAAATAAACCACTGAACCAACCTGATCCAGGGAAATAAACCACTGAACCAACCTGATCCAGGGAAATAAACCACTGAACCAACCTGATCCAGGGAAATAAACCACTGAACCAACCTGATCCAGGGAAATAAACCACTGAACCAACCTGATCCAGGGAAATAAACCACTGAACCAACCTGATCCCCAAAATAATTCTGAGGTGGAGATCCTGCCAAAATAGCATCTTACATTAAAACAAAAAATTATTGCTTAAATTAAAAACTTTTATTGGTTTAGTGTCATTTTTACGTAAAGTGTTGTGAGCATTAATCTTTTGAATGATTTTGGCACAATTTAAATGTTTTTATTATTATTATTATTATTTATTATAAAACTTACACATATGTCCAGTTGAAGTCTGGTGATGTTCTCTCCATGATTTCCAGTTCGGCACCAGGAACACTACAGATGGGGTTCTCAAACAAATCTCTTAATTTACGATAAATATTGCGAATGTAAAAACTATCAAAGTCCTGAAAGAGCGGCACAAAATCCTGCAAAAGAAAGAAACAGAAAAAGGACATACAGTTAGCTCCAAAATTCTTAGCGGGCAATTACTTTGCACTCATAGTGCCCTAAAACCGTAACTATTTAAGGCATTGGATTTGGCGAGTTTGGCTATAAAAAGCATTTGTTGTTTTAAAAATGAATGGTTGCAATGGTTGGAAAGTTGTTTTAAAAGTAGAATTATTGTATGATCCACACATTAAACAGCCAATAAAGGATGATCTCAATATTTCAACTATTAGGGCCTACCTTTTTATGGCAAAATAGACATCGTAGATACAGGTTAATAACCATTTTACTCTAAAAATTTGCATTTAGTAATAAATAACTCGAGTCAAAAAAATCAGAAATTTGGCTTGGAGCGTTCTTGAAGATCAGCTCATTCATCCCATGGTATAGACGGGCTCTTTTGTTATTGACTAACCCTGCCTTTGTGGTCAGGGAAAAAACAGCTTGCTGCCATGTTCGTCGATGATGTCATCGTCAGCCAATCACCTGTGCAGGAAAACCATGCTGTCTAATAGTTGATTTTTTCGTAATGGGAGTTTTGGATTAACGGTGGAAATCGCTATATCCTGACTGGACTAGGTATGCTCCGGTCTTGTTTTTAACAATTCCAGGTAGAATATGAAATAATCTATCCATACATACTAATTGGGGACTGTTGCCGACATTCATAACGGGAAAATTTGCCGTGTTTTTGTGACTTGTTTTTCTCTGTTTTGAAGCAATTTTTTACGTACAAATTTCTTTTTTTTAAATTTGAGTTGCGCATATTTTTTGTAAAACAAAACGACAGATATGCTCTTCGTTTCAATTTACTGGTACATTATTTTGGTTGAGACTTTTCAGAAAAGGCTGAAAATGACAAAATTTCAAAAACCCTTTTGACTAATTATATATTCACACAGAGGTCACACATGAAAAATCACACCTGCTCGTGCAGATAAATCACAAAGGAAACTTATTATATCGAGTGACCTGCGGGTAGATTGATGACCAAAACCTCTTATAATTTATGTAGGTACACGTACACACATTGTACTCTAAATATAATGTGTGCAAAATAGGACTTTTGCAGGAGTTCTAATTTTACATGTATGAGGTTGGAAAGGCAACTACTGAGGCCCCTTGTTTTAGCAAACTGATAATGTATTTTATGCAGGGAAACATGACCAAAACCTTTTATAATTTATACAGGTACACATACACACATTGTACTCTAAATATAATGTGTACAAAATAGGACTTTTGCAGGAGTTCTAATTTTACGTGTATGAGCATCCCCGACTCAGCAGCTCTGTGTACATACATCTACCAAAACAACAGAACACAAAGACATGCATGAGTGATGAGTTATATGTACATCATCACTTGTTCACCTACATTGGACACTATTACAACGCACTTTGATGGATCGAGTACAACACAGAAAGACAAACAACCATGACTAATGTAAGCAGCAAGGCGTAACAATCACAGCAAGGGTCCAAAGGTTTGTAGCACACACAGTTATGACATACATAGAACATCTACCATTAAGCGGGGTTCGCCCTTGCTCTTATGATGCACAATGTGCACGTAACCCGGGTCCAATTTCATAGAGCAGCAGCTGCTTCAAAGCACAAAAGGTAGCTGATAACAACAAAGTTATGCTTACCACAATAAGGTTACCAGCCAAATTATCATAAAACATGTACTATTGGTGACTGGTATCCTGATAATTTCTGCTTCAGCAGAAAAGTGTTAAGCAATATTTTCTGCTTTAAAAAGCAGCTCTATGGAATTGGGCCCAGCTCTAAGCTTGGGCGATATCACGATATTATCGAATATCGTGATATTAATTTGGAAACGATTTCGATATCGGATGGATTTAGTCTTAATCGAAATATCGATATATCGCGATATATTTGCTAGCTGAGGCATCTTGCACCCCATAGGTTTGGAGTAAAAGCAGAAGAATAGGTCATTAGAACACCTCTCTTAAAGCCATTGGACCCTTTCGGTAAACAGTATTGTCCAAGGCCCACACTTCGTGTATCACAACTTCTATATCAAATAACAAACCTGTGAAAATTTGGGCTTAATCGGTCATCAGAGTCGGGAGAAAATAACGGGAAAACCCACCCTTGTATCCGCGCGTTTCGCCGTGTCAAGACATGTGTTTAAAATAAATCCGTAAGTCTCGTTAACGAGAATTGATATTGTTTTACTGTTTTCTCAAAAAGTAAAGCATTTCATGGAATAATATTTCAAGAGAAGTATTTCACCACTACCTTCTGTAAACCCTGTAAGTTATTTGTAAATCTGTGAACTTTTTTTTTTCCTGTACCGAAAGGGTCCAATGGCTTTAAGCTATGACTGTCTCTTCGACAACTTTCACTTGGGGTTTGAAGACTGATGATGTCAAATTTCATTAATCGCGATTATATCGAACATCGCGATATATTGTCGGCGATATATCGTGAATAAAATAAATTGATATCGCCCAAGCTTACCCAGCTCCCCAAACAAATAAACGAACGAACGTGACTGACAACGCTTTCACATTCTCCTCAGTCTTACCTTCATTTTGATTGATTCCAGGGCCCCTGGGGTCTTGATAAGACGGAACTTCCTGAGGTATTCCTTGATGTAACCTATCACCGTCAAGGCTATGTAGTTGTAGAGTGTGATAATCACCATAAGGATGGGAGTCTTCTCGTTGGGAACTTGATGGGAAAGCTTCTTGGCCCTCTGAAATCAATCACATTAAGAAATTTGCACATCAATAAAGATTGATTATTTATGAGTGACTGCTGGTCATTTCCTTTCACACAAGGAACATGAGGAAAGCATCAATCCTTAAATTTTAGTTTTGTAGAGTCGCAAGAAGTGATGAATGTTATTTACAAAAAGAGGCACTATCTTGTTTCGATAAAATTCAAGTTTGTTTTACATCTTTTAACATCTATCAAGCATGAAGTTTTGTGCTGGCGTAAAGCTTCATCTTTCAGAGGGCAAGGCCATTTTAATTTTCCAACTTTGCTCTTCCATTGGAAATGCTGTAAAGACAGTGGACACTATTGGGAATTGTCAAAGACCAGTCTTCTCACTTGGTGTATTTCAACATATACATAAAATAACAAACCTGTGAAAATTTGAGCTCAATCAGTCGTCGAAGTTGCGAGATAATAATGAAAGAAAAAACACCCTTGTCAAATGAAGTTGTGTGCTTTCAGATGGTTAATTTCAGGACCTCAAATTCTAAACCTGATGAGGTCTCGAAATCAAATTCGTGGAAAATTACTTCTTTATCGAAAACTATGTTACTTCAGAGGGAGCCATTTCTCACATTGTTTTAAACTATCAACAGCTCCCAATTACTCGCTATCAAATAAGGTTTCCTGCTAACAACTATTTTTGAGTAATTACCAAAAGTGCCCACCATTAATATCCTTTATCCCCGATGCAAATTTCCATCTGTAAAAGAATTGTCTAGGATTTCAAAGGTCATGGGTTAGAATCCCACCAGAGTATATTTTGAGATTAAAAATGATTCAACTATTTTCAAAACTCAGGCCACCTACCTACTACAAATGTCTCGAAATCAAATTCGACGAAAATTACTTCTTTCTCGAAAACTACGTCACTTCAGAGGGAGCCGTTTCTCTCAATGTTTTATACCGTCAACCTCTCCCCATTACTCGCTACCAAATAAGGTTTTATGCTAATAATTTTTTTAATTACCAATAAGCCTTTTTGAGGTATGGCGGACGTGATACGCGCGCGTCACACGCCGCGACTGATGCCACGCTCACCATGTTGGTGGTCATTAGGTTTACGTGTAAATGCCGCGTCGCCTAAAATGCGCACTTCACTGAATAACATACGTTCTATTTCTATGGTCAATACGCACAAATTTACCACAACTTTACAGTGTTGTAGCATTGTGTCCGCCATACCTCAAAGAGGCTTATAGTGTCCACTGCCTTTAAGTCTATGGGAAACTTTTGAAAGGGCACCAAGACCAGGAGCAATATAATAGGGCCTACGTGGCGGCTGGCCCCAAGGTAATTCCAGGCCCGCTGATGAACAGGAAATACATGTCATAAAAACATTTTAACAGTGAAATACACACTGCACATAAATTTATGAATTCATTCTGACGACTTATTAAGTCAAGTTTGTTTGTTTGTTTGTTTGTTTAGATGATCTGCCAATGAAGGAAACTTGGCAAAGCTCCCCCTAGGGGATATAAATGTCAAGCTGGCAACATCCAATCTCTCTCATACAAACATCAATTTACTGCTGAGGATTATGAAATTGCTCAAATCAATAAGTTGAGATTCAGTTAAAAAAAAAAAAAAAAGTCATTGTGAAATCAGTGGTTAGCTTGGCCAGAATCCAACCAACAACCTTAAATGATTACGAGTCTAGCAGTCTCACTACTTTACTACCGTTACTAGCAACTTGATAACAAGTTTTAGTAGAAATGACAGGATAAAAAGCTGTTAAAAATGTGTTTAAAAAAAACTTGTGTATTTTTTTATTTGTTTCAAACACTTGTGTAACATGTACAAAAGTGCATTTTTGTATTTGATGTGTTCCAGGCACCCTGTTAAATGAATTGAATTATTGTAAACACAATTAAATGAAAACCCTGATGTGTCAGTAACATTTACTACTTGAAGCATCTCGATGTATTTGGCAGGGGAAGGGTTGATTTATACCAGAATGGTTTTTAAAGGAGAGCAAATTTTCAAGTTGACAGAAATGGTTTCAATCCAAGCTCCGTCTTTAATTGATGGCCCTCTAAAGTACAACTTTTTTAATGGAACTCGTAACCATACATTCGTATTTGCAAATCTATTTATCATTTCAAACATAAACTTAAGTCATACTTTCATCTTAAGGATCTTTTCACACTGGAATTACTGCCTCAGTGTATTGTAACCATTGGGAAAATGTGCTATACTTGTATTATTATGATGATAATTACCCAAGCATGGCCCTCTAAAAAAGCCCAACTTGTTTATCTCCCTTCCTGTATTTAACATTTATTGCTGCTACCCCCACCCCCCCCCCCCTGGATACTGCATACAAATAACAATCATAAAACTTTGAGATACAGTGATATTTAAAAACAGTTCTCAGCTTCACATAAAGTTTACTAGGTCTGTTTTAACTGCATTGTAGTTTCTCAACCCAATCATCATTAGGCCAAATAAAAAAAATACCAGTTGATCGTCCCCGCCCACATCCGTTTTTGGGGCCACGCACATTCTTTAAAGTATTTTTTATTTTTCGGTTTTTGTTCACCAAAAAAGAAAAAAAAAGTGTTGTCCAAGGCCCACACTTCGTGTATCACAACTTATATATAAAATAACAAACCTGTGAAATCCCTTGTATCCGCGCGTTTCGCCGTGTCATGACATGTGTTTAAAATAAATCCATAATTCTCGATATCGAGAATTTATATTGTTTTAGTGTTTTCTCAAAAAGTAAAGCATTTCATGGAATAATATTTCAAGAGAGGTCTTTCACCATTACCTTCTGTAAACCCTGTTAGTTATTTGTAAATCTGTGAACTTTCAATTTTTCTTCTGTACCGAAAGTGTCCAATGGCTTTAAAAGGATTGGCCTACATGTAGGAGCTTTTCCCAAATCTTACGTGATGCTCTCGAGAATGTGTAACCGTCTGTTTTATAAAACAATATTACTATTGGAAAATGTCAGACCAGCAAATCTTTTTAGTGTAATCCGACCCTGTAAATAGTGTTTACGCAGGTCCTCATGCAACAAATAGGTATAAAAAAGGTCTACGATGGGTTCAAACTGAAGAAATGGTGGCCTGTTTGATTTGCAATACTTAGCGCACATCTTTAAAAAATAATAATAATAATAACTAAAAAGGCCCTCATCCTCCTCTTTTTTGAAAAATCCGGACGATCAACTGGTATTTTATTTTTATTTGGCGATCACAGCGCTTCTCATAATCAAGGAGTCTTGTGAGAGTGATGATGACCAAAAAATAGATTAGTTTCATTATAAAAAATGAAACTAACACAGGGGCAGGGACAGGAGTATCATATTTCCATCTGTATGATATTGTCTTGTTTCCAAGTAAAATAGAACAAAAGAGCTGAAATTTTAATACACTTTAGTCTAGTTACGAACAATGGCACGCCACAGCGCTGAAGCATAAACACATTTTATGGTGCATGTGAACCAATCAGCTGCAAAATGACTGAGTGCAGCTGAACGTGCTCACTGTGTCTTAAAGCACTATCCACTCGATTAATAGTGGCTTCTTGTTAGGTATTGTGAAGGTGGAAGTATGGGAATTTTTTTTGTTTACGTACATGTAGCACCTTGTGATGGTTTACAAGGTGCTGCAGCGCAGCTTGCTGCCATAAAAAACAGGGGTGAACCCCTTCTCTCTTTGATAACTGCATTGCACTGAGTATTTTACAAACATTACACAAGACACACGATCAGTAGCTTTTCGTCCCATTCAAAGCAAAGGACACAGAAGTCATGGTTAAAGACTGGAAGTCACACTCTGCTGAACAGAAACACCATAGCTTGAGTCAGGTGCTATTATCTGCTCGGCCACGACACCCTACCTTTAGGCTCCACATATAAAGGCACTGGACACCTTTGGTAATTGTAAAAGACCAGTTTTGTCACTTGTGTATCCCAACAAATGCATAAAATAATTACAAACCTGTACAAAATTTGAACTCAATTGGTCATCAAAGTTGCAAGAGAATGCTCTTAGCACAAGTTGTGTGCTTTCAGATGCTTAAATTTGAGACCTCAGCTGAAGTCTCAAATTCAATTCACATATTTTAGTGAGAAATTACTTCTTTATCAAAAACAACGTTACTTCAGAGGGAGCCGTTTCTCACAATGTGTTATACTATCAAGAGCTCCCCATTGCTTGTATACCAAGTAAGTTTGTATGCCAACAATTATTTTGAGTAATTACCAATAGTGTCCAGTGCCTTTTACTGGTAAAGCCAGCTTTTTCAATTGTCCATGTCTCCTCATAAGAAACAAACTAAATGTTTCTTACAGTACATTGTATACTGAACACTTTCTCACCATTAAGCCCAGCAGCTGGCACCCATCATAAGATACAACAGGCATGGAGATACTACGCAAAGATTGAAGCACCCCTTTTTCTTTTGTCAGTGTCTATTAAAAAGTGCTAAAAAAGAGGGACTCCAGGGTCAATTTAGTTTTTGTGGTCTACTCATTTTCAATAAAAAGATTCCTTATCAAATAGGGGAAAAATTGCGCAGTAGAAGTCACTAACATCCCACTAAAACGGTGTATAAAGCCATGTGTGTAATAACATTAAAGTTAAATTTTCGTCAAATTTAAATAACCCACTTTCGTAGGGGGTCATGCTCGAGCGGATAAAACGGTACCTAACTCTAGCTCTGGTGTTTCTGTTCAACAGAGCGTGAATTTTAATCCCAGTTGTGGCACTTGTGTCCCTATGCTGAGCAAGACACTTAACTATAATTGCTTCTCTCCACCAAGAGGTAAATGGGTACCTGTGAGGGCAGAGATGGTTCTTTTGGGCAGAGATGGTTCTTGTGATTGGTTTAGCCGAGTAGCGCATATATTGTGCACAAGCTGTATACTCCCCAGGGCGCTGAGATGGTTTAAGGAATGAATTAAGGCCCAGTGACCAGTAATAATAATGTTGGAAGTTCTTTGAGACGCCCTTTGGGTGTGAAAGCGCAACATAAAAACATTATTATAAAATATTATGGTCAGAACATTTTCGGTAATTTTCAGATCCAGATTTTTGAAACTCAATCAAAACAGCATTGGATTTGACCTTTCATCTACATGTACATGTATGTAACACAAACAAATCTTCTTTGTGTTATACCAACCCATTTTTTCATGTTTGATTGCGTCACTGTTCAAATTTGCCATGGACGAGTGTCGGATAAAATGACTGTTTATATTTTAACACCCTTTCAACGAAACGCTGTATCACGAGGACCTTATCTGTAAAAAAATTAGTGCATCACAAAACCGAATTTGGCATCTTGCTCCTCTTTATCTAGTGAGTTGTTTACAGAAAAAGAACACTGTAAACATTACAACTATTCAAGGTACTGTTGAGTTTTCAGTATTAGCGTTTGTTGCTTGGCTTTGGCAAAGGTCAAACGAATGAATTTAAAATGATCTTCATAGAAGAGGATAACGAGCATTCATTATGTCTAGTAAATGTTACTGTTTTATAGAATGCTAACTGGTGCCTGGCTAATGCATTAATTAATGAAGGCCCAGATGTACATGGTACTTGTAGCTTGAATGAGGAAGTTTACAGTTTGGTACCGTATACAAAACTACTGACAGTGTTGATGCTCTGTAAAGGTGCACAGTGTATGACATGTTCAACTATTCAACCAAGTGCATGTATGACGTGAACTCCATCCTTCGAAAAAGCATGGTAGAATGAGCTACAGCAATAAAAGTTTAAACCCATTCAATATTGATCATTCATTTTACTGACAGTATATTTCTATGCACTGATATCACCAAGCTGCCATCTAGAAGTAAACAGATTGAAACAATGGAAAAGCTGCACCTGATCATGGCAGTCAGCCTGGATAAACTCTGTTTTTTCACCCTTTCAAAAATTATAATCAAACCTTAAAAAAGTGCCAAAATGCACAAGGGAGATCATTGTTGGTTTCGCTTTTAGTTTATAACTTGATATTAGAAAGAAGAACAAAATTGCATCCCTTTTAAGTAAGATGGCTGCCATTTCCCCGTTATATTGGGTGTGGTGCCTGGCTACACAGCAGCTTACGGTTGTATGGCTTCAACATGGCACCCCAAACCAATTCATTGACACAATTAGGAGACCGGCAACATAATTTACAGAGTAAATTAGGCCTTCAACTAATTTAAAAAACCGCAAGCCCCAAAATGATATTAAACCTAAAAAATAACAAAACCAGTGGCATGTTGCGAGGAAACATTTAACACTGTTTTGTTTGTGCTTTCCACACCAAACAATTAGATCACTATTCTACATTTTAGCTACCCTATTGGGTTCCTTTCCCTTTTGGTTTAACATCACAGAGCAACAAATTGTTACAGACACGCTTTTTAAAACTAATTCTCTTTTAATAGTGATACATGTATTTCTGGATGTTGTTATGCAAACATTATCTGTATGAGACATGTACTTTATCATATTATTATTGAATGACTCAAACTGACCATGGAGACTGAAACTAAACAATCAATGTTATCGCTGCGCTAGTCATGGGTATGTGCAATTGTTTGTATACGTTACTCAATCCATGTTTACTCTGGGTGACTACAAACCACATGTGCCATACTAATAAGTGAATGCACACACTGGGGCAATTCATTAAGCCCTTATCAAACAATATCCTCCAACCTTTATGAAACCAAAAGCACTTAAAATTAAAACAATAATTAACAAACTCAAGGACTAATTCACTAAATACATATAACAATTTGCATACACCGTCTTCATGAATCAAAATGATTTAATTAACCTTATGTTTTACACTCATTGCAGTACAAATTTCAATAATTTACATTTTCTTTGATGTGTTTGCACTATGGCTGTTCTATCAAATTTTCCCACGAATGTACTTGATGTACAAACACGACCAGCCCCAAAATCTCAGAATTTACACAAGACTTGGGCTAATTTTCATTTTGAAAAGGTCCCCTTCCATTGGAACATCTTGACGTCCATGGGAAACCTTTGAAGAGGTACCACTGAGGCCAAGACAAGGGCAAAACAGTGTGGTCTTCATGTAACTCCAGGCCAGGGGCTGTTTTCACCAATACAATTCACCGCAAAGACAAATTAAGTTGTCAGTATTACCACAGTGATTTGTATTTTGACATCACACATCACTTAGCAACTATGATTGATTTATCTTAGCTCTTTGTGAAATCGGCCCCTGGTGTATTTACTGTAACAGGCCTGGAATTACACGCAGGCCATGGCCTCCTTTGCCCCTGGTCTTGGCCTTGGTGCCCTTTCAAAATTTTACCATTGACTTGAAGATTTTGCAAAATGAAAATGGCCTTCGAAGATGAAACTCCAGGCCTACTGTAACCAGTGGAAATGTGCACATAGAATATTCAGTAAGCAACAGTGTATGTGCCTTTCAACTCAGGGTGTTGAACTACAGTATCATTAATTGGCCACGCCCTGATTCACGTAATATAAAACCATACATGACAGATTTGATTTCAAAACTCCCTTGTTGAGCTGTATCATAAATTTGGGTGTGATCCCTGCATGCCCTAAGCTTGCTACATGGCAGTTTAGACTAAACCTGGAAGGTGCAGCCACTAAATACACTGATGACTTATACATCAATGTACAAAGTTCACAAGCGAACAATTTTTATGCCAAAAATGCATCATAGTCTAAGTTGTGATTTAGTCAAGTCTTTTTTTTCTACGACACGCACCAATGAATTTTTAAATTTCAGAGAGTTGCGGGTCTCGTATGAACAAGTCACTGGTTTGGTTTTAGCCGGGAAACCTTCCTTTTTAATAGGTCAAAGGCTAACAGTTTTTAAGGCAAAAATGTGTCTCAGTCTACATTGTGATTAAGATTATTTTTTTTTCAACATTATACACCAATGAATTTTCAATTTCAGAAAGTGGCCGATTTCGTATTGAACAAGTCACCAGTTGGTTTTGGACTGGAATCCTTCTTTTTATTTGTTCACAGGCTAACAATTTTTATGGCAAAATGGTGTCTCAGTCAAAATTGTGATTTAGTTTATTTTTGTTTTCTACGACATAAACCTTGCCCAATTAATTTTAAATTTCAGAAAATTGCAGGTTTTGTATATACGTATGAACACAGAGCAAGGACAAGAATGAAAAAGTCACTGGTTTGGTTTTGGACTGGAATCCTTCTTTTTAATTGTTCATAGGCTAACAATTTTTATGGCAAAATGGTGTCTCAGTCAAAATTGTGATTCAGTTTATTTTTGTTTTCTACGACATAAACCTTGCCCAATTAATTTTAAATTTCAGAAAATTGCAGGTTTTGTATACGTATGAACACAGAGCAAGGACAAGAATGAAAAAGTCACTGGTTTGGTTTTGGACTCGAATTCTCCTCTTTAATTGTTCACAGGCTATCAATATTTATGGCAAAAAAAGTGGCCCTGGTCTAAATTGTGATTCAGTCTAGGCTTTTTCTACAACATACACCATAGATTTTCAATTTCAGAGAGTTGCAGGTTTCGTAAGAACAAGTCACTGGTTTGGTTTGGGACTGGAAACTTTCTTGTTAACAGATTTGAAATCGGGTCAACTTAGTTTGGTCTGGGGTGGTTTGTGAGGGTGAAGTCGCCATTTTGCCAAGACGAATTTGTTTTAACTCGAAACAATCCAAAAGAAATTAAATATAAACACAAGCCTTTCAACAACTTTCCCATCAACAAATTATTTGTGTAGTGTAAAAAGAGATTCGACAAGTTTTATTTTGTTTGTTTATTGAAATCTTTAATCTAGTTCTTCAAGACCACTGCATGGAATTAACAAAAATGCTAATCTTCCATAATCAAGTAGAAATTTGAACTGAGGAAAACTTATTGTTCAAAACATGGGCTTGAATTATACCAATGGTCAGAGGCAGGTGGTTTTTAACCTTAGGCTGATACACTAAACCTGTGGACATGTTTGGTTGCTCATCTGTGAAACATTCTCATGCTAAACTAATATTCTTTATCCCCGATGCAAATTTAACATCTATTATCGATGTATTAGAAAAAAAAAGAACGAAATAAATTACCTACATGTTTTGACCCTGGTTCATGTGATTCTTGGTTGTATTTTAATTAGTATTTTAATCTCGAGTTAGGACGAGTTCCTAACATGATTAGGACTAGCCTTAAGTCGTTACAAGATCCTAAAGAGTCCTAGGACTAGTCCTAAGTTAGGACTATCTTTGTGAAGTTGACCCCTAGTTCAGTAGTGAAAGTTTGAGGTTGAAATACCAGTGGTCACTATATTTTTAACTCAACTTCAAGCCCTGTTATAGGCCTATACTGCATTTTTACCCATAACCAAATACTGTTAAATCGATCTATCTTTCATTCCAAGAAATACAGAATTAATCTTTATTTCTGCACAGTCATTGACGTGAAGAGAGCCAGTGAGCGACAACAATGAAAAGACAACAAAGAGTTCAGTCAGCCGGTGAAAACTGCGCCAAAAAAACCCACTTGTTGGATGTGGACTCTTTTATCGCCCCAGTCAAACTGTGTTTGCACACTGACTCCCCTAAATTCACACAAACAAAGGACCTTGGCTGGATGGATGACATAAACTTCTCGTGTTTGGGATACAGGCAAACAAATCAATATGCACCGATGATGAATTTGTCAACCACTGGAGAAACTACATAGCAACTGCCTCATTAGTGTGCTGGACTAATAAATAAACCACAACAAAACCCAGGCATTCATAAACTTTAAAATAGCTGTCCTCAATTTTGGGACTTGCACTTATTCTGTCAGTAGAAAGACTTCAACATTTAAATTCATGACTTCCCCTTAACTTTTTCAGTGATTTAAGCCAGCTTGTTAGCTTGTCATTTTACTCCTCTATGTTTCAAATCCTCCTTCTTTTGGGGAAGCGAATCCCAAGAAGAAGTAATTAGAGGGACTTTCATTATTTAATATCTCGCAACTTCGACGACCAATTGAGCTAAAATTTTCACAGGTTTGTTGTTTTATGTATATGTTGAGATACACCAAGTGAGAAGACTGGTCTTTGACAATTACCAATAGTGTCCACTGTCTTTAAAGGGCCCAACAAACATCCATCAATCAAATAATAACCAAACGACAGAAATCAATTTCTACCTCCATAAATGGTCTGATGATGGTCTTTTCATGGGATCTTTTCGATAAAGCCATGCCAGGGCATCTGATCAGAAATGTCTCAGGAAGTATTGCCTTTTGGCATTACCATCAAAGGTTAGGTAATTGCGATAACATAATCCTCCTCCCGACTACTGTATTATCCAGGTCGAGGAGGCAGGCCATACGGCCATATGGTGATCTTTGCAAGCCAATGCAATGTAAAGCAACACAATTCTGGTCTAGTTATTCCTCAAGGCTTAAATAACAATGGAACATAAAGATTGTATGATGATGTCACGCAGTTAATTAAATTGACAATTTCAATAAATAGGATACAGGGCAGACATTGGTAACACCATCCATGGAGGAAAAATTAAATCAAATTTGTCCTCCATCCATGCATGGAGTTTCTCCGACCCCCCAAATATTGAAACAATTATAATCAAAATAAAAAACAGATAGACAAGAAAAAGAGCTCAAAGCTATACTAAATTAAGTGTAGCGATCGTACCTCATAAGCAGAAGTGGCTGGTTTCTCTGCGGAATGATGTCCAACAGCATGACCATTGCTAACCGGGGAGCAATGACCGTTGGCCGATCCATTCAGAACCACTCCCACCCTGCCGTTCACAACGCCATTTTTCCTCGCGGAGAGAACCGGCTTCACCTTGGTCTCGTCTCCCCCGGGCAGTTGCAGAATCACCGTGCCATTTTTCCCAGCCCGGGTGCGTAGAGCCATGTTAACGTTCACAGTCCTCATCTGGAGTTGCCTGACACAACTTTTTTGAACTCAATATGTTGCTAATTTCACTGATCTTGTCAATACTTTTTACATAACTACACACTACTCCGTGTATTGAGTGGTTTTGTGTTTTGGAAACAGCATGCAGGGGGGGGGGGGGGGGGGGGGGGCGTATTATTTTTAGCACCAGACACCAGAGAGCACATGCATGAGTGCCTGGCATGTGACCGTTGTAGTTGAGCGATGTGTACACACTTATGAGGCGCCAAGTGTAAATTTATTATTTAATGCTATTATTTACAAATAATTCATTTATATAATGAATTATTTAACCATTATTTACAAATAATCACTGTTGCAC